>NC_056727.1:1073037416-1073407416 GCF_019279795.1 Protopterus annectens | reverse complement strand
CACAGATATGCACGTGTGCACACACACACACACACACACACACACACACACACACACACACACACACACACAATCACCACTGTGAATTTGATTTTCCTGCATGCATCTACATGAAACCTCTCTTTACATTTCAGTCCAGTGGAAATCTCATTCCCCAGTACATTATTTTACTTTTACCCCTCCCTTAACTCAACTTTTGACACATAGTAATAAAATAAGCCTTCACTCCTCATCGGTACAGAATTCAAGGCACACATATTACTATTATGAAGCTAAGCTTCTGTGCAGGTCTTGTTACACATACTCTTATGACACCCTCATCTTTGATATGTTGTCCATAGTGCTCCTGTTATTAGACCCCCCCCACACCTCACAATAAAAACCCTGACCCACATATTGCTACAAAATGTCTGTCTAATTTTTAATTTAATTTCTTAACATGTGTGGAGCATTTCTCCCTGGTCCTACACTGAAAAAGGACCTGTGTCCAGTTCGACTTTCCTTTAAACAAATGTAAAAATAAAATAAATAAAATAAAATAAATGATGAGAGACAATGTATTGATGGCAGCTACTGCCATTTAATTACATGTTCCTTCTATAACAGCTGTAGTAATATGCCTCGGGAGAACTGTTGACATGGGATGATACAATGTATATTTTTGGTTTAGTAAGGCATGTGTTTTTGCATTGGAGCATATCAGCATTCTACGCAGTTATCATTCAACCATCACAGTGACACTTGCAGTATGGCACATGTGTGCATGTGTATACCTACCATTATTAAATACTCTGTGACATACATCAATATAATGTCATACTGATTACATGGCCACATAAGTCTTGTTTCATCCACATGTTGGAATGCTGTTATATACACAAACATATATGTTTTGATTCAATTGCAACCTTGTGGAATTAATTGTATGTGCAATTGTGTTGCTTTTCCCAAGGATTATTGAGGTGTTCCCCAGCAGCACTGTGTGACTGTCAGCGTTTGTGTCAGTAACTGTTCTACATGAGCCACATCCACCTCATTTGTAATGTGTCCATATATGGTATCATGCCACTCATACACAGCTTTCCAGTGAAAAACATATAAATTCATAGGTTCATAGGTTGGTACTAGGCTATCGGCCCTAGGGTCTATACAAGCCTAGCCATAACAATTCCCTGGCTATTTCTTCCCACACTATTTACTCCCCTGGACCCCTGTCTAGCAGGGCGGCTGACGTGATCCCGAATATAGGCATATGTTGTGCAATTGATGTAATTACATGACAAAGGTAGAGTTGTATGACTGTGTGAACAGTACCACTGTGTGGCATGTGATGTATAACCAAGGCTGTATTTGGAGGTGTTGTCACAAATCATTTTTAAATAAGTATGAAATGTTAAGGGGCATACACAGCTAAGCACAGAGCTGTTTGTGTATGCCACCACTCTTACTCAGCCAGAGAAAATAGACAATCTGCTAGCTGACAGTTTGGATAAAACGTCATCCCCCTGTCCCCACTGGCCATCAGCCAAAGTAAAGCTCTCTAAAGCTAAAATGTGGAATCAATGGGCCCTGACAACATCGCACATTGTCTTTTCAATAACTTAAAACCTGACCTAGCAGACACAGTTGGATTCTTACTTAAACACAGTATATGTTCTGGCAGAAGGATGTACAGCAACAGTCATCCATCTGAAGAAGGGGGACTATCACCTGATCCAGGGAATATAGACCCATAATCCATAATCTCCTCATCTGTAAGGCAGACCAAAGAATTATCACGGACCTTATCAAAAAGGACACAAGTAAACTCCTGACTGTGTACCCAGCATATTATTGATTCATTAAGGCTACATCATGTCTGTTAAATCAGGATAACGTCATGAAGGTTACCAAGGGTATACATGAAGAAAAGACTGTGCATCCCACTTAACTTGACCTGGCCAATGCATTTTACACAAATCCACACTCAGGTATTACAGAGAAACAGTCTCAAGTGGGTAAACAAATGGATCACAGACAGGACACGTACTGTCGAAGTGTGTAAATTCACCCCTAGCAAGAGTTCAGAGACCAGGGCCATACCTCAGGGTTCTGCACTAGGCCCTTTCTTGTTCAGTATTTAATTGTCAGAAGCCAAGACAAACTTTGACAGCCTTTGTCTAACCAGCTTTGTGGACAACGGAATATTGTGGACAATCACTGAATCCAAGAATGCTATTTTAAATACTGCAGAAAGTATTAACACACAAAAATGATTGTTGCCAGAGCCATGGAGATACACTACATGAACAAAAAGCATAATTATTCCCTTTTTAAAAGCCAATACACAAGCTAATTACAATAAAGACAGCACACCCCTATGAGTAGACCAAGTGGTACGTGACCTGAGTACTCAGGTAGTTAGTAATGGGAACTTCCACCAGCATGTGACCACAGTGGTGACAAATTTCTTATATGCAGCACACGTCCTAAGTATGGGCAGGCCATCCACATCAAAGGACATTATAATTCCATGGTTCTCAGACCTCATAACATCAGTAATTGAGTACAATGTACCCTTTTGCATGTACATCACCACAAATCTGCAACAGCTGGAGCAACCCCCTGAATTATTGCACAAAGAAGATACATGGTGTAAACAACAAGTCATATGCAGAGATATTGAAGGCCCTATCACTGTATTATATATCTTTCAGACTACTAGTAGATGATCTGTGTCTGGCCTACAGAGCAGTCGCTGAGCTGCCTTGATGGAAATGTTACACTTTAACGCAAACTGCACAAGGGTCAATTGCTCGAAGGATGAAAACGACAAAGACTGTTAAATAAATGCCTACAAATCAATGCACCAAGCTGTAAAAAAAACTCATGTGAGCCAAAAATGGTTAGCGCTTTCATTTAATCCAATATTAAACTTCTTCAGACAACACATACAGTTCATAACTTCCTTTAAATAAGACCTAAAACATTTCATTGGCTAAGACAATTATTTAAAGAGGTTAAGACAATTATTTAAAGTGATACTTCCTTAAAAACATTTTCAATGGAAAATTTGTAACTATTTATAAGAACATAAGACACCATCTCTACCATAATAAAGTTGAATTATAAATACATATATAACACATAAGTACATATTTCTTAAAATTCCTTGCAGTTTAAAATCTGCTAAATATTTATTCATATAGCTATACTAAAAAACCTTGCTATTTGATCTTTATAATTTCTTTCTTTCTAAACCCTTTTATTTTAACACTGCAGAAATTGAGGTACATTCATTTACACCTGGCCATGAGTCTGCTTGCAGCTGCAGCTGCCATTTTAATTCCTTGAATTCTAATGGCAGTCCCCATGGTTGTTTGTCATTTATAAGTACATGGTCAATAATAATAAAGTAGAACTTACGGCTTGGAAAGTCCATAATATGTTTAGATAAGGCATTATTTATGTTGAATTTTCTTATGGCATATTCATACTCATAAATTGTTTGGGCTAATCTTTCTCTCTATTTTTCGTATGTAAAATGCGGTGCATGAACTGGTGTGCCAGGTAGACCACTGCTTTAGAGTTACAATTGTACTTTCCTTTTAACTCTTACTTATAATTTCTTATACTGAAATTATCTGTTTCTCTTATTTTGTTACACCATGTACATGCACCACATTTAAACAATCCACATTTATTATTACAGTCAATAGTTTGTCCTTTCTTAAACAAATCTTTAAAGCTCAAGCCTTTTTTATATACAATGAGTGGTTTGTCACCTACATGGTGTCTAACATAAGGGTCATCTAACAAGATGGTCCAGTTTTTCTGGAATATGGAAATTAAAACATTATGATCCACACTAAAAGTAATAAATAAAGCTTTTGTATAGTCTGTCTGTTTTTTGACAGTATCGTGTCACATTACTCTCATTTCTATCTTGCATAGGAGAAAGGGAAAGTTCTTCCTCTGTTACTCAACTAATAAGTTGATCATTACTACTTGAAATGGGTTTAAAAAAACTCTCATTCTTTTACTTTGTACTTCATGAACTAAATCATCTAGTAGGTCTACTGGGTAGGCTCGTTGAATGAACATAAGTCGTAATGTATTGCATTCATGAATGAAGTCTTCCATTTCAGAAACCATTTGAGTCGCTCTAACTGAGCTTTGACCACAGATTTTTTCTGATGATACAGGTGGGAGCTGCTAAAATGCAGGAACAAGTTGAAATATGTTTGCTTCCTGTATATATTAGCATCATATTTATTACATGCATAATCTTTAAATAAATGTACATCCAAATAATCCATATGTTCAGTATCAATTTTCCATGTGAATTTTAAAAATGTAGTTGTAGTATTACTATATGATAGGAATTCTCCCAGTAGACTAATAGGTCCATTCCATATTATACTTATGTCATCTTGGAACCTATGATAGGTTTTAAGGTGGATCCTGTACGTAGTATTAAATACAAAATTCTTCTCCTAATAAGCCATTATGGTATTAGCATAGGCTCCTCTGCAAGGCAAGCCCATAGCTATACCACTATTCTGCAAGAAACATTTATGGTCAAAACTAATGAAGTTATTGTTTAGTACCAATTCAAGAAGTTCTAAGATAAGTATTGTTGTTACATGCAGTACTTTATGTTGTAACAGTATTTTATTAGTCCATTCTAGCCCTTCTTCCTTGAGTATTACTGTGTATAAGGCATTGACATCTACAATCACTAAGATGTCATCTGGGTCTAACTGAACTTCATTTATATTGGCTAAGAAAGTCCATGAATCTTTACAGATTTGAATTTCTTTCTGTAACAGTTTTTTCAGTTCATGATCTACATATTGGGCACAGGCTGACGTTATGGACCCTCTGCCATCTACTGGTGGCCTCATCGGAGAGTTGTAAATATTTTTATGAATTTTTGGGTTACCAAAGAAAACTGGTACCCTGGTGTCACATTTAAATAATTATACAATGAAATGTCTAGTCTTTGTTTTAAAAAAAATGTCACTCAGTTGGGATTGTATGTTCTTATATGCCCCATTTAATTGATTCAAGGACACGTCTTCATACATATCTGTATACAATAAATTCATTATTTTTTTCTGTGCATTTATCTATGCTCATTGTTACAGCCACCCCCCCCCCCCACACTTATCAGGTTTCATAACTCTTATGTTGGCATTTCACAACTCTTTCAAAAGATATGCTTCCTGATAATTTAAATTTAAATTTAATCCAGTTCTCTGTGCCTGTAAAGATTTTAAGTCAAGTTCACACATTTTTTCATACATGTGAAGTTTGGGGTGGAGAGGGTGTTGAATGTAGAGCTAATGTTATACATATTACTTTGATTGTTCAACACTTCTCTTTGATACAACAATGAAAAATTAAGCTTTCTTAGATATAGCTTCAAATCAATCATAGCGTTAGTATAATTAAAATATTTTGTTGGTAAAAACGTCATTCTTTTTGCAAGCAAATTGGCTGTTCATGACTTGATGTTCATATCAGAATAATTAAATACATTAAAATCACCATGAACATTTTTATGATAGAAAACTCTGTGTCCACATTTCTGTTCCCATTAGACACACAAAGTGTTGATTCACATTCCGATATAACACCAACTGAATCACATTCCAGCTCCAAAACAGTACTTAATGTTTCCATTATTTCTGTTTCAGTCTGGCTCCTTGAAAACCTGAATCATGAGAATTTGCATATGATATAGGGTGGTTATAAGAATCAGCTTTATTTCTTATTCTTTCAGACCATCTTAATGGTGGATATTCAGAGTTATAATCAACTACTGTTTGAGGCTGATGCCTCTCTGTTTCCTGGTTTATATGAAAATTATTATTATCTTGTACTTTATGTCAGGCATTGTTATTACTTATATTCTGTTTCTTTGTATGCTAAGGCCCTGAGGGTCTAGGATATGCTAGGCCATTAGCATACTTATTAAGGTCTCTATTACCTTTATGGCTTTTCCTTACTTTTAATTTGTCAATGTGTCTCTCAGTGCTGTTATAAATTCTTAAATGCTCAGTTTTAAATTGTTCATATGCTTCATCTTGCATGATGACTCTATCTAATGCCTGTAAGTCATTATGAATGTATTCTATCTCTTTTTCATTATTTTAATTAACAGTTCTAATAGTTGAAACCCAAAATTGTCAAACAGTTTTAAAAGATTGATGTGCAAGGTGGAATTAGTCAGTAAACTTGTTGGATACTTCCATACTCGTAAGCCCTTTGGTACAATGTTCCGTTTAATGCATTCTTAAAGTATGTATTTTCTAGTTGTAATTTCTTGCATTTAAGCAACTGTGTATCAAAATCTTTTAACTTGCCCTTCAGGGTTTGCTGTGTTTGTTTCTGGTCAAATGAGAATTAAAACTGTGCTTCAAGGCATTCATTTAGTATTGGTATATTCCCATTAGTATGGTGTACAAGTCCCTCTCTTCCATTTGAACACCTTGTATTCACCAATGTTTGAGGGTGAAAATCATCCAAGTATTCTGATTAACAAGCAGAGACTGTGGTTGTGCTTCTGAAATTAAACAGAGGTGTAAGGTTAAAGTTACTTCCTGAAGCTGTTCCTGTAGCTCCCTCTGGTGGAGCATTTGCATCGGCTACATGTGCTTGAATGGGTAGGCCCACAGTTTCATATAATAACATCCATTCGTTGGGTGAGTTGCAGCACCAAAGCTGTTAAATTCCCAGTGCTCTTACCCAAATCAACCTGTTCTTGAGGTACTGCTGCTGCAGGAGTGTCCGAGCTACTACCAGACGCAATAAACTGATGAAAGCTATAAAACCAACAACAAACTGATGAAAACGACAAAGACTGTAGACCGGACTGTCAGCAGTTAAATAAATGCTTAGAAATCAATGCACCAAGCTGTAAAAACTCTCATGCGAGCCAAACATGGTTAGCACTTTTGTTCAATCCAGTAATAAACTTCTTCAGACAACACATACAGTGCATCACTTCCTTTAAATAAGACCTAAAAACATTTCATTGGCTAAGACAATTATTTAAAGTGGTTAAGACAATTATTTAAATTGATACTTCCTTAAAAACATTTTCAATGGAAAATTTGTCACTATTTATAACAAATAAGACACGATCTCTACCATAATAAAGTTGAATTATAAACACATATGCAACACATAAATACATATTTCTTAAAATTCCTTGTAGTTTAAAAGCTACTAAATATTTATTCATATTGTTAGACTAAAAAACTTTGCTATTCGATCTTTATAATTTCTTTCTTTCTAAAGCATTTAATTTTAACACTACAGAAATTGAGGTACGTTCATTTATACCTGGCCATGAGTCTGCTTGCAGCTGAAGTTGCCATTTTAATTCCTTTTATTCTAATTGCAGTCCCCATGGTTGTTTGTCATTTATAAGTACACGGTCAATGATAATAAAGTAGAACTTATGGCATGGAAATTCCATAATATGTTTCGATAAGGTATTATTTATGTTGAATTTTCGTATGGCATATTCATGCTCATAAATACTTTGGCTAATCTTTCTCTCTGTTTTTCCTATATAAAATGTGGTGCATGAACTGCAGTGTGCCAGGTAGACCACTGCTTGGAGTTACAATTGTACTTTCCTTTTAACTAATAGTTATAAGTTCTTATGGTGAAATTATCTGTTTTAATTGTCTTAACCACTTTAAATAATTGTTTTAGCCAATGAAATGTTTTTGGTCTTATTTAAAGGAAGAGATGAACTGTATGTGTTGTCTGAAGAAGTTTAATATTGGATTAAATGAAAGCGCTAACCATTTTTGGCTCACATGAGTTTTTTTACAGCTTGGTGCATTGATTTGTATGCATTTATTTAACTGCTGACAGTCCGGTCTACAGTCTTTGTCGTTTTCATCAGTTTGTTGGTATTACAGCTTTCATCAGTTTATCACGTCTGGTAGTAGCTCGGACACTCCTGCAGCAGCAATACCTCAAGAACAGAATAATTTGGGTAGGAGCATTGGGAATTTAACAGCTTTGGTGCTGCAGCTCACCCAACAAATTGATGTATTATATGAAACTGTGGGCTTACGCATTCAAGCAAATTTAGCATATGTAAATGCTCCACCAGGGGGAGCTACAGGAACAGCTTCAGAAATAACTTTAGCCTTACACCATTTTGTTTAGCTTCACCAGCGCAAGCACCATCTCTGCACGGCCGGCCTTAGGCATAGGCGAACTAGGCAACCGCCTAGGGCGCCGTACAGTAAAGGGCACAGTTTGTGTTCATTTATTTTAATTAATTTACTTTTCTTATTATGCGAACGCATAATAAGAAAAGTACATTAATTAAAATGAATGAATAAACCTTAGGGTACCAGAATCGCAGGTTGAGGGGGAGGAGCGAGTGCCCTCCCACTTTTATACCTGCAGTGTGATGAGGAGGCTTCCACTACTTTTAAGAAGAAATATATGCGTGTCATACGCACGTTCGCCAATCACCAACACTGATGTAAAGACGTTTTATGGTGGAGCGTGGAAATTAAACAAGCACTTTGAGAGGGATTAATTCTGCGTGTATGCGTGTGGCCGTTTCGTTTAAAAAGAAGGTAAGTAAGTGTATTTGTCTGTGTGTGTTTGTGTAGGTTAAACTAGGTTTCTGGATGCAAGAGAAAGTGTGTGTGTTGTGTGTGTGTGTGTGTGTGTGTGTGTGTGTGTGTGTGTGTGTGTGTGTGTGTGTGTGTGTGGAATTTAATTGGCGATATTGAAGTGTATTAACCACCTGATGTGCAGTATGCCTACATGATAGCAGTTGAAAGGATTGATTTAAAGGGGTGGGTTTAACCAGAAATACACAATGTAAACCATAGTGTACAAATTCATTAAAGGGGCAGCATTGTCTTACAGAGAAATACATATGCTCATACTCCACAAATAAAGATACGTCACGCATGTACTGAGTGAAGAAAATAGCTGCGGCCAGGACTCCTGAAACTGCATATTAACTTATAGAATGTACCCCCCCACCCCCACCCCCACCCCCACACACACACAAAGAAAAGAAAGGAAAGGAAAAAATAAAATATTCAACTGCTCTGGAAGACAGCATGACCTAAGAAGTAATAATGCTGAGATTCTTGTAAGAAGACAAAGCTAGCAATGCCAGTAATGGCTCTCACAACACATAACTAGCTCTATGCAGTCTCAGATAAGATGCAGCAATGTGATAAATCCTTTTATGTAGCTGACAAAAGTGGAACATATGAGGTGTATGCTCAGTGGTCCACTTGACAGAATACAAATACGCAGATAAAATCTGGCTTTTGGCTACAGAATGTACATGTCTAATTATGTTGAACTGTCAGAAGTCAGCCACCCATCTAAGAAGGTGCATTGGCTATTGACTTCTTCAGGGACCTAATACAGTTTGCAGGAGCAGTGGCTCTACATGATATACACTTATTCTTGAAGACCAGAAGGCTGTGAGCTCTATTCCCAGTGCAGGTGGCTAGACTGCTGACACTGCAGGGCAGGTTTTGGTGGGTGATGCACTCTCTGCCTGAGTTAATGGTAGCTCATGTGGATATAAAAGATATTACAGAACCCATCAAAAAGAGTAGGATCAAAAAAATCAACTTTTTAAGTTACAAAAGTGGAATATTTAAACTCTATCCCTACTTTTTCTACCATTGTATCTACGTCATGTTAGACTTTGTTCAGATTTCTTGCACTAAGAGTTTGAGAGGTAAGCATACCTCTCAACTGTCCAGACTTTTGCCTCGTATTTTTGACCTATTCTTCATAAAAATGGTGTTCTTTCTGGCAAATCAGTGAGGATTTAAATAACTAAATGTCATTCATTTGATTTTTAGCTTTTATTTCCTTCAGAAAATGCATGCTAAGACAAATGCTGTTATTCTAGCAACTTTCTAAGGCTATAAGAACAATATTTATAATCTGCCCCTGTTTGGAGGCCTTTGCCCCCCCCCCCCATTATTTTAGGCTTTGTTCAGATTTCTTGTGCTAAGAGGTTGAGAGGTATGGAGGCATGGTATGTAATGTCCTAGTTGCCAATTATTAGTTGCATTGGGGTTCTGCATTCCTTAGTGTGCCGTCCTTTGTTTAAGATGCCTAGTAGCTATGAAAGTGTCTGTTTCTGTTATTCTCTATTGCAATATTACCAGTGTACCATTTTTTTTCTTTAATGCAATGTAGGCAATTAATTCAAGGGCAGCAAGCACTGAATTTGTAGATAGAACAGTGAAATGCAAAGTTCTTTGACAGTAACAGCCTCTTCATTAGTTACAAATCTCTTTAATGTAGAATTATTCAGATGAATTTTACTTCTGCAGAGATTGTGCTTACTGACTGATACTGTTTAAGGAAGTTTGAGGGGCCATTTATGGTTAAAATGTTCTGAAATGGGCAGGTTTGTCATTATTGGTTCATACATTTTGTTTCATTACTTACTGGAAAAATGTTCAAAACTACAAATTTAACACACTGTAACAAGTGTAAATGTTTTCAGTGTGCAACTAGCTGTTTTTTGTTTATCAAATGGCACACTGTGTTGTTGAATCTGAAAGCAGTGTTAGTAGCATAATTACCTTTGGTGCAGAAGGCTGTGGATTCTACTCTCACACCATGTAGATGGACTGCTGCTATGCAGTGCCTATATGATTGTTCATTATTTGGTGCATTATAAGGGGGGATAGGGGTTCTAGACTCCTGAGTATGTCCTTTTGTATGAGATGCCTAGTGACTGTGAACTTGTTAGTCATTTCCTATTGCAATATTACCAGTTTACCAATTTTAATGTAATATAGGCAATTAATTCTTCAAGGGCAGCAGGCACTGAATTTGTAGATAATATTGATATATAAAGTTGTTTGCCAGTAGCAACCTCATCATTAGTTACAGATTTCTTTAATGTGGAATTCAGATGATTTTACTTCTGCAGAGATTGTGCGTGTGGAATAATATTGGTGGATTATAATGATAGAAGTCTTGAGTGGCCTTTTATTGTTGAAATTTTCTGGAATGCATAGTTATTGGTTCATACATTTTGTTTAATTGCTTATTAAAAGAATGTTTAAAACTACAAATTTAAAACATATTCTAACAAGTGGTGCTGTATTATACACGGAATATAATTCAATACAATCAGGAAGGTGAATTACAGAATAAATACATGAATGCATGGCCCTAAAAAATGTGTGCAAGGAGGCTGTTTTGAAAACAGCTCAAAGGTAAACTTAATTCTCCACCAACCAGATGCATTTCTATGAATGTGGGTTTTCATGCCGTTTCAATGAATGTGAGTTTTGCCATTTCAATGAATGTAAGTTTCAAGGACAGAGACGTTTACTGCTCGTGCTTAAGTCTGTTTTCATTGTGAGACTGCAATGTTTGTTTAGCAAATGGCTATCTGTGTTTGTGATACTTTATTTCAATATCTGTAATCATTGTAGAGGCAAATAGAACAGTATGCATGGTAACTGGTGAGATAACCAAATAATGGAACACTAGAATGGCTGAGGAGGGGGCTGCTGCTGGGAGTTGCTCTGGGGTGGTGGTCTATTACCCTTCCTAGGACTCTACTTTACCATGATCTGGCTCTGGTATTTCAAGTAGAAAATACATATGCAAAGGTAGCTGCAGTTTAATTACATTACAAGGTATCTTTTTCTTCCTAAGCATTTAAATAATTTAAGGAAATGACTGGTGTGGCTTTCTTGGGGAATAACCCAGTGGGTGTGGCTCAAATAGGGATGTTTCATGTGTGGTGTGGATGGGGCTTAAGGGGCACCGGAGCACTACTTCGCCTAGGGTGCCATTTCGGCTAAGGCTGGCCCTGCATCTCTGCTTGTTAATCAGAATACTTGGAATGAATTTCAGCCTCAAAACTTGGTGAATACAAGGCATTCAAATGGAAGAGAGGGAGTTGTACACCATACTAATGGGAATATACCAATACTAAATGAATGCCTTAAAGCACAGTTTTCATTCTCATTTGAACATAAAAAAAGCATAGCAAACCCTGGAGGGCAAGTTAAATGATTTTGATACACAGTTGCTTAAATGCAAGAAATTACAACTAGAAAATGCATGCTTTAAAGAATGCATTAAACGGAACATTGTACCAAAGGGCTTACGCATATGGAAGTATCCAACAGGTTTACTGACTAATTCAACCTTGCACATCTATCTTTTAAAACTGTTTGACAATTTTGGGTTTCAACTATTAGAACTGTTAATTAAAATAATGAAAAAGAGATAGAATACATTCGTAATGACCTACAGGCATTAGATAGAGTCATCATGCAAGATGAAGCATATGAACAATTTAAAACTGAGTATTTAAGAATTTATAACAGCATTGAGAGACACATTGACAATTTAAAAGTAAGGAAAAGCCATAAAATTAATAGAGACCTTAATGAGTATGCTAATGGCCTAGCATATCCTAGACCATCAGGGCATCAGCATACAAAGAAACTGAATACAAGTAATAAAAATGCCTGGCATAAAATTCAAGATAATAATAATTTTCATAAAAAACAAGAAAGAGAGAGGCATCAGCCTCAAACAGTAGTTGATTATAACTCTGAATATCCACCGTTAAGACAGTCTGAAAGAATAAGAAATAAAGCTGATTCTTATAACCAACCTATATCATATGCGGGTTTTCAAGGAGCCAGACTGAAACAGAAATATTGGAAACATTAAGTACTGTTTTGGAGCTGGAATGTGATTAAGTTGATGTTATATCTGAATGTGAATCAACACTTTGTGTGTCTAATGAGAACAGAAATGTGGACACAGAGTTTTCTATCATAAAAATGTTCATGGTGATTTTAGTATATATAATTATTCTGATATGAACAGCAATTCATGTACAGCCAATTTGCTTGCAAAAAGAATGACGTTTGTACCAACAAAATATTTTAATTATACTAACACTATGATTGACTTGAAGCTCTATCTAAGAAAGCTTAATTTTTCATTCTTGTATCAAAGAGAAGTATTAAACAACAATCAAAGTAATATGTATAACATTAGCTCCATATTCAACCCCCCTCTCCACCCCAAACTTCACATGTATGAAAAAATGTGTGAACTTGACTTAAAATCTTTACACACACAGAGAACTGGATTAAATTTAAATTTAAATTATCAGGAAGTATATCTTTTGAAAGAGTTGTGAAAGTTATGAAACCTGATAAGGGGGGGGGTTGTAATAATGAGCATAGATAAATACACAGAAAAATTATGAATTTATTGTATACTGATACGTATGAAGTGTCCTTGAATCAATTAAATGGGGCATATAAGAACATACAATCCCAATTGAGTGACATTTTATTAGAACAAAGAATAGACATTTCATTGTATAATTATTTACATGTGACATCTCCCAGGGTACCAGTTTTCTTTGGTAACCCATAAATTCATAAAAATATTTACAACCCTCCGATGAGACCACTAGTAATTGGGAGAGGGTCCATAACATCAGCCTGTGCCCAATATGTAGATCATGAGCTGAAAAAAGTGTTACAGAAAGAAATTCAAATCTGTAAAGATTCATGGACTTTGTTAGCCAATATAAATGAAGTTCAGATAGACCCAGATGACATCTTAGTGACTGTAGATGTCAATGACTTATACACAGTAATACCCAAAGAAGAAGGGCTAGAATGGACTAATAAAATACTGTTACAACATAAAGTACCACATGTAACAACAATACTTATCTTAGAACTTCTTGAATTGGTACTTAACAATAACTTCATTAGTTTTGACCATAAATATTTCTTACAGAATAGAGGTATAGCTATGGGCTCGCCTTGCGGTGGAGCCTATGCTAATACCGTAATGGCTTATTGGGAGAAGTATTTTGTATTTAATACTAAGTACAGGATCCACCTTAAAACCTATCATAGGTTCCAAGATGACATAAGTATAATATGGAATGGACCTATTAGTCTACTGGGAGAATTCCTATCATCTATTAATACTACAACTACATTTTTAAAATTCACATGGAAAATTGATACTGAACATATGGATTATTTGGATGTACATTTATTTAAAGATTATACATGCAATAAATATGCTGCTAATAGCTACAGGCAGCAAACATATTTCAACTCGTTCCTGCATTTTAGCAGCTCCCAACCGTATCATCAGAAAAAATCTGTGGTCAAAGCTCAGTTAGTTAGGGTGGCTCGAATGGTTTCTAAAATGAAAGACTTCATTCATGAATGCAATACATTACGACTTATGTTCATTCAACAAGCCTACTCAGTAGACCTACTAGATGATTTAGTTCAAGAAGTACAAAGTAAAAGAATGAGAGTTTTTTAAAAACCTATTTCAAGTAGTAATGATCAACTTATTAGTTGAGTAACAGAGGAAGAACTTTCCCTTTCTCCTATGCAAGATAGAAATGAGAGTAATGTGACATATGATACTGTCAAAAAACAGACTATACAAAAGCTTTAGTTATTACTTTTAGTGTGGATCATAAGTTCTTAATTTCCATATTCCAGAAAAACTGGACCATCTTGTTAGATGACCCTTATGTTAGACAACATGTAGGTGACAAACCACTCATTGTATATAAAAAAGGCTTGAGCTTTAAAGATTTGTTAAAGAAAGGACAAGCTATTGACTGTAATAATAAATGTGGATTGTTTAAATGTGGTGCATGTACATGGTGTAACAAAATAAGAGAAACAGATAATTTCAGTATAAGAAATTATAAGTAAGAGTTAAAAGGAAAGTACAATTGTAACTCTAAAGCAATGGTCTACCTGGCACACTGCAGTTCATGCACCACATATTATATAGGAAAAATACAGAGAAAAATTAGCCAAAGAATTTATGAGCATGAATATGCCATAAGAAAATTCAACATAAATAATGCCTTATCTAAACATATTATGAAATTTCCAAGCCATAAGTTTTACTTTATTATTATTGACCATGTAGTTATAAATGACAAATAACCATGGGGACTGCAATTAGAATTCAAGGAATTAAAATAGCAGCTGCAGCTGCAAGCAGACTCATGGCCAGGTATAAATCAACGTACCTCAATTTCTGCAGTGTTAAAATTAAAGGCTTTAGAAAGAAAAAATTATAAAGATCGAATAGCAAGTTTTTTTAGTATAACTATATGAATAAATATTTAGTAGATTTTAAACTACAAGGAATTTTAAGAAATATGTATTTATGTGTTGTATATGTATTTATAATTCAACTTTATTATGGTAGAGATGGTGTCTTTTGTGTTTATAAATAGTCACAAATTTTCCATTGAAAATGTTTTTAAGAAAGTATTACTTTAAATAATTGTCTTAACTACTTTAAATAATTGTCTTAGCCAATGAAATGCTTTTAGGTTTTATTTAAAGGAAGTGATGCACTGTATGTGTTGTCTGAAGAAATTTAATACTGGATTAAATGAAAGTGCTAACTATTTTTGTCTCATATGAGTTTTCTTACAGCTTGGTTCATTGATTTGTATGCATTTATTTAACTGCTGACAGTCCGGTCTACAGTCTTTATCACTTTCATCAGATTGTTGTTGGTGTTATAGCTTTCAATTGTTCCAAGGCTGTTAACTGAGCCTCTGACATAATAAATCGTGTTGTAGAAATAGATACAACACTCAGACACTGCCTCTTCTCTGGAACACGCTTCCCAGTGATTTAAACCAAAGGCCTTTCCTGACCCTCTTCAAGTACAACCTAGATCAGTGGAAGGCTAATCATGATTGTACTCTTGTTGTTGCTGCCATGTCCCTCATGGTTAGGGGCAGTTGGTACTACATAACATAGTGTAGGCTCATGCCTGTGTGAATATCATTCATATAGCTATTTAAAATTGTGAAGCACATGTTAGACATGGCTAGGCTGTTATGGGATCTTGGGACTTTAGCCTAGTACTTTCCTGTGCACCTATAAACCTATGATGTACTATTGTATCCTAGGTACAGCTATACATAGCCACCCTTAGGACTAGGCCAACTAGGCAGCTGCCTAGGGTGCTGCTGTAGCAGGGGCTCTTTTCCAGTAATCTGGATGGTGTAAGTAGACCACCAGGATGGGGGCACTGGGTGGTGTCGGGGGGTGTTGTGGAAACCTTTTGCCTAGGGCACCAGTTGGCCAAAGGCCAGCCCTGCAGCTATAGTGTGATTGTACAGAATCACAGATGTACCAGTACATCACATCAGTATTATCACTTGACAGTTTGCATGAACACATATGCATGCATATCAGGATTTCACAGAAGTATAAACATTTCCATGGCAATGTCAGGGTGGCAGTGATCGTGTGACACACGTCTTGGGTTTGACATGTGCTGATGTAATGTGTGCTTCATGTATTATTTGGTATGTGAACAGTATCTCAGTGACAGTGTCTTCACTCATTGAAGCTACACTTTGCAGTGCTGCAGTTTCTGTGTACATGGTTATACTGATGCATTGCATACCTCTCAACTGTACAGAGTTTTGCAGAATGTCCATATTTTCTCTTCATATTTTTGTTCTGTTTCTCAGTAAAATTGTGGTTTTCTGGCAAATGATTGGAGGACTGAAATATAAAAATAATGGCATACATTTCAGATTCAGACTTCATACCCCTCAAAAATTTCAGGCTAATGCAAAACCTGTTATTCTATCTAGTTTCTAAGTTTGTAAGAGCAATATTTAAAAATTGTCCACCCGTTTATTATGACTTCGTCCAGATTTCATGCTCTAAGAGGTTGAGAGCTATGATTGCAATCAGCCCGACATAGTGCTGTACCAGTCATTAAAATTGATCACTTCTTAATTCACACATCAATTGCAGATGTTGCAGACAATATCCATTGATATTACCTGTTGCAGATTAATGCAATACACAGCATGTGTGGGGAATCAACTGATAATAGTGTGTTGTTTTTAAGTGTTGTTGTCCATATGTCCGATACCTATGTTTTCCCAGATAATTTACTCAAGTGTATCACTTTTTCCACAGTGAGCTTCCACGCTTCTTTTGGTCATGCATAAGTATTCCTTGTAATGCATAACCATTAGGAGTTGACAGTCCAAACTTCCCTTCAAGGTGTTATACAAGATGCATGTGTGCTATGTTTTCCTGTGATGCACTCAGTAAACATACAGCTCATCGACGGCATTGATGGCATGGGTTACATTCTTGCAAGTGTGGATTGTGGCATATGCGTCATACAAATCTTGAACCTAGCCAGGACTCCTCCTAATTTAAACTACAGGCATAACAGTGCCCCACTAAACACCTCAAAAAAGTGGTCATTTTTGAGGAAGGTGTGCTTGGTTCCCCTTTAGATTACTGACAAATCATTACGGCTGTACAAGTGTTTTCATGCAGAACATGTATAACAACTCACAATCACATATTTTATGTCCATGTCACATATTTTATGTCTATGTCACAGATTTATGGTAGTATTACTTATTTATTTTATGTCCATGTCATAGATTAATGGTGGTATCATTCTGAAATTTCATCCATGATTGCACCTTCTTCTGTCTACTGTTGTCCATGAGCCTGCTGCTATATTCAAGCGAGTCAGTCTGCACGCCTTCACAATATGCACATATCCCTACTGTATATACCACCCTTGCTAAATATCCTCTAAAGTGATCATGTTGGGGTGTTCATATCACCACAACTAATCATCTTCATCAACATGTGTGACAGTCACATAATATACAATAATTGTGCGATGATATGAATATACCCACACAGGAGGTATTAACAGCAATATGTACTGTATTATGTACATATGTGATTACTTTTCATTCCACTGACTTATATTTGGGGTGTACATACATTGACATGCCCTTATCTGGTGTACATTACCATGCTTCACATGTCCTCTGCCTCTTTCTTCATTCCTTCCATTCATTTATGTGGCCCTTTTTCAATATACACACTAGAGTACTTATACTGCATTCTATGTACCCTTGACGATCACCACAAAACCTTTATTTCAGTATGACAAATACATGTTGTAGTGTACACTGTACTGAGTACACTTTTCTATACTGCATTATTACTGCATTCATTACATTAATTTTAGCCCTGCTAGTCATTGTGCCTGTCCACACAATTTCACAGAACATGTTTGCCCATAGGTAAACTTGTCTGCTTGTGTTATATTACACAGTTTCCTGGTTGGCAACACTGTTGCTGACCACAAAACGTCACTTATATCCGTGTACGTACAATGTGCGACATGTATATGCAATTAGCACTGCTGCTTATCAGGCAAAAGCGTAAACTCTGCGTAGGCTTTGCGTTAAGCCAACATGGAGTTTATTGAATCCCCCGGGATGGCATATCATCTCCAGTAACAGCAAGTACCAGTTCATTGAAATAAGAAAGTTGTTTGCTTCCTTTACTCAATACTTCACTGCAATAGGCTTACTATGTCACACTTGACTGGGGGTTGCCATTTTCAAGAATTGGAAAAAAGGAAGAAGGTGATTTTCACTTTTGTTTTTCACTTTCTTCCTCTTTTTTGAGTTTGTGTGACCTCTAAGTAAGCATATATAATAAACAGGGGCATGGATGCTTGTCCCCATATTGGGGAATGCAGAAAGCTTGACCCTGCAAAAAATAATTATTTGTGTGCTTTGTGTGATCCTGGGAATACTACTGCTTTGTGAATGTGATCTCTCAAGGATTTATATATTTTAATTTTGACTAATAGTGTGTTATCTGGAATGGTACATGATTAATCACAGAAAATCCAAATAATGGAATCAGTAACTTGTGCCCAGCTGTAAGAAAATACATTAAGAGCTAATATTAGACAACAGATAAACCAAGATGGGACCACTGCCTGAAGAATCTAGCCATGTTCTGCACACATTACTCATATTACTTTTGTTTTCATTTCTGAAAGGTCTACATATATGGGTAACAGTATTAGACAGGATTATAAGAAGATATAAAACCTAATCTACTGCATGCCAACATGCTTTACACGACAAGGATATTCAGAAGTACCAACGTCTGTAGAATATTCAGTCAAAGAAAACATACATAATAGACATGCAATATGCTCACTGACTCCGCCCTTGCAGACATATACATAGTCACCAAGTTTCACATTTATCATAAGATATAAACCAAAAAAAAATTCATGTATGTACTTATCTTTTGCATCAGACCTGAACTGTGATCTAAGTGCCTTGAGAAATAGACATAACCTTATACGAGTATTTTCATTTCCTCTGGCACTTCATATGTGTGAGATTTCTTGGTGGGGGGGGGTCTTCCAATTTAGTGGCTTCTACAATTCTATTAGTATTTTGCTCCACAATTAAAAGTTTTGTTGCAGGTTTACCCAACAACATAGCCTTTTTAATGAAGTGGAATTTTGTGAGTTTTAATCCTATCTTCCTTTCACCTTCCATCCCTGAGACAGATGCAGAGTTACATTTTCTATCTTGGAATGATATGCTAATTATTTAAGATGCTCTCAGAGATTATCTGCATTCTTTACCTTCAGATTACAGAAGGATCAGTAGGTTTAGAGCCTGAGGGGAGGGAAGAAATACAGCTTTAGATGTCGGTACAAATTTAAGATGTACTTCAGTCTGAATACCTTTATGACCCCAACAGGATGGAAAAACCAAAATGTTCCAAATGTAACTTGATATGTATAATTTCCGTGACAAGAAACTTTCAGATTTGATAGGTAAAACTAAGTAACAGCAAGGGAGAAAAATTCTTAAAGAAAGTTTCATAAGATTTTATTCAGTCCGAAAACAATATGCACTGGTGAAGCTTACTAAGACAGAAATGATACCGGGGAAGAAACTGCTAAGTTATGTTTTCTATGTATATAGAAGTATGGAAATCATTTTGTAGGGAGGAAAGTAAATGTTATATTTAGGGTGTAGTTGTCCTTTAAATGGTATGAAATCCCTTTTTCCAGTGGTTATGGATTCTGAAAGGTAATGACCAAAATGTTTCACAGTTTGCCCATTTGTTTTCATCATTACCACAGACTGGGCTTTTCACTGATTCTTTTTTAAGACATCTCCTTTGGCAAAACAAAATTCAACATGGCTTTCCTCTTATTTTGTTAGACTGTGGTTTGATAAGCATGAACAATGTCAGAAGACCTGTTTTATTAAAAAATGTTTTATTTATTTGAAATGCTTCTGAAGTCCATGTAGGACACAATTCCTTCTGATACTGCATTTATGAATTATTTTTTCACATTATCTAACATATATTTAAAATCTTAGTTGTTTATGACAAGTTATCTTTCAGTTTGAATTCTTGGTTGTCTCTTAACCATTTTAAGAACATAGTGTATATTGTTCTTATTATAATCTATGACTCCAATAGTTGGTCATCACTGGATAACAGTCTGCATCTATGCTAAAGTGTCCTCTGCCACTTCCAGACTGAATGCATTCGATTGATTTTTTGTGCCACTTTCCTGCTGGTAAAGCTATCTCCATGGCTGTGCTATAGACTTGTCTGTTCCCCCAGGGTAACAGTTCTTTGACCCATTTGCTTTATAGGCAAATACTAGGCACATGGTCCTGGAGACCACTGAAAAGGCTAGCTGAATATTCCAAAAGAACTGTCTGGTTAAGTGGCTTGTTCAAATTTACACAATAGGCAAATGGAGACTACAGGTATCAAACCTTGTCCAGTGGGAAGCAGCCCATTGGTAAGTCACAGCCTTAATTCTATGTGCTAACTGTACTACCGGTTTCCAGTGAAGGGATGGTGATGGCCACAGGCACTGGGGCATGGAACCATCATTCATGCTGAGGGAGCATGATTTTGTACTTAAACCAATATTCTCCATGCGTATCCACAGTCTCTCTGTAACAGCACCATTGATGTGATCCTTGGTCTACAGTGGGCATTCTAAAAATAAAGACGTAATTAGAGACATGCCATACCTTCCAGAGAAAGAAAAGCAATCAACGCCTTGGTATTCTTTTCCTGCCCCCACACCAGGTTCACTGGGTACCTGAGCCACTACCTGAATCTGGGTCACTTGGGCTGTAGTCAGAACTTTAGCCCCTTACACTAATTGATCTGATTATGACTGAATCTATTTGTGGAAAAGTATGCATTTTACAAGAATGGTTGTAACAGAATGTTGGAGAATGAAATTACCTTGAAATGTAGGCCAAGTGCATCTTATCTTCACCTGTGACTCTACTGCAAAGAAACTTTTAGTTGAAAAGTTATACTGTGTTACTGTTTAGTCCATCCTCTTTCTCTTTTACAGTTCACAACTTTTTTTAAAAATAACAAAGTTATGATATAGGGACAAGTACTCTATCCTTAAATGAAAATATTTGCTTCGTCGCTGTCAGTGGACACAATCTGAAGAATCATCTGACATGTAAATCTGCTAAATGGCAAAATAATGTCAGAATTCCAAAGTTTACTGGCATGAAGAAAATATCTCGTAGCAAATAAGTATGTATGACTAGATTTTACACATATAGTCAACCTAAAAGTAAAGCTTTGGTTCTTTACTGGAGCACGCCTACTCAAGACCATTCACATACTTATATTAACTGCAAGTATAACATTATTTAAGCAATAATCAACACAGAGGATGCAGTGTTACAGCATTTAAAGCAACAAAAGATACACATAACTACCAGCATCTAGACAATCACTGATACAAATCTCCTGATGAGGATGTCCACAGCACAGGCCACCACCAAAGGGCTGATGCACAGATGAAGTAATTTTAAGGGAAAAAAAACAGTTTGTTGTTATTAATAATACTTTGGTGGTGGCCTGAAATGTTTACTATCCGTGTACTGTTGTCTGGTATTTAAATGCGAGTGCATAGATCACATGACTAAAAATTGTCCATTTGGCCAGTCCTAATACTCAATTAAATTTATAAATAAAAAAGGTAAGACCGAATACAGCCAAACCCCTTTAAGAACATAATTCCCTTTAACCACTAGAGAAGTGGCATGAATCCCTTTAACCAATGGAAACATGGCATCCGTGTCTTAGCTCACAACCTAAGCTACCTCAGGAGAAGAAGCCAATAGAGTTTTTAACATGACCTTTTGAATGAGATGGCTAATGACATCTAAAATATGTATCAGGTTTTGCATAACTATATTTCAAACCATCTTCCTGTAGAGGATTCCAGGTACAACCTTGGTAATAATTGGGTGTAGAATTTTTTATCTTTTAATTTTTATGTAGGACCATGTTTCCTTTTGAAACTTCTTTTTTTCCTGTACAGCTCTTATTCTACCAGATTTCTTTTTGTTTGGTCAACAGCATCCCAGAAAGTCAGGCTTTCAAATACATATGATTTATTATAGTCTAAACATTTACTCATATTGTTAAATCCATCCAGCTGCTGAAAAAAACACCCTGGTTTTGCGACGACAAAAGATAAATCAGCGATAAATCTACTTTATATTAGTAACAGAGGCTTTTAGCTAAAAGCATTACAATTTATGTCATGACAGCTACCAGAACATTCACACTGTAGTTGCACATGCAGAATTTCTAGTTCACTGGTTAACTGGTAGAAATTGCTTTTATGATATAAAACAATGAATTATTTGAGTTGTGTTGAAATTTCCTTTTAAATCAAAATGTCTATAACATATTTTTGGAGGAATAGTACAAATGATTTAACTTTAAATGCAAACTTCATCCCAGAATTAAATATTTTAGGTACCTAGCAGACACCATTTCAGAACAAGACAAGCAAAATGACTTACTAAGCCAGCAATTTACATGATTAGCTGTTATGTGTAGGTTCAATTTGGGTTTACAAACATAATTCTGTACTTGCATGCTTTTTTATAGTGTGAATGCAAATTATAGGGAGTTGCAGGAAGGTTTTCTTCATAAGGTTGTTAACATTTGAAAAAAATGTCAGCCAGCATAAGTATAGTATATATATAGGTATATAAAATTACTATGTAGTAATGGAATGTTAAAAAGGAGCCACAAATGAGACCATTGTATGAATTATAGTAATATGTTACTGTGTAAAGCAAGCAGAAGCACATCCCATCATAGCAAGGGTGTACCTCAATGCAGAGTAATGGAGCATGACAGTAAAATACTGCAAATAAATTTGCAAAACTACTAATGGTTGTCAATTGTATAGGTTTTGATTATATAGATAACATTCTAATAACCAATAAACTTTCAGCATGCTGCTATATAACATTCTAATAACCAATAAACTATCAGCATGCTGCTATACAAAATGAAACTGTGACTGGATGATGTGGTGAGTCTAAACAAAATGCAGAACTGTGCAAATTAACTTATAATCGTTAAGTGTATGTGATATGAATCAAAATTTTTATAACATTTTTGAGTTACACAGGTAGATGTATATGTGTATCTAATGCAGGCTATTTTAAATTAACTAGAGACTTATGCAGGTTTAAAGTTGTGTTTCTCACAAGGTATATAGTACAGCATATCCTGGATGAAATTCCTGCTATCTCAGTGTAGCAGACCAAATACAAGTCATTATTTCCTCTCCATGCACTTTACAGTTATGTGTCTTCCTGTTTTTAATCTGAGTACTAGTAGTTAATAATGCAAGTTTATTTTCAACACCTCAGCACATATTCTTGCAGATTTTTTTTTTATTTGAATGAAAAAAAAAAAAATCATTGCTTAGAATACATTTATTTTTCAGCTGTTACTCATAAGTGAATTTGTCACATTTCTAAAAGCATGAGTGTTTTCTAGGACATCATGTTTTCATTCTATGCTTCACACTGATGCACTAGTTAGCAGTTACTGATTTCATTTAGAAATGGCAATGTTACTCCATTGATTACTACAATAAGCTGCTCTTGCCTTTTGAACCTGCATGACTTTTTTTATATAATTCTAAATGTTCACTATTGAAATATATTGCTCATTATGTGTGTTACTGCTTCCCTTTTGTGTTAAATCAG
Source organism: Protopterus annectens (assembly GCF_019279795.1). Classification (NCBI taxonomy): domain Eukaryota; kingdom Metazoa; phylum Chordata; order Ceratodontiformes; family Protopteridae; genus Protopterus; species Protopterus annectens. The sequence goes on along the minus strand of NC_056727.1, from coordinate 1,073,383,439 downwards.
GAACTGCCACTTGCTCTTTTGCTATTGTGTTACTATTAGTGTGTGTGTGTGTATATGTGTGTGTAATTACTTAATATGGGCTCTACAGTTATACTGCATGTTTGTTTACTATGCTGTGTTTATTTACTGCTTGTCCAGGGAGGTATCTTGTTGCACGCTGCTATGGGCAATTCATTCTTTTGACTTTTGAAATTATCACTGAATCCTTGAAAATTGATCTTTTTTCTCAGCAGTCCATTTTCTGTCACTAGCAGTTTAGTTACTGCATGAAATAGTAAATAAATCACATCATGTACATTTGCAGACATGAGGACTAAAAACACATCTTTACTGCACGGGCAGTGGTTCCAAAAGCACTGCCTCTTGTTTTGCTTTTTTGTATTTGTAGAATTTGTAGTGGGTACATTTTTTTTGCTACAAAGATGGCATACACTGGTGGTGGTGGTAATGACTAAAACTGCTGCATGGTGAGAGGGGGTATATATATATATATATATATATATATATATATATATATATATATGACTGGGGCAAGAGAGGAGAGAAGGATGGAAGACATTCTGGAGGGATTTGGAGGGCATTATCAAAAATCAAAAGTTATATAGAGAACAAATACAAAAAGAAGAGGGGGGGGGATTCAATGGAGACACGGGGGAAGTAGAAGAGCAGAGGAGACTGAAAGAGACAGAAAGAAGAGTTTGATGAGCCCAATAAGAAAAAAAGACATAAATATAGTCTGGGAGAGGATGGTGAACGGGCAGATCCTGGGCAGAGATAGAATACCCACGGAGGTATGAGGGTGGTGCAGGAAAAGTGAGTAGGAATTTGAGGTCATCTTCTTAATAATATAATCAGAGGAGTACCTCCACCTGACTCCTAGAAGGATTCTGTAAATAGTGATGATTCTTCAGGAAGGAAAGGATATTACATCTCTGTTCTCCTGCAGGCAGGTATTGATCTTGACTCATGATTATAAGTGCTTAATGCAGATACTGGCAAATGGATTGGGGGAATGATCCCTAGAGTTATAAATGAAGATCAAGCAGTGTTTGTGGATGGGGGGTGATGATAGCTGATAAGCTAATTAGAATATTATTGTTAAGGCAATATGCATAAAATATGGGGGAGAAGGTATGTTTGGTTTCTCTGGATGCAGAAAAAGCATTCAATAGGGTCAGGTGAGGGTACTTATTTGAGAAGCTGGCCAAACGGGCCTTTCTAGAGGAGTGGATAAGAATAGTATGGAATGTTTATACAGGGGCCACAACAATGGTGAAGAATCAGAGCAGGACTGTCACAGAAAATAGATGTGCAGAGAGGAACAAGACAGGAGTATCTGCTCTCCCTGATGCCTTTTACTATATACACTGAACCGCTGATAGAGAGGTTAAAAGGGCCAAGGATGAGTGGATATAGGTGGGAAGGAAAGGAAAAAAAGATTACTTAGTATGCAGATGATGTTCTCATTTCCATGAGGCAATGAGATGTAGACTTGGAAATGTTATGGAGCATTCTAAGGAGATGTGCAAGGATGGCAGAATATAAGGTAAACCAGGCAAACACCCAAGCTATAAAGATTAATAGATGGAAAGAAAGACATGGAAAAGTGAAATATCTAGTGATCTGGGTTAGGGATGGAGTAGTAGAAGCTATGAGAAATACAAATAATGGAACATATGAGAAGACTAAGAACCAGATTTAGAACTGAAAGATAATAAGGATGGATATGGATCAGAGAATACAAGGACTGAAAATGTGTATTGTATCACAGTTTTATAGCAGTGTAGGTTTTTTGATAATTTCCAAATCTAGAGTTCTTGAAGAAGGTAAAGCAGATGTGGAGGGACCTTTATGGAGATGAAGAGAGGCCAAGCGTGGCATGGTAGGAATTGAAAGAGCAAGTTGGGAGAGGGAGATTTGAGCCACCAAACCTCAAGGAAGTGTTACAAGGTTGTATTGTAGAAACATACTGAGACTAGTATATGGAGATTATGGAGCAAGCTGGATTGATAGAATAAAAGAAAAGGAGGTTGAGGGGTGGAGAAGAGGAGATATATAACAGAAATGTTGTGGGAAACAACAGAGAGGAATCTAAGATTAAGATTGACAAGGGCAATTCAAGCTATTGGAAAAAGTCAGAGTAGAAAATAGGGAGGGAAAACAGACAACAATAGGATGAACAAAAAGGGAAAAGAAGAATAAGTGAGGGGGAGCAATAACTTGGAGATGGAGAAGGCAGCAGGAGAAGGTGAGATTTTGGTTCCAAATTCAAGTGGGGAGAAGAATAAAAGTTTAGTCAAAATTATCAGACCCATTTCAGTCAGATGGCCGATTATAGTGCTACTATCAGGGAGTTGTTGTAAGGTGGAATAAAACTGATAAAAACATAAGAAAAGACATAGAGGAACTGGCAATGGTACACCCAACAGTAACTCAAAGAATAAAGGCTATGCCAGTGAAAAGACTGGTGAGAAAAGGGAAGAACTGTAAAATGGAAGGGGGGTGAGGGGAGAGGAGAAGATGGAGGAGTGGGAGAATGAAATACATGACCCAGTAGAGAGAGAAGAATGGGATCAGATACTACAGCTGCCAAGGTGTGAAACTAAGGCTTGTAAATTCACAATATTTTCATGGATGTCTCTGCATACATATTTTTTTATGCTGGTAAAATTAAGTAGGATATTTTCCAGGGCAGAGGAAATGTACTTGAGGTGCTGAGTGCAAAGACATCCATGGGTATATATTTTCTGGCATTACCCTAGATAATACATTTTAAGAGGGAACTACAAGAAATAATGGGGAAGATGCTTTCAAAAATATAAGTAGCACCGAAGAAACTTTTTTTACTGGGGTTTGCTACAAGAATGGAGGAAGGGAAAAACGCTTTTGGCTTAATAATGATAATAGGGTAAAGGACAGGTGAAAGGATACAGAAGACACAGGAACCTCCATGGGAGAAGAGTGATGGAATTAGTGAATAAACATGAGAAGAAAAAAAAATAAAATACAAGGTAATAGAATAGAGAAAAAGTAGATAAAATGGAGGGAGAAGAAGAAAAATCAAACTGCAAAAGTAGAAAGAAGAAGGGATTAAAGATTTAACAAGAAGGAATGATGGACAGTCATATGAAAGAAAAGGTTAATAAAGGATAAAGTAGAGGGAATTATGATGAGGGGGGCAAAGGCAGCACCTGGGAAACAGAAAACCTATCAATATTTGAAAAGCAAAGAAGGGGAAAGATAATAAGATACTGTTATGGTAGACTAAGAAAGATGTGAAAGCAACAGTCTAGCATGGGGAAAATGTAGGTGATTCTGGGCTGAAGAGCAAAGTATTAATATTTGCAATATTAATATTTGCTTGGAAAACCTTAGTAAAATAACATTTAGGCATCCAGCAAAGGTGTTTTAGATATAGATTATATATTACTTAGTGTCTGTATTGTCAGCAGGAACCACTGGAAATTTGGAAACAATGAAGTTTATATGAAAAAAAGGCAGGTTGAGGGGGACTACATAAAGAATAAAAAGAAGTCCAGGAGTTGAAAAAAATAAGAATACAAATGGAGAAGGGAAAACAAATGAAAGAGAGCATAAGGAAACTCAGGGCTGACATAATTGTTTCTTTCTGTTAATTTATTGTTTTTACTTGTATGGTTTTAAGGTTTATAAACTATTATTTATTTATTGTTTCATTGATTCATTGATTCATTCGTTTATTTTTTTTTACTGGGATAATACACACTGACCATGTTGAATATTTATTTAAAAATGCCACGGGGTATTATTTAAAGATATTGGACACTATAATCTATAGACTACAGTATTTAGAATTGCTAGTGGAAATGAGGAATGACAAAACATGAATATGTAGATATCATTGATAATATGGGCCCAAAGTAGTATGTATAAAATAAACATTGACAGGAAATAAGGGAGTAATCATAAGCCATCAGCAGAGTTTAAAAAATGTGAAACATGTTTGATGATTCTCTGTAAATGATGCAAAAAATAAAGGATGTGTCTTAAAGAAAGCTGCAGCATGACACCCCCTTCAGAATTTAAACAGAGTAACAACTTTTAAATTGAAATTTGAAAGGACCAGCCTTCAAGATGGCATTGCAGTTTCAGATATGTCATCAAAGTATTTGAAGAATTGTTAACAAAATTAGTTAGTGGAAAAGTATTGAAGGCACATCTCCCTTTCCACCCTTCTGCAGGTAACAGAACACATTACTTTATTTTACTTGCTGGTGAACAAAAAGTTGGTTTAAAAAGTTAGGTTCCACAGCTGTACTATATCACAGAACTGAGCAGGGAAAATACTTTGAAGTTATGCAGCACATTATATTATAATGTGCTTAAAACCTTTAGTTCTCACAAGAAGACATCAAAATAAATGTGCATGTGAGTAGAAATCTCTTACAAGTAAGCCTTTGTGCATTGGAAATGAATATTCCATGTACTCATTAATTTAAAGCAGGGGTGTCAGAGACAGTGGTACAGCATTAAGCACTGCTGTCTCCAACCCTTCATTTAGATAGGTTTAGTGCCTTCTTTGTAGATTCTGTGTGAACTTACTGTGTGTGCATTAATTTTTGTTCAGTGATCTGCTTTCCTTTTGCATCTCATATGCCATAGATGAATTGATAGTCCTCTGAATTGCCCATAGGTTCTGTGAATGACTGTGTGTGACTACATATGTATGCATGTGTGTGCACATGTGTGTGTGTGTGTGTGTGTGTGTGTGTGTGTGTGTGTGTGTGTGTGTGTGTGTGTGTGTGTGTGTGTGTGTGTGTCTGGTCTGTGACAGAACAATGTCCTTCCCAGGATTTGTTTCCCTCTCTTGTTCCCACTGAGTGTCATTATATGATACGGCTCTCCTGTCTTGAATTGAATAAAGCAGGCAAAAGATAATTAAAAAAAATAATTGAATGCATTTAAAACTGACTAACATACCAAATTGCAAAAATTTAAAGAATGAAAACTTTCACTTGTTTAAGCTTTCAAAATGCAGAAGTATAAACCAGAGTATAATATTTTCAAAGTATGCAGTATAGTTGCCATAATTTCTGAATAAATATTTGAACAGCAGGATTCAAAAAAGAGACACAGTCTTCAAATGCACATCAGGCCCAAGAAAACTACCACTTCAATTGTGAAATTTTCCTGAATAGAAATCGGAACAATGATGTTTTACCTCTACTATGGACTGACTAAGCCGTCATAGAAACACAAAATAGAAATTCATCTTTGTAAAATGCAGACTCTTAATTCATGATAGAGAAACTTGTTTTTCGTACCTGAATAAATAATATTGTCCTAAAACAAATAAAACATCTGATGTAGGTATATTTTTTTCTACACACTATAAAGAGGAACCACTCCCATCTAAATGCCCGCTTTCTAGAAATGACAACCGGAAATGTTATATACATTTAATGCAAGGGAGTGACAAACTATGCAAGACTGAATCTATGCAAGCTTTCCAGCATTCTGCATATCTGGCCAGAAAAAATATACCTAGCATAATACAGTCAATAGTTAATAATAACAGTAGTAAAGTTTCTAAACTACAATTGTGGTGGTATAACAGAAAGTTTGATTAAACCTCAACATGAAACCAGCTGTGGTTCAAAATATGCTATTGCACTGCATACATTGATACTAGAAGCATCTTTCAAGCATGTTCTAGCAAGGAAACTGGTAAATATCTAATATATTAAAAAGAAACAGGAAATGTGTCAAATAACCTTTGACAACGGGGTGTATAATTTTCTCATTCACATTTAGGCTGATGTTCCTTTGTCTGTTTGTTACTACTTGAATTAAATTGATTGGTCTGGTTTACCATCCATCAGAGCAGGACACCTAAATAAGTTAATTTTCCCTTAGTAGCAACTTATGTGGGGCAACTCTTTGGGTATATAGTGTGTATTTCTGAACACTTTCATTGTTAAAACTAGCAGTTTTAAAGGACATACTTGCCAAGATATCAAGTGTTTCTTCAGCACAAAGTGCTCCTTACGCCATTACTTTTAACATTGAGTATAACCTACAAAGAAAACACAAGTTAAGTATTTGCCTCCCTTGTGTTTTTTCAATCATACCTGTATTTGCAGTTTCTCACCATATAATTATTTGGATTTCTATGAACTTTGTGTTTTTGTATATGTAGTGTTTCTATTTTATTGACAATTGGATTTGTGCTTAGAATTGTGCATATAAACTATTCTGAACTTTCTCTTATATTACTCTCTCCCTATATTTGGCATAGCATGATTTACATCTATGTAGCCCTTGGTTGAAGAAAGGCATTAAATGCAGAAGGGTTAACCACATATAAGGCATCAGTATGATAAAAACAAAGCAGTTTTGTTTCTGATTTTAACTACAGCAATCTATCTGATGGGCTGACACCTATATACAATATATATATATATATATATATATATATATATATATATATATATATATATATATATATATATACACACACACACACTGCAGAGTCAAACTTTTTAGGATAAGATGGTAGTTTCATGAGACCCATGTTACATCTCAGCCATAAAGTATGCATTAGAGTTATAGCTCATAGCTTGAACAAAGTAACTACTTTAGCACCATTTAAATCTGAACATTAACAATGACTTTATATTTTGTTTTGAAGACAACCAGTAACAAACATCAAAGAAAGTTATGGATAAAAAAGTTAAATAAATGCCTTGCAAGGCACCATCAGACAAAGTAGAATATTGCAGCAGCCCTACTGTAATTGAACTGAAAAAAGGGCCACAGAAAATATTTTCCTTCTCTGAAGTAATTTTATTGGGACACAAAGCACATTGTAGGATAAAGTAACTGTTATCAAAAGACAAGATCAGTCTAGCATGGCTGCTGTTATCAGGTCATTTAGGAGAATAACAAATCAGAAGTTGTATAAATCGCACAGAGTGACATTGGGACTTTACTACTAGAGAGAACTCCGCATCTTTGGATACATTTTATTCACATTTTTGGGAGAGGTGCTATTCTCTTTTAACTTTCTGAATCAATTGGACCTCTGCAAAAATTTGCATTGTACCTTCCAATGAGTCTTTTGACAAAACTTAGATATGAATCCACAGTACAAATAAGTGTTTATATTTCCAGAACTGTGTTACTTAGTATGTGCAAGCATCAAACTTTTCAGCATAATCTCAGCTTTACAGAGGTATCAATCATTAGATTCCAGTGATTAAAATGGATATTGTTAAGTTACAGTGATCACAGTAAATGATATGCTTTGTAAACAATTACAATATGGCAGTAACTACTCAACCTATGAATATATCTCTACGTGTGTATGACACAAAGACACACCCACACACACCCACACATACCCACACACACACACACACACACACACCCCACACACACCCACGCTCACCCCCCACACACACCCACACACACACCCACACACACAGATACACACACACACACACACACACACACACACACACACACACACACACACACACACACACACACACACACACACACACACACACACACACACACACACACACACACACACACACCACAAAATATTGGTGGCATTTTTCTTATTCTTGCTCTGAGCTTTCATATGAAGCTACGCAATTCTGTTTATGTTGTTTGTTGAAATATTTACAGCAACATGAAAGGTATGGCATTATACATAATTAGTGAGAGAACAATAATTAATTTCTCTCCAGATGTACTAGACAGAGGTCAATTGTCAATGCATTTGTATTGCTCCTGGTGCAAAAGCTATAAGATAAAACATTGTGCTACTGTTTGTGTAACATGGTTTTGCAATTATCAATGTAGATATGAAGAGGCAGTAACAGATACCTGTCATAAGGATGATCCCAGTGAAACACCTGAGGTTATCATTAGTTTTTAATTACTGAGCCCATTTGCCTTGATTTTCTGATTGTTTTAGTTTTGTAGTATATAACATAATATTATGTTGTAATTGTGACACCCTTGCATTGGCCCAGTAATCAAAGAGCCTCAGTCCTCACCACTGGTAACAGCTAGGGGATGTACACACTGAGAGGATAACAAGTACACACACAGTGAAGTGCAATTTTCCTTAAGGGCATGCATAGACCACAGTCAGTCTGGGGCTGGTTTCTCCAGATCGCCAATAAGACTCCCCAATGGCACAGCTATAGGGTTAAAATCTCAGCTGAGGGGCCATGCCAAAACCTCCTACACTCTCTCTGTCCAACCAGTGCTTTGTGTCCTTGCCCAAGTAGCTGACACACACACACACTTTGAGATTTGATTTATATACAAACACACACACGCACACCTGGAGAAGGCTGACACAGGTTTACTGGCTATGTCCCTTCTGCTCAGACTACGCAGTAGTTTCCACTGCCACCAATCCCTACTTATCAGCTACTATAAGGCCCTTACAAAGGGTGTCCTTTCCTACTGTGTAATGTTGCTGTTATCCAAATGGTAGTCTGATCAAGACTTGCAAGACTATTTAGGAGTGGCCTGTACAGTGTCTCCAAATACATATGTAATTACGCTAAGAGCTTAAATATGTCTCACAAATATTAGCCACAAAGATAGGTTTAAATATATTTAATAATAAATAATAAAAGAACAAGACAATACTCAGTAAATCCAACACAGTTACTTCAGAGTTGAAAATCACAGAAAATATGTTAAAACAACATTGCAGGACAGTCTCAAATAAATACAGAAAACATCTAAACTAATCTTTACTATATTCCTGTCTAGATCTAAAAGAGATACTATGCCCTAAGTCTTACTTACAGCAAGGCAAGTGCAGATGATGATGATGATGATGATTAGATGTTCTTGCTAGGTCCAAGACACAATACAAAAATGCACAGTCTCTCTCTGAGAGAGTTCTTAAATTAATATCAAATCTTACTGCTGGGTTAGTTTGGATGACATCACTTTTTGTCACCTGCCTTTGGTTTCCAGGCTAAACAGAAACTAACAGAATTTAACATCTCTGTGTGAGAAATACATATCTTTCAGATCTTTGCAGCTGCTAGGAAGTCATAAAGCAAAAAAATGCTTTTACATTTGAAACCTAGTAATTATTTCTCTTTCAAGCGAATACAAAAACATCTAGCTCTAGACATTGTGTCTGCTACTGAACTGAAACATAACATCTTTTGTTTATGGCCCAGCTATAAAGTAACTTACCATCAACTATTCTTAAGTTTTTCAGGTTAATCATCTATGTTCCAGCAGGGTACACTGTGTATACATCTTAGCTCAGTACGTAACATACAGTTCTGTATAAATCATATCAATGTTCACAAATGACATAGAATTATATACAAAATTCCAGATAGCTGAGCTGGCAATATTTCCCTATATCACGGTAATGTTAGCACCTTTTACATGACATATCTTATCTAACCACTTTGAGTTAAAAATAAATCTATAAGAAGCCATGAAAATACATGTTATTATCATCAAAGTTTCTAAACTACCATTGGTATAATGCATGCATTTTGTTTAGGGCTATATTCACATCACAAACTTTATATTTTTCAACAGAACGTTGTAGGATAAATGAATTACTATTTATCTCTTTTTCATTAGTGAGTACATAGTCATGGACACCATATCATTAATACAGTAAAATTAACAAGAATTTCAAGCATTAAAAATCAAATGAAAATGTTAATTCAGAATAAATTTTACAGCACTTGCTTCTATAAAGATACTGTCATTTTCTGGTATGACAACCTTTCAAAGGCAGGAAAATAATAAACTCTTATATTAGCTAAAAGAATTGAAATGAATGTTGCAATCTTATGTAAGCATGTGACACTCAGTAGATGGTGTGTCACAAAAGATGGAACATATTATATCTAGGTTTATCTGGGAAAGCTTAGGCATTTGTCATTGAGTTGGTAGCTTTATCTCGGTATCCGAAATACAAATTTTGCTATAACAAAGTAAATGAAAATGTTAAAAAAAGGCTGGCATAAAATATTTAAGTGTACGCAGATACAAATTTCTGAATAAGTGAATGACCAGTGCCAATGTGATTATGTTTTATACAAAACAGAAGCAAACAGCAGGAGGGACAGCTGTAGTGCTGGAACATGTAACCGAGGAGACTAGACTCACAGAGGAAGTTCTACTGTCCTTGTAGAAAGCATTGGTGAGGTTACGTCTAGGTTCCATGTTCAGTACATATTTATCTATTTAAGAAAAAACATATTATCTTCTTATTTCAAGGAGGATCCAAAGAGTGCTGCAAATATGATAACAACAAAATAATAATACATTCAAAAAGAAACTTAAGGAACAATATGTATAAATTATTATATTTGAAGGACAGGATTCACAGACAGAAATACAGAGATGAAAGACTAAAAAGAGACATTTAAGTATCTGAAATGAGTAGATAAGTATGATAAACAGGGTTCCAATTTGCTGTCAGACCGCCATTACACAAACTTTGGATGGAGATTCCCATCTTCAGTTAAGAAGCATTGCTGCAATGTGAGTGAGTGTGGTACATGCATGCACTACATTATTATAGGAACAGTTACAAAGATGTACAGTTTATATTTTTTTATATTTAATCATTTAATTTGTTAACATGATAGGGAACCAGATGTAAAAGAACCAATTTCAACCACATTCTAGGAGACAGACAATCATATTTAAAATGCATAGAATAAAACAGTGCAAATGTAAATAAACCAAAGCAGATCTGAAACATTTAATTGATATCTGTGAAGATATTGTAATGTAAGGATAGTTTTATATGGGCTATAATGTCAGAAGTGGAAACTGTCCATACTGGTTATAACTGGCATAGGGAATGCTATCACAGCTTCTGAGACCACAAATAAAAAAAAATGCTGTTTTTTCTTCTGTTTGTGAGCCTGTCAAATGGAATGGAAAATGAAAGCACAGAGTCAGATAGGAAGCACAGTATTTTAACAAGAAGCAGAAAAAGGACTTGTGCAAGAGTGCATCAGTAGCTTAGATTTAAATTTGGAGGTAACTTTGCTGGACATAAGATGAGATCATGGAGACAGGTAATCATTTCATTCTTGTCACTTTAGTGCAATGACAATCTTTGTGGATGGATACTGGTATGAATCAAGACATTTTATGTAGTCTGATACAGCCTGTGATAGAGATAACAATAAGAATGGAAAATGTGTATCTGATAATGGGAATGAAAACCTCTGTTACTAGGGCACACACAATATGAGGGGAACATAGATATAAGACATAGTTTATTTGTACATGTTTATTGAGGTAAAATCCTGATCAATACTTGACCAATTGCACTCTCAACCCAGGTTACAAAAATAACAAACAACTAGTTGCATGAAAGTTCTAGAGGTGATACAGCAGAGAACAAGCATTGTTAATCAATAACTGCATACATGTACATATTAACAATAGGAAAATTGAGGAGAAAGCTAAAAGGAGAAAACACAAGACTATAAGTCAGGTCAAGAGGTAGAAAATGAGGAGGTGAGGTGAGAGAGGGAGTGCCTGTTAAAGTTAGACAGATAGAAAAAGAAGAGCAGGTAAGATAAGTCCAGATGAGCAAGTCAGGAATTATTAGATTTGAAGAGGGCAGTAGTGGTGTTTTTTGTAATATACAAGCTGTAGACAGAATGTAGTAAAATGGTGAGTCCATCAGGGGTATATAAGGTGGGGGCAGTGAGGGAGTTATTGTAAGACAGATGTTACATGTAATGTGAAGTATTATGTGATATGTTCTAGTCCAGAACATTTGCATTTATATGGTTTAGTGGAGAGTTTGAAATGACACCTGAAGGCTGAGTAATCTGACAGTTCAAGTATCTCTTGTGGAAGAAATTGCCATAATTTGGGGAAAACTGAAATGCCATTGTTGGAGGAATGTAGTTTGATAGATGATGTTTAAAGGTTAGGGCAACATCTGGTCTGAGGGTGTAGGTTGGAGTAGCTATAATTCGTTTTGTAGTGAGAGGAGTAGATGTGTCTTGATTTAGTAATCTGAATAGAAGGGATCCAAGTAGAGGATTAGCATTAGCCTGGACTGGCAGCCACTTGGCTTTTGATAGAGTGGGGCTATGATGCTCATTGCTGGAGGAATTCATAATGAACCAGCAGATTTTATTAGACAATGTCTGAAGGGCTGAAGTGTTTTTGACTCAGTCTGAGGTAAACAAGGTGAGGGTGCACTCAAGCTGTCCAAGAAGGATGTCATTCACTATTGTGGCTCTGGAGAGTGAAAGTACAACTGAGAGATTTTATTGGCCCAAAAACGTTGGAAGTTTACTTTGGTTCATAGATTCTATATGTGCTTCTGGTAAATAAGGCATAGTCCAGACAAATGCCCAGGTATCTAAAGGATTTTGTGGTTTCAGTGAGGTTTTTGTTATTGTCCATGGGATTAAGAGTTTGGTGGTGGGAAGCTTAAGTCTTTGGAAGGAATTAATCCCCAAAATGTGAGTAGTACAATTTAGTTGCACATAAAGCTTGTATGGAATCTTATTAATATGAAGGAAAGAGAGAAAAAGAGTCAAGTGGCATGCTGTTTTACTTAAAATGAGCAGCTATTTCAATGATTTCCAAACAAAGGAAAAAGAGAGAATGCAGATATATTATTATAGTGTAGGTAATAAATAGCATTGCATTTGTTTTAATTACTTAACAAAGGAAAAAAGAGAGAATACAGATATATTATTATACTGTAGGCAATAAATAACATTGCATTTGTTTTAGTTACTTAATCTTTAGTGGCTTCTTCATCAGTTAGACTGAGGTGAATGTCAAATTATGTGGAAATAGCAGGAGAAATAAATTGCATTGTTTGTATAAGGACAACATAAGTTAATTATCACAGAAATGGCTAAGGGCTCAAAACAGACTGCAGAATGAAGACGATAAGTGAACAATCAATAAAAGAGCAGTTTGATACTATATCATGTCCAAAGCTTTTTTTTATAGTTTTATAGTTTGGGGACTACAATTACTATGCATATGAATATGTATATATATATATATATATATATATATATATATATATATATATATATATATATATATAGATATATAATCTGAGGACTGAAGTCACCCAATAATGACATATATTTGAGTTTCAAACTTCAAATCCTTCAGAAAAAAATGTATGATAACACAAACCCTGTTACTTTAGCAAGTTTCCAAGTTTATAAGAGCAATATTTAAAATCTGTCCCTATGTTTGCCATTTACCCCCCCCCCCCCATTTTGCCAGGCCAGATTTCTTGCACTAAGAGGCTGAGAGGTATAAGCATAGTATAGGTAGGTATATGAAATTGTTATATACTACTCAAATATTAAAAAAGGAGCCACAAATGCGACCCTTTGTATGAATTATAGTAATCTGGTACTGTGTAGAGCAAGCAGAAGCACATCCCATCATAGCAGATAGCTAGTAGACAGTTTGACCCTGGACTATTTGACCCCAATTATATAAAAAAAGTGTTTAAAGTTTCATAATTGCATTTTTTTGCTTCATATTTCACTCATGAATTTTTTTCACTGGAATTTAATATATTAAACTTTTTTATATATAAATGTTAATTTATTTAACATTTTGTTTAATTTATAAATATAATTAATTTAATTAACAATAGTTTTCAATATTATTTAACATTGCAAACATTGATATTATTTTAAATTAATATTAATAATATTATTATATGTATTTCAAATGTAAATGTTCTAAACAGTTATATACCCTCATGACTTCTTATTTTTTCTTCTAAACCAAATAGAAAAAGTAAAAAGGTGAACCAAACCATAGTAAAAACTGGCAGCATAAATCAAATACCAAACAATAAATGTCCAAGTTTTATTATATGAGTGCTTTCACAGTGTTAGATACTTCTTCATCAGACAATGACACAAACATCTATCAGATATTTAAATTAAAACCAGCCAATGAAAAAGCACATCCAATGAAACATACAGCTAATAAAAATTCAACATAATATCCTACATATACAATACTTCATATGAAACTTAGTAAAAAGCATCAAGTATTATAGTATAATGAATAAAAAATTTAAAAAAATATGTAAATGTATATAAAAATAAAACATAAAAATTTTAAAAAATATTTATGAGCATTCAGACTTTCATATTTTAATAGTTTTATTTATTTATTTATTTTTGCTTAGTTAGTCAGGGAGAGCAGGCAAGGATGTCAGTTGGCAAGCTGACAAGGAGCCAGTTTCCTGAGATGTGCCAAGCCAAAGGACTGGGATATGGCAACCTTACTAAAGGGGAAATGAATGCAGCCTTAATCATAGCTGCAGTACAGGCCAACAGTTACTGATTTCACTAAGAAATGGCTGTTACTCTTATTTATTGCAATCAGCTGCTCTTGTCTTTTGAACCTGCGTGAGTTTTTTTTATATGATTCTAAATGTTCACTGTTGATGTGTATTGTTCAGTCTATATGTTACTGCTTCCCTTTTGTATAATATCAGAACTGACAGTTGCCCTTTTGCTGTTGTGTTATTTTTTCTTTTTGTGTGTGTGATTACATACTATGGACTACAGATGTAACACATGCTTGTTTATTGTAAAGTGTTTTTTAACAATTGCCCATGGAGGTCTCTTGTTGCATGCTGCTATGGATAATTAATTCTTCTGACTTTTGAAATGATCATTTTACCTTTGAAAATCTATCTTTTTTTTTTTTTTTTTTTTTGCTCAGCAGGGCATTTTCTGTCACTAACAGTTTAATTATTACATAAAAAGTAAATAAATTACATCATGTACATTTGCAGATGTGAGGACTAAAAACACATATTTATTGCTTGGGCAGTGGTTCCAAAAGCACTCTATCTTATTTTGCTTTTTTATATTCTCAAAATTTTTTTTGCTACAAAGATGGCATACACTAGTAGTGGTGGTGGTGGTAGGGACTAAAACTGCAGCATGTTGAGAGAGGGTATATACGACTGGGGCAAAAGAGAAGGGGAGGATGGAAGGAATTCTGGAGGGATTTGGAGGGCATTATCAAAAGTTATATAGAGAACAAATACAAAAAGAAGAGGGGGAGGGAGATTCGATGGAGACACAGAGGAAGTAGAAGAGCAGAGGAGACTGAAAGAGACAGAAAGAAGAGTTTGATGAGCCCAGTAAGAAAAAAGACATAAATATAGTCTGGGAGAGGATGGTGAAAGCACAGTCCCTGGACAGAGATAGAATACCCATGGAGGTATGGAGGCGGTGCAGGAAAAGTGAGTAGGAATTTGAGGTCATCTTCTTGATAATATAATGAGAGGAGTACCTCCACCTGACTCCTAGAAGGATTCTGTAAATAGTGATGATTCTTCATGAAGGAAAGGATAGTACATCCCTGTTCTCCTGCAGGCAGGTATTGATCTTGACTCATGATTATAAGTGCTTAATGCAGATACTGGCAAATAGATTGGGGAATGATCCCTAGAGTTATACATGAAGATCAAGCAGTGTTTGTGGAGGGGGGTGTGATGATAGCAGATAAACTAATTAGAATATTATTGTTAAGGCAATATGCATAAAATATGGGGGAGAAGGTACCTTTGGCTTCTGTGGATGAAGAAATAGCATTCAATAAGGTCAGGTGGTGGGTACTTATTTGAGAAGCTGGCCAAGTGTTTTTTTTTTTTTAGAGGAGTGGGTAAAAATAGTAAGGAATGCTTATACAGGGGCCACAGCAATGGCAAAAAATTAGAGCAGGGCTGTCACAGAAGATAGATGTACAGACAGAAACAAGACAGGAGTGCCTACATTCCCTGATGCATTTTACTATGTACATTGAACAGTTGGCAGAGAAGTTAAAGTGGCCAAGGATGAGTAGATATAGGTGGTAGGGAAAGAAAAAATAGATTACTCATTATACAGATGATGTTCTCATTTCCATGAGGCAACAAGAGGAAGACATGGAAATGTTATGGGAAGTTCTAAGGAGGTGTGCAAGGATATCATGATATAAGGTAAACCAGGCAAAAATCCAAGCTATAATGATTAATAGATGAAAAGAGAGAAGGGAAGAAATGTGGAAAAGTGAAATAAGATATCCAGTGATCTGGGTTAGGGAGGGGTAGTAGAAGCTATGATAAATGCATATAATAGAACATATGAAAAGATTAAGAACCAGATTCAGAACTGGACAAACATAAGTGTGGATATAGATCAGAAAATACAAGGATAGAAAATGTGTGGAGAGATTGATTTGATCCACCAAACTTCAAGGAAGTGCTACAGGTTTGTATGGTAGCAAACATACTGAGATTACTAGATGGAGATTATAGAGCAAGATGGAATAATACAATGAAAGAAAAGATAGTTCAGTAATAAAGCGAAGCAGATATAATAGAAATGCTGTGGGAAACACCAGGGAGAAATCTGAGATTAGGATAAGCAAGGGCAATGCAGAAACACTTAAATGCCAATTGGAAAAAGTCAGAGTGGAAAATATGGAGAGAAAATCAGACAACAATGGGAGAAAAAAAAGGAAAATCAGAGAGGGGAGCAATAATTTGGTGACAGCAGGATAATGTAAGGTTTAGGTCCTAAATTCAAGAGGGTAGAATAATAAAATGTGGGCAAAATTACCAGAGGCATTTCCCTCAGATGGCAGATTAGAGTTGTACTATCAGGGAGTTGTTGTAAGATGGAAAAAAACTGATAAAAAGATAAGAAATGACTTAAGAGGAACTGGAGCTAGTACAACCGATAGTAACTCAAAGGATAGAGGATATGCCAGTGAGAGAACTGGTGACAAAAGGGAAGAACTGTAAAATGGAAGTGGACAGGGATGAAGAGAAAGGAGAAGAGACAGAAATGGGAGAATGAAATACAAGAAAACATTGAGAGAGGAGAATGCAGCCAGATACCACAGCTGCCGAGGTATGAAACTAAGGCAAGTCATTTCAGAATATCTGCATGGAAGTGTCTTCACACATGTTTTTTATGTTGGTAAAGTTAAGTAGGATGTTTTCCATAGCAGATAAAATGTACTTGAGGTGCCTAGAGCAAAGAGGTCCATGGGTACACATTTTCTGGGGTTATTCTAGATTAGTACAATTTAAGAGGGAACTACAAGAGATATTGGGGAAAATGTTTTCACCAATATGAAAAGCACTGAATAAACTTTTTTTACTGGGGTTTGCTACAAGAATGGAGGGAAGAGGGGAAAAAGCTTTGGGCTTAATAATGATGATAGGGAAAAACAATTACTACGAGATAGAAGATACAGGAACCTGCAAGGGAGAGGACATAGGAAGGATGATGGAATTATTGGTTAAAGAGGAGAAGAAAGAAGGTAGAAGAGAAGGTAGTAGAATACAGAAAAAGTGAACAAAATGGGAGGAGAGGGAAGGAAATCAATCTGTAGTACAGGAAAAAAAGAAGGGATTAAAAGATTTAATAAGAAGGAATGATGGACAGTCAGATGAAAGAAGGAGATGAAGAAAGTGTAAAGTAGAGGGAATTATGATAGGGGGCAAAGGTAGCATTTGGGAAACAGAGAACCTAGCAATAACTGGAAAACAAAGAAGGGGAAAAATAATAGAGGAAAGGAGAAAAACAATCCTAGAAGGTAATTGTATCCTACTGTTATGGTAGACTAAGAAAGATATGAAAGCAGCAGTCTAGCATGGAGAAGCATGCAAATGATTCTGGGCTGAAGAGGAAAGTATTAATATCTGCTTAGAAAACCTTAATAAAATAATGTTTAGGCAATCAGCAGTGGTGTTTTAGATGTATTTTACTTAGTGTCTGCATTGTCAACAGAATCCACTGGAAGTTAGGAAACAAAGAAGTTTCTATGACAAAAAAAGCAATTTGAGGGGTATTACATAAAGAAGCAGCAGAAGTTAAAGAGTTGAAAAAAATAATAAGAATACAAATGGGGAAAGGAAACAAGGGAAACTGGATAGGAGTAAACTCGGAGTTGGCTTATATGTTTTTTTCTGTTCATTTATTCTTTATACTTGCATTATTTTAGTGTTGAATAACTATTATTTATTCATTCATTTATTTTTACTTACTGGGATAATACATCGATCATGTTGAATATTTATTTAAAAATGCCACTAGGTGTTATTTAAAGATATCGGATACTTCGATTTATAGACTACAATATTTGGAATTGCTAATGTAAATGAGGAATGAAAAAACGGATATAAAGATATTGTTGATAATATTGGCACAAAGTGATGTACATAAAATAGACACTGACGGAAAATAAGGAAGGAAGTACAGGCAGCAGAGTTTAAATAATGTGCAACGCATTTGACGATTGTGCTCTCTGTAAATGATGCAAAAAACAAAAGATGTGGTTTAAAAAACTGCAGCATGACACCCCCATTCAATAATAACAAATCTTAAATTGAAATTATGTCATATGTCATCAATGTATTTGTAGAACTTGTTAACTCATTTAGATTGTAGAAAAGTGTTGAAGGCACCATACCCCATACCACCTTTCTCCAGGTAGCAGAACACAATAATGAATTTTACTTGCTGGTGAACATAAAGTTGAGTTTTAAAATGTAAGATTCCACAGCTGTTCTGTATCTTATAACTGAGCAGGGAAAGTACTTTTGACTTATGTATCACATTATATTATAATGTTCTTAAACCTTTAACTTTTATCAAGAAGACTTCAGAATAAATGTGCATGTGAGTTGAAATCCCTTGTAAATGAGCTTTTTTGACATGGAAATGAATATTTCATGCATTCATTAATTTAAAGCAGGAGTGTCAGAGACAGTGGCACAACATTAAGCATGTGTGTCTCAAACCACTTAATTTAGTTAGGTTTAGTGTCTTCATTGTAGATTTTATGTGAACTTACTGTGTGTGCATTCATTTTGTTCAGTGATCTGCTTTCCTTTCACATCTCACATGCCATAGGTGTATTGATAATCATTTGAATTGTCCATAGGTGCTGTGAATGACTATGTGTGTGTGCGTACGTGTGTGTGTGTGTGTGTGTGTGTGTGTGTGTGTGTGTGTGTGTGTGTGCATGTGTGTGTGCATGTGTGCATATGTGTGTGTGTGCGTGCGCGCGGGCGTGTCCAGTCTTTAGAACAATATCCTTTGCAGGATTAGTTTGGCTGTCTTGTTCCCACTGAGTGCCATTATATCATTCGGGTCCCCTGTCTTGAACTGGATAATGCAGGCAAAAGATAATTAAAAAATAAATAAATTGAATGAATTTAAAACTGACTAACATACTAAATCACAAAACGTTAAAGAATAAAAACTTTCACATGTTTAAGCTTTTGAAAGACAAGCTACTCCTGTGCAATTCATAGTATATTGTTCACAAAATGTGCAGTATAGTTGCCATAATTTCTGAAGAAGTATTTTAGCAGCAGGATTCAAAAAGAGAAACAGTCTTCACATGCACATCAGACCCAAGTAAAGTACCACTTCAATTGTGAATTTTCCTGAATACAAATGGGAACAATTATGTTTTACCTCTACTATGGACTTAGTAAACTGTCATAAAAACTCAAAATAGCAATTCAGCTTTGTAAAATGCCGACCCTTGATTCATTTTACAGGAACTTAATTTTCATTCTTGTATAAATAATATTGTTTTGTAACTAGTAAAACATCTTATGTAGGTATATTTTTTCTCCACCCTATAAAGAAGAGTCACTCCCATCTTAAGTGCCAATTTTCTAGAAATGACAACCGGAAATGTTATACACATTTACTGCAGGGGAGTGACAAACTCTGCAAAACTGGGTCTGTGCAAGCTTCCCAACATTCTGCATATCTGGCCAGAAAAATATACCTAGCATAATATAGTCAATTGTTAATAATAACAGTAGTGAAGTTGTTAAACTGCAGTTGTGGTGGTATAACAGAAAGTTTGATTAAACCTCAACATGAAACCAGCTGTGGTTCAAAATATGCTATTGCACTGCATACATTGATACTAGAGGCATATTTCAAGCATGTTCTAGCAAGGAAACTGGTAAATATCTAATATATTAAAAAACAGGAAATGTGTCAAATAACTTTCAACAATGGGGTGTATAGCTGGAAATAAAATAAAACAAGAAAAAAAGCAAAAGTAATGTTTAATTCAAGGGATAAACTCATAACATGAATTTTGTTCTGCTCATATCTATGTTGTTTAATAGAGCTATCATATTTTCTTTTATTATTCTTATTAATAATAAAATGCATATTTTAAATGTAATTTCTCATCAAGTTGATGGCATTCCTTATTTGTTCTTCTTGAGCACTACAAACTCAGATTTCATTCACATGCTGGTCATAAAGTTAACATTATAAAATGTGCAGAATATAAGAATTAGAGTGAATTAGCAATATTGCTCAATCTTTAGTTTACATTTAGAAATACGAGATTTTTGTTAAATCTCAATGTATTTCCTTGGATGTTCTCACATTTGCTAATCAAGTAAAAGGCATTATAAAATATGAAGAAATGCTTCAATTTAAATTAAATGTACAATACTGTTTGGTCTTGTATTACCTTTAAAAGTATGGCATTGTGTTACATCTCACTGAATTTTCCTGAAACCTATGTAGAGACATTTATTAACACAGTCACTTGCATTATTTGATATCAGCATTATTTAACATATGCAGCGTTATTGCATTGCAGTTTACAGTGGTATAAGATGGTTTTGCCTTAAGCATCACACCCTTTATGTTGCCTTATTTTATCCTCTCATTTATGAATTCTTACATATTGCAATCATTTTTATTTTCACATATAGACTTGATGTTCCTTTGGCTGTTTGTTACTTCTTGAGTTAAATTTATGAGTATGTTTTACTATCCGTGGAAGCAGGATACCTCACATTAAGTTATTATTTCCCTTATTAGCAGACGTAGGGTAACTCTTTGTAGGGTAACTCTTTTGGTATATAGTCTGTATTTCAAAATATCTTCCTTGTTAACACTAGCAGTTTTAAGGGTTGGGAGGGTGGCCTAATGGTTAAGGTGTTTGCCTTACAAACACAAGGTGCAGGGTTTGAGTCTCAGAATGGATAATTGGCTAGGCTTAAAATGGCTCACAAGGGCAGTTAGCCTAGTACTAACCTATGAACCTATATCTGTCAAAATACCAAGTGTTTCTTCAGCACAAAGTGTTCCTTACTCCATTACTTTAACATCCAAAGTGTAACCTGCAAAGAAAACACAAGTTAAGTATTTGCTTCCCCTGTTCACATCATTATTTTGGATTTCTATTACTCTTGTATTTTGCATGCAGTATGTAGCATTTTCTATTTCATTGCCATTTGAATTTGTGCACATGAATTAACTTGAACTTTCTCTTATGTCATTCTCTTCTGCTATTTGTCACATCATCTTTGGCATCGTATATTTAGTCCTTGGTTGAGAAAAGGCAGTAAACTCAGAAGGCTTAACTACATCTAAGACATTGGTATCATTATAAAAACAAAGCAATTTTATTTCTGATTTTAACTACAATAATCTAGTTGCTGGGATGACAAAAAATTTTAAACCTATTTATAGACTACAGAGTCAAACTTTATTAGGATTAGATGTTAGTGTCAGGAGACCCCTGGAACATCTCAGCCAGAAAGTATGCCTTCAAGTTACAGCTCACAGCTTGTACAAAACAACTACCTTAGCACCATTTAAATGATAATAAAATGTATTTTCATTGCTTCTTATAGATTATTTAACTCATAGTGGTTAGATAAGATATGTCATGCAAAAGGTGCTAACATTACATTGTTAATGATGTTATACACTACAAAACTAAAACAATCAGAAAAATCAAGGCAAACAGGCTCAGTAATTAAAAACTAATGATAACCTCAGGTGTTTCACTGGGATCATCCTTATGACAGGTATCTATTACTGTCCCTTCATATCTACATTAATAATCACAAAACCATGTTACATAAACTCTAACACAATGTTTTATCTTATAGGTTACATCATGAGCAGTACAACTGCATTGATAATTGACCTGTGTCTAATACATTACTGTCTTTTGGTTTTTCCTGGTTAGGGGTCACCACAGCGGAGCTCCAGTCCGCTAATGACTGGCAGTGAATGCTTACGGTGCCGAGTTGCAAGCCTGGTGCCCAACCTTCTAAGAAGGCACACCCACACACCTGCCTGCATGTCTTAAATTAACTCAACCATGGGGACGACATGCAGACTCTGCACAAAAGGTGCTCCAGATGAGAATCAATTCGGAGAACCTCTTGCTATGAGGTGACAATGCTAACCACTGCACCACCACGGCCACCTCTGTCCAATATATCTGGAAAGAAATTCATTGTTGTGCTTCCACTAGTTATGCATAATGCCATAACTTTCATGTTTCTGTAAATATTTCAACAGGAAAAACAACATAAACAGAATTGCTTAGTCTGATATGAAAGCTCAGAGCAAGAATAAGAAAAATGCTACCAATATTTTGTGTGTGTGTGTGTGTGTGTGTGTGTGTGTGTGTGTGTGTGTGTGTGTGTGTATATATATATATATATATATATATATATATATATATATATATATATATATATATATATATATATATCTTTCATATGAAGCTAAGAAATTTTGTATGTTGGTTGGTTATTGAAATATTTACAGAAATATTAAAACTATGACACTGTATGTGACTAGTGAGAGAACGATTATTCTTTCTCCAGATGTATTAGTCAGGGATCAATTATCCATGCAGTTGTACTGCTCATGAGACAATGTGATTACGTTTTATAGAAAATAGAAGCAAGCAGCAGCAGGCTAGGCTTAAAAAGGCCCTTGTGATTGTTAGCCTAGTAAACACCTATGAACATATAAGCAGGGACAGTTGTAGTGCTGGAACATGTAACTGGGGTGAGCAGAAGCACAGAGGAACCTCTACTGTCCTTGTACAAAGCATTGATGAGGCTACATCTAGGATTCCATGTTCAGTACATATTTATCTATGTAAGAAAAACATCTTCTTTTTCAAGGAGAATCCAAAGAGTGCTACAAATATGATAGCAACAAAATAATTGCATATTCAAAAATAAACTGAAGGAAGAAGATGTATAAAGGATTATATCTGAAGGACAAAAGTCACAGACAGAAATGCATAGAAGAAAGGCTATGAAGAGACTTTCTAGTATTTGAAAGGGAGAGATTAGACTGATAAACAGGGTTTCCATTTAGTGTTAAACCACCATTGCATAAACTTTGTGTGGAGATTCACAGCTTAAGTTAAGAAGCATTTCTGCAATGTGAGTGTGGTAAATACTTGCACTATAGGAACAGTTTGTTTCAAAGATGTACGCAAACAGTTTGTTTCAAAGATGTACAGTTTATATGTTTATATTTATTCATTTCATTTGTTAAGAGGATAGGGAACCGGATGAAAAAGAAGCAATTTCAACCTCATTCTAGGAGACAAACAGTCAAACTTAGAAATACACAGAATAAAATATTGCCAACGTAAATTAACCAAAGCAGAATGAAGAAATTATAGTCTAAGGATAGTTTTAGGTGGGCTATAAAGTCAGATGTGAAAACAGCATAATTGTTATGACCAAAATAGGGAATGCTATCTACCACAGCTTCTCAGGCCACAAAAAATGTTTTTTTTTTCTGTTTGTGAGCTTGTCAGATAGAATGGAAAGTGAAATAACAGAGACAGATTGGAATCATGGTGATGTGACAAGACAGGAGAAAGGACCAGTGCAAGAGTGCATCAGTAGCTTAGATTTCAATTTGGAGGTTAACTTTGCTGGACGTAAGACAGCCATTTTACTCTTGCCAATTTAGTGCAATGAGAATCTTTGTGGATGGATAGTGGTATGAACCAAGAAAACTTTTATGCAGTCTGATACAGCCTGTGATAGAGATAACACTAATAATCAAAAGCTTGCATCTGATAATAGCAATGAAAATGCCTTTTACTAGTTCATACACAATGTGACACCCACAACTGCCAACCAATATGTGACATGAATATCCCACCTCTGGGCCAGTAAACAAGGAGCCTCAATCCTCACCACTGGCACCAGTGGGGCGATGTTCACTGGGAGAATAACAGGTACACACACATTATCTCCAGATGCAGCTCTCTGCATCCAACACAGTCAAGCACCATTTCCCTTAAGAGCACACAGGGAACACAGTCAGTCCAGAGCTGGTTTCTCTCTCTTTCCCCAGATCCTCAATAAAACTCCCCACTGGCACAGCTACAGAGTTGAGATCTCAGCTGAGTATTTGAGCCAAGTCCACCAGTACTCTCTTTGTCCAAGTAGCTGACACACACACTCTTAGAGATCTGATTTACACAACTACACACACACACACACACACACACACACACACACACACACACACACACACACACACACACACACACCTAGGAAAGGCTGGCACAGGTTTACTAGCTATGCCCCTTCTGCCCAGACTATAAGGTAGTTACCACTGCCACCAACACTCCTGTCAGCTCCGTTAAGGCCCTTACAAGTGTAGCCAATATACTAAGTGAAAATTATATAAATAGAAATGGTAGTTTGACCAAGAGCAAGGCTATTAGGAGTGATCCACCCATTGTCACCAAATAAATATACAAATACTCTCAAAACTTAAATATTTCTACAATGATCAGCCACAGTGAGTGCTTTAAATGTATTTAATAATAAATAAGAACAACAAAATACTAAGTATAAATACTAAGTACATACTCACAGTGACATCAGAGTTCAAATTACAGGAAATATTTAAAATAACAATATCTAAACTAAGTGTCACTATATTCCTGACTGAATCTAAGAGAATCATTGTTCCCTAATAACTTAGTAGAGCAAGGCAGATGATATGGTGAATGATTCTTCTTGTTGTCATGTCCAAGATAGAATGCAGAATACTCTGTCCGACTGATTGACTTCTCAAAATAATATCTAAAATATTACTGCTGGGATAGCTTGCAGAATGACATTACTTCTTGTCATCTGACTTCTATTTCCCAAGCAAAACATCACTGCTGGAAGCTAGCAGGGCTTAGCATCTACAGTATCTGTAAAAATACACACACAAGGGCTTTTGCTCAGATCTTTGGCAGGTGCTGAAAGTCATAAAACAATTGCATTCCCCCATGCTTCTAGAATGGTAATTAGTTCACCCCAAAGACAATACATAAAGCTTCGTCATACAGACTTTGTGTTTCTGGCTGCATTGAAACCTGTGAGATAGCATATTTATGGCCTAGCCTATAAAGCGATTTAATTTCAGATATTTTTCTAAAGTTTGCTGGACTGAAGTTAACCCTTCAGTTTCCTCTGTTAAAACATATACATTTAAACAGTTACAGTAGTGCATGCACATTTCTCTTCTCTGCTGTAGGCACACTCTACAAATACCTTTTCAACACAAACATCTGTACAAATCAGTTTGATAGATATACACATGCCATAGAGTTCTAATACATTTGCAACACCGGCATCTTGTATGAATCAGTTTGATATTCACAAATGACATATAATTATTTTCAAAATTCCAGCTAGCTGTGCTGGCAGTACCTCCTTTCATCACGCTTCTCTCTCTCCCACCCCTTTGAAGACTCAAGCTAGTTTTTCAAGTGAGCCTTGAGAAACATTGCTTGAGAGGGATGAGTCTATCTGCGGTACATTACCCCATACCCAACAACCCTAGGCTTCGCCATAGTAACCTCATATTTTTCTGGAGGGCTGGCTGTAGCCATGGATCCCCCTTCAGACTCCCCCTGCCTTTTACTGCAATTACTTAGCACATGGCTTCCCTATCATCGTAAGATTTCATGGTGTTAATATGGTACAATTTGAGCTCTGCCTCTTGCCTAGCAGTTCTACCATGTAGTTAACATCACTGACCTTCCTTACCACTTTGAAGGGTCTCTCCAAAGCTGCCTATAGCTTATTGTGTCTGACAGGAATAAGAATCATAATCTGCTGTCCCACAGCATACTTTTTGGCTCAAGCATTCCTGTCATACCAGACCTTTTTCTGCTGTCAAGCTTCTGCCAGGTTCTCCTGGGCCAAGCCCATGCATTACCTGAGCCTTGTCCTGAGTTTTATGGCATATGCCACAACAGACTCCTTGTGGGATTCACACTCACCTTCTTACTCATCATGAATCAAATCTAGAGGTCCCCTCACCCTGTGCCCATACAGCAATTCAAAAGGTGAGAAACCTGTAGATTCCTGGGGCACCTCTCTGTAAGCAAACAACAAATAGGGGAAATATTTGTCCCACTCTCTCTTAAACTGTTCTGCAAATGCCTGTAGCATGGTCTTTAATGTAGAGATTAACCTCTCCACCAGAGCATTAGTCTGGGGGTGATAGGGAGTGGTATTTAGGTGTTTCACCCTCAGCACTCCCACAGACAGGCCAGCAGGTCTGACATGAAATTGGCACCTCTGTCAGTCAGTATTTCTCTTGGGAAACCTACCCTGCTTAAAGTCTCTAACAAAGCATTTGCCATCTTTTCTGCCTCAATGGAGGACAAGGCCACTGCTTCAGGGTATCTGGTAGCATAATCTACCACCACCAGGATACACTTCTTCTGTCTGGAATTTAGGGTACTCAGAGGTCCCACAATATCCATAGCTACCCTCTGAAATGGCTCCTTAATCACAGGTAAAGGCATCAAGGGAGTTTTGACCTTGTCTCCTGCCTTGCCTACTTTTTGGAACTGCTCATAGGTCCTGCAGTATCCTGTTACATGCCTGGAAATGCCAGGCCAATAAAAGTTCTGCATAATACATCTCTTTGTACACTTTATGCCCATATGACCTGCAAAAGGAATGTCATTGGCTATGGCTAGAAGTCCCATTTGGTAGGCTCTGGTTACTTCCAACTGCTGTATTACCTCATCTTCTAGCCATTCCTCAGGTGTCCATTTCCTATACAGTAACCCATTTGTCACTCGTCTTGTACATACTAAGTAGACAATGAGGCCTGAGTGTTCATTTAAGTAGTTTATTGCATGCAAACATATCAGGATGGATGGCAGGAACATTAAACTTAAATGAACTAACTGACAACTAAATACATGCATGCTATCACTTTGGCCGCTCACTCAAAATGGCACTCGTGGTTGCATGTGCTCAGTACTTATATGCACGTGCCCACTGACTAGAATGCTTCTTTAAGATATATAACACAGTCTGATCTACAACCTCCCTCTTTACTGAGCTGTCTCATATAAACAATGACATTTCAATTGGCATGCAATTATATAGACACAATGAAAAACAACAGTCATGTCCGGGTTGCCGTGTATCTGGAACTAGGTTTGGAGATGCAACCTGATCTCATAATGTAATAGTTAGGACTGGGTTTAGCAACAGGGACAGTCACTGGGGAATGTTCTGCTTGAGGACTTTCAGGGATTTTCTCAGGAAAAGGGATTGCTGATGTAATGTCCTCTGGAACAGGAACATTGGACAAGTCACTCTTTGAATTAGAGTCTTTGTCACAGGCAAGATGATGTAACACTGGTTCAGACACTGGTAATAAATGTTTCTGATTTCATCTGAATTCCATTGCTTGTGGTTCCCCAATGTACAATCTTCGTTGACACAAACTTTTCACAAATCCGATGAGATCAAAACCTTTTGATGTCTGCATCCTCACTATCTCCCTTCTCTTAATGAACTGAGTGGTTTGCTGGTCTTATCATAGTAGGACTTCTGGGACAAATGCTTTTTCAACAGTTGGCTTTCACTGCTTTGTTGTTTTTAGTACACAGAACTAATAAATTTCTGCAGATTGGTAGTGTGTTTCTTGCTTGTCTCGACATAGGTCTCTGAGTAGATGAACCAAGATGATTATCAAGAGGAATGTTTCTGAGATTTAGGAAGTTTAGAAAAACATTGATATTGTCACATTTGGATTTCTCTAACAGCTGTTTTACACTTTGAACTGCATGTTCAGCCAAGCCGTTTGAATGTGGGTACTTAGGACTACTTGTGATACGAACCAAGTCCCACGCTACTGCAAATTGTCTGAACTGCTGACTTGTAAAGTGTGCATCATTGTCAGCAATAACTTTGTGTGGACTACCATAGACAGAAATATGTCTCTTCAACTTACTAATGAAAGTACTGGAAATTAGGTTGGGAAGTATGTCAATCACAAACCAATTTGAATAAGAAAAATAATAAAACGAAATTTGGTTCCTGGATAAAGATTCTGCCAATGGTACAGGAACAAATACACAAAAATACAAACCAAACCGAGTCACCATGACTTAAAGGCAAAAACAACTTTAATATAAAAAAAGGAGTACGCGCTTTCATGACCTGTCACTTCTTCAGACTCTCACAATAACAGCACCTGCTCCCTATTTAAAAACACATCCAATTGATCAAATCAATTAAACATACAGCTCTCTTAAAGACATACACATATCTTCCAATAAACATTATGTAATAAGAGACACCATGTCATTAATTCCAGGCACATTCACTGCATTAAAAAGACAATTCACCTTTCTTCAGCCAACTCAGTCTTATTCGTGATGTCCCCCCTCCAATGCTATAATTCACAATTTCTAGCACAAAAAACTTAAACTTATGCTGGGGTCCACTGGATTTAATATGACGCGCTAAAGCATTACTATTCCCTACTGTTCCTGATATCTCTCAAATGTTCTAAAATACATTCCCTCAGAGAGCAATTAGTTTGAATATGAGTCTACTAACACCAAGTAATGTTGACCATTCCAATTAAAGATATCTGCGGCTACTGTCAACCAAAATAGTTCAGGAATGTGGCTTAATTGAAGTGGTTCTTTTTGTTGATTTGGCTTTGTACGATTATATACTGAACAAGATGAAAGTACTTTCTCGATATCTTTTGACATAGAAGGCCAAAATACTAGTCCTGTCACCCTTCTTTTGGTGGAGTCAGTTCCTGGGTGACCGTGATGCAAGATTTTAATATATTCTTCTTGCAAGGATTTTGGAACAATCACTTTTGGACCTTTCATGATGATACCATTGTCTGACAAGATGCCATTGCCATATGGAAAATACTGTTGCACTTCTACTGGTAAACAAGATTGCTTTGAAGGCCATCCTCGACTGATAAAGAGGTTGAGCTTCTGGGGAATTGGATCTGAAGCTGTATAAATTCTAAGCTCATCAAGATGTGTGGAAAAAAATTCTCACTTCTGACTTTGAAATCAAGCTGCTCACTGTTATGTTGTTCTGTGATTTTTCTGGGTGATCTGGATAAGCTATCAGCAAGATAAAGAAGCTTGCTTTTTGTGTAAACAAGACTGAAATTGTACTTTTGAAATTTGAGCATCATACATTGCAATCTGGCAGATGTGCACATTGGCTTTCTCAAAATAGTGACTAGAGGTTGGTGGTCAGTTTCTATCTGGATAGGTTGACCATAAATATAATCATGGAATTTTGAACATGCAAACACAATTGACAAAAGCTCTTTTTCAATCTGGACATATTGCATCTTGGTCTGGGTAAGAGTTCTCAATTTATAGGCTACTGGTCTAACTTCTTGAAGAATGACTGCATCTAGACCAAATTTAGAAGCATCAAAGGAAAGCTTAACTGGTTTGCGAAGATCATAATAGCTTAGAGTGGGTGGATTGGGAATTTTCTGTTTCAAGACATCAAATACTCTTTGGTGTTGCTCTGACCATGACCAAATTTTGTCTTTGCATGACAGCTCTCTTAGTGGTGCTGAAAGCTGATCATAAGCCTGAAATGGTAAACAAATGACTGACATAAGTAACTTCTCTTAGCCTGAATTTGCACTTCTGAGGATTTAGCTTAAGATTCACTTCACGTGCTCTTTCCAGAACTTTCCTGAGGTTTATATCATGTTTGACTTTACCATTGCCTCCTGCAAGAATATCATCTACTATAATAGCACACGGATAGCCAGAAAATCTTTGTTCCATCACACGTTGAAAGACTTTACTGGCAGAATTTATTCCAAATGGCATTCTCAGAAATCTGTACTTCCCAAATGGCACACCAAATAGCAAAATTTGCCAAAATGAACTTTTTGCATGTAAGACATGAAAAACAATGGCATTTGGCATGAGGGCAGCAACCTCCTCGACTGTGCACATAAGATGATGTAATCTTTTTAATGCTATGTTCAAGTCTCATGGATCAATACATATTATAATACCATCTGAGCTTTTCTTATGAGCTACCGCAATAGAAGATACCCATTCAATAGGTTCGTCTACTGGACAAATTACTCCTAGCTGCACCATTCTGTCCAGCTCGGCTTTAACTCTGTTCTGCATACATAGCTACTGGAGATTTCTTTGCTGGTCTCCTAACTGGGCTGACCTCTGGGTCTAACTTCATGGAGTACACAACTGGTAGCTTGCTTAGTTTGTATGCAAAAATATCAGCATACCCAGAAAAAAATGGCTTGGGCAAAAGTTGAGCTGTTGTCATTCAAACTTAAATGGTGTACTTCCTCATTAAATGAAAGCAGTCCCATTTTCAAACTATCTCTGAGGCCTAATGATGACTGCACATGTCTCTTGACTATATAAAACTGCAAGTCATAGCTGTTTCCAGCAGAATAACATGAAAGCACTACTGAGTCTTCAGTTTGAATCTCTTCACCTCGATAAGCAACAAGCTTCCCACACTTTGTCAAATCAGGTTGTTCTGGAGCTTTTACTTTAGCAAACATTTCTGATGACATAACATTGCACTTTGAGCCAGTGGCTACTTTGAGCTCTTCAGGACTCTCCTTAATCTGAACAGTGCAAAAGATCTCAATCTTTGCCAAGACAACTACTGCATTGACTATTTCACCAAGCACAGACACACCATCAACATAGAAAATAGAGTTGCAGCTTTCTAATTGATCAACTTGCCTCTTTGTATGCCCTTTTTAATAAAAGAATGTACCTTGTTTGATTTACAAAACCTTTCTAAATGATTCCACTTATTGCAAGAATGGTACTGTTGACCAAAAGCTTAGCATTTTTCTCTTTTGAGCCCATGATTACCAACACAATTATGACAGTTGTCTATGAGGCTTGCTATGGATTTTGCTGAGTCACCCCTGTGCTTTCCTGCTTGCACCTTAGGCCTTAGTGAAGTAGCTCTAGATTTTACTGAAGCTGCCCTGAGCTTTGCTGAAGTGACCATGCCCTTAGGCCTGCATCTGTTAACCTCATGCTGCATACTATCTACATTAGCTGTGGAAGATACTGGAAAGCTTGCTCTCTCATTTGTAAGCATACTTGTATGCCTTCCTATAAGCTGGTGTATCTGACAAATCTCAATGGCCTTGTTTAACATCAAATCACTGTCTCAAAGCAAAATCTTTCTCACTGTGTCATTATTAACACTACACATAAGCCTGTCATTTATCAACTCATCTCTCAAATCATCAAATCTGCACGTTTTAGCATTATTTCTCAAGTTGGTTATATGTGCTGCAAACGTTTCACCAGGCTTTTGATCCCATGTGTAAAATAAGTACCTTTCCATTGTAATATTCCTTTGGGGGTTACACATTTCTCTAAATTTAAGTTTTAAGCATTCAGTGTCTTCCCACATTTCAGCTTGTACCACATTATTGAGGTCTTCCCCCGCCCCTGCAAACACAGCAGGTGCATGCAAAAATTAATGCTTTCTTTCAATGGCTTATGAACAAGCTAAAATAAGCAGAATAAATGCCTTTGTACATGTGTCTTTGTCAGGAAAAAACAGCCTATATGAAAAGATCATATTCCTGCTCAAACACTCTCCAACTTCCTGCAATATTGTTATCAAACTCAAGTGGTGTGGGTCTGCGAAAGCATTCTGCCATGCCCACAGATTATAGTAAAACACAATGCAATCTTGGCCCTTATAATTATGCACGAACAGTAACACACACCAGGTTCTTATAATAATATTCAAATGCACAATAAACTCTTTGAAAGACTGTACTTTGGAAAATATTCTTTATAATGGCTGTACTTTGTGAAATAACTGCAGTGTAATACTGCAAACACTTGCCAACACTTTGCACACTTTGGATATTTCAAATAGTTTTAGTTAATAAAAAAATAAGCACATTGCAAAAAAATGCAGTAATTTTCCCATTTTTATACATTTTATGCAATTCAGATATCGTTTCAAATGTTTTCGTAATTATTTTGAATATTTTTATCAATTTGTCTCAGTTTCAGACATTTTGTTTAATAAGAAATTAATTTTGAGCATTCTAAATGCTTCATTTTATATTCATAGCAAGAAAAATCATTTAAGTGAGTTTCAGTACCTGGAATTTGTTTCTGACCTGTTTGCAAGTAGTTTGAGTAGGTGGGATGATCATACGTCTCAACCTGGAAACATCAAAAATCTGGACAAGGCCCATGAAAAATAGATACAAATATGTACGCTGATTAATGTAAAATTTGCATACATAATTATGTAACCCCGCCCACTCCGATGGAATTGTGGGGTACCATCTTTCAAATGCAAACTGAAGAAAAGACATCCAAAATATGGCACTAGAGTCCCCCTGCAGCCATTCCAATGTCCCATTACCTGGCTATTTAGCCCCATTTAGCATAAACAGTAATGTGTGCATGCATACTGCTTTACTTCTTGATTGTTTGGATTTTACTTTTACATTTTATAGCACAATGCACAAACACTAATAGATATCTGTTAAACAAAGTAATACTGTCCCACTCACAATGAAAACAGACTTGGCATTAAAACTTCTATGCCCTTGAAACTTACATTCATTGAAACAGCACTGAAACCCACACCACATGCAAAGAAAATGCATCTGGCCAGTGGTGTATAAAGATTACCTTTGGGCTGTTTTCAAATCATAGGCCCCTTGCACAGAAAACAAGAAACATACATGCGTTCTTTGATGCACCTTCCTGACTTTATTAAATTATATTCCTTGTATAATACATCATACTTTTTAGACTTAAGTTAGAAGAGCTCATTTTAAATTTATTGTTTGAACATTTTTCCAGTAGGCAATGAAACAAAATGCATGAACCAATAATGACAAAACTGCCCAACTCAGAATATTTCCATCATTCAAGTCTACTTCCACAGTCACACACAAACACACACACATATATTATAATAACAACTTTTCTCAGATTAAAGCAAGAATTTAAGCCAAGATAATTATTAGTCATATGCTTTACTTATCTTTAATAATACAGAAATACCAACATTTAGAACCCATAGCTTAACAGTGTTGTATACTGATTGCTAACCAACACATTAAACTTACCCAGAGTAATTTATTTCAGTAATAACCCATGGTATAACTGTAAATATAGAACATGTTTGTATTATTTTTCCAAAATTCCAGTGCAGGTGCCTACTAAGAATACAAAATACTAATACAGGTAGAAAGTATGAATGAGATCTGCTAATATATGTTCTCAGTAAGCTTGCTAAGTATGACTGCAGCTGTATTGCAAGTATGCAAAAAAAAAAAAAAAAAAAGAAGGCATGCAAAATCCCAGCAGAGGTGAACAATAAGAAGCCAGAATCAAAGCACAACAGTTAACATTTACAGCGAAATGTTACTTAAGTTCTTAACACATGAAGTCTTACAGCAGGAAATTCCTTCCTTCTCTGACATCCACTTTATCCAGTTTAGGTAATCAGGCAATTGTAACCTATCACAACATTCAAAGATACAAGCATACCTCTCAACTGTCCAGATTTTTTTGCAGAATGTACAGATGTTTGCCTCACATTTTTGGTCTGTTCCTCATAAAATTTATATTTTTTTCTGGCAAATCATTGAGTACTGAAGTCACTAAATAGTGTTTTACATTTTATTTTCAACCTTCATATCCTTCAGGAAATTGCATGCTGATGTAAAACCTATTATTCAAGCAACTTTTTTAAGCTTATATGGGCAACATTTAAAAAATGTCTTTGAATCTGGATGCAGAGAAACTAATCACGAGCAGCCAGCCAGTCTGCCCCAGGACACACACATTCACATACGTACGTACGTATACACACACACACACACACACACACACACACACACACACACACACACACACACACACACACACACACACACGTTTCCTACCTGAAGCACTCCGCTCGCATAAAGCTCTGCATCTGAACAGCAGCCCAGGCCTCAGACAATCCTTTCCACTCGCATAAAGCTCTGCACACACACATACACACACACACACACACACACACACACACACACACACACACACACACACACACACACAAACACACACACACGTTTCCTACCTGAAGCACTCCGCTCGCATAAAGCTCTGCATCTGAACAGCAGCCCAGGCCTCAGACAGTCCTTCCTTTCCACTTGCATAAAGCTCTACACACACACACACACACACACACACACACACACACACACACACACACACACACACACACACACACACATACACACGTTTCCTATCTGAAGCACTCCGCTCACATAAAGCTCTGCATCTGAACAGCAGCCCAGGCCTCAGACAATCCTTCCTTTCCACTCGCATAAAGCTCTGCACACACACACACACACACACACACACACACACACACACACACACACACTTACTTACTTACATGTGTGCTGCTTTCCACACAACTTTCAGTGCTGCTGCTGCTGCCATCTTTTCGTTCTGGCCCCAACATAATCCATTCAGTTCTGCTGCTGTCCATTCGCTCTGTCAGTGCCACCACGGCATAATCCACTCAGTTCTGCTGCTCCCCGACATAATATACTCTCCATTTCGTTCTAGGTGCCACACTGCCATTCCTTAAGTGTATATCATTCCTGCTCGCATTTGCAAATCTGCTGTTCCCGCCTACTTGCATTTGAGCTCTGCATACATAACGCTCCGAGAAGCTCAATTCTGATAGGCTGGTAACCCTGACGGAGCTGAGGTCATTGCGCATATGATGACATCAGCCCCGTCAGTGCGAAAATTAAAAAACATTAAAAATGTAAAGAAAAAAATCGGAAATTAAGGGGTGCCACTCAGGAATAATGGCACCCCTTCATTTGAACCCCAGAACTTGGTAAAAACCAAGTAATTTGGTGCGGTTGGGAAGTATGGGGATGATCCACTCATGTATATTCCTCCACTTCTAACAGTTGCCTCATGGCTGTGACTCTGGATCCCATTCTGACATGATGTCACTTGTCTTGTACATACTAAGAAGATGATGAGGCTTGGGTGTTTGTTTAAGTAGTTTATTGCATACAAACTCATCAGGATGAATGGCAGGAACATTAAACTTAAATTATCTAACTAACTATTATATACATGCATACTATCAATCTGGCTGCTCACTCAAAATGGCACTTTTGCTTGCATATACTCAGTACTTATATGCATGTGCCCAATGATTTGAATGCTTCTTAAAGATATATCACACACTCTGATCTACACTCTGACTCCTTGAGAGTCAGGCACCTCCCTAGTTCCCTTTCTCAAGCCTTGTAATGTAGGATCTGAGAGATGAGCTTGTCTGAACTCTGTCTTTGTAACCCTTCCCAGGTCCTCTTCCACAGGAAGTTTGGTATTCTCTGACAGCAATGCATCACTGTCAGTCTGGGTAGTGCTACTCACCTCTGCCCTTGCAGTCTCTCTGTCCAAGGGACCATCAGTAACCGCCATCAGCTGTAGCTCACCTTCCATCTCACTGCTTCAGCATAGCTCCCTCCCTGAAGTAGTTACCTCACCAGTCCTGGCTTCAAGTGTTTAGTCTGTCTGGGTCATACCTCCCAAATGTATTGAATTACTCAGTTTTTACTGAGTTTTGAGGTCAATAATGGGGTGCCATGACTCCCAAGTGGCACCCGTTAATTTCCAAATTTCCCGGCTTTTTATTTTAAATTTTTTTCCTGTGTTTTGCACTGATGTCATCACATGCACATTGATGTCAGTTCCATGAAATGGCCTGCCAGCCTGTTGGGCTTGAGCTTTGAGCTCATGTACATGCATTTCTGGCTGCTCTGCTCAGCAAGGAATAATGGTGGAGATCTATGCTGCTGCCTGCCATTTTCAATGCTGTGAGGAAGAATGAGTTGCTGTCTTCCATTTTCAATGCTGCAAGGAAGAATGAGCTGCCATTTTCCAGGCTGGAAAGGAAAGCAGAGGTAGGAACAGTGTGTGTGTGTGTGTGTGTGTGTGTGTGTGTCTGTGTTTATGTGTGTGTGATTACTTTGCTGATTTGTGGCATTGAAACCATCAGGAAAGAAAGTGAAAAAAGTAGCAGGTTCTCAGCACTGCTGACACCACCAACATTATATTAAAAAAAGAAAAAGTATTGGGACCAGGTGATATTATGCAGATGAGCAAACCTTATTATTACGGTTTGTTAATCAGCACAAAATGGTTGTGTCAAACATAGACGTGGTTTACATATTGTCTGAAGACAGTGGACGGATAGAACACTATAAACCTAAGTTTTTCCACAACATGCAACATACAAGGTACAAAGGTGTTCCTCTTATTAATGTTACTATGCTGATGAAATGGGCTATTCTAGAAAAAATGTGAAGAAGGGCATTTCTAACAAAAGAGGTTGCAAATTCAGCGTGAAAAGGTTATCACTTCTGCTGTCTAGTAATGTATGCAAACATGAGTGGCTTAACGTACAAAGACCTTAACGATACAGAAGTCCAGAAACCCTCAATGCTTTAACTAAGTCAGTCTTCACAGCCTCCAAAGCCTGGATGGCATCTGTGATTTTTAATGACTGGTTTCTCTTGTCAAACTTTGCCTTAAAGGACAGTTCTGCTTTTGGACTGTGCTTCCTCCCATACAAAACTTGGAAATATCCATGTAAATGGGAACAATTTTAAAATATCGATCCCACCCAGCACTCAGCCCCTTATTTAGCCACTGTCCTATTGATCCATACTGCTGCATAATCCCTTATACAGATAGAGCTTTGCACTGAATGCATGCTAGTTCTGACACCACCAAGGTAAAAGTTGTCTGGCAGGGATATAGTGCCGGAGATGCCAGGTACAGCATAGCATCTGTTTGGGGTAAGATTAAGACAGTGACTGTCAACAAAGTGTAAGGTAAAGGAGACACCTGAAACTCCAGACCAACCTAAATTTACACAAATGGATCTTGCATAAACTGACACAGAAATCCCAGGATTTGATAATGTAACTGAAAAAGACTTCAGTAACACTTTGATATCAGTGGTGCAAACACACTATATAGGGGATCTTGGAACTAGTAAAGACAGACTCAAAGCACCACCTGATGCTAAAGTATTGAAAGATTTGTATTTTGCAATGACAGCAAGAACCGTGTCCTCTGCTTTTATGAGCTCAGCAAAGCTGTCCAGCTGTTGTTGGAGATCATGGCAAATTCAGCTCTAAAGCCTAAATGTGCACATTGAGTTCACTTCTGTCATGATTGGCTGAAGAAGAAGAAACTGAACTGAAGCAGACTTTTATGATGGAAATGTTTTGAATTGGGCAGTTTTGTCATTATTGGTTCATGCATTTTGTTTCATTGCCTACTGGAAAAATGTTCAAACAATACAGTCTAACACGTGCTGTATTATACAAGGAATATAATTTAATAAAGTCAGGAAGATGTATCAAATAACACATGTATGTTTCTTGTTTTGTGTGCAAGGGGCCTATGATTTGAAAACAGCCCAAAGGTAATCTTTATCCACCACTGGCCAGATGCATTTTTTTGGATGTGGTGTTTGTTTCAATGCTGTTTCAATGAATGTGAGTTTCAAGAGCAGAGAAGTTTTAATGCTAAGTCTATTTTCATTATGAAACAGTATTGCTTTGTTTAGCAGATGTCTATTAGTGTTTGTGCATTGTGCTATAAAATGTAAATATAAAATCCAAATAATTGATGTAGAAGTAAAGCAGTATGCACATTAGTGTTTATGGTAAATGGGGTGAAATAGGCAGGGAATGGGACATTGGAATGGCTGCAGGCAGGGGGACACTGGTGCCATATTTTGGTTGTCTGTTCTTCAGTTTGCATTTGAAAGCTGGTATCATGCAATTCCATTGGAGTGGGTGGGGTTACGTAATTATGAATGCAACTTTTATGTTAATCAGCGTACAGATTTGTACCTATTTTTTATGGGCCTTGTCCAGATTTTTGATGTTTCCAGGTTAAGAGGTATGGTCTGGGTCCCCCCCCCAGGCTACCAGACCCACATGCCTGTTTCCAAGACTGACTGCATGTAACTGCATGCCCACAAGGTACCGCATTATCAAAATCATTCCCGATCAGGACATCTGCAGGTATATCCTCAGACACGCCTACTTGTTTGCTTCCTTTTCCACCCTGTCAAAGTGAACCCTGGCCAAAGGTTTTCAGAATGGGGTCCCAGCTAAAGCTCTGACTGGAGTAGACTGGCCAAGCAAGTAGT
The DNA here is from genome assembly GCF_019279795.1 of Protopterus annectens. Taxonomy (NCBI): domain Eukaryota; kingdom Metazoa; phylum Chordata; order Ceratodontiformes; family Protopteridae; genus Protopterus; species Protopterus annectens. Next base: position 1,073,345,020 of record NC_056727.1, on the reverse strand, counting down.
ACTTCACTTTAACCATTGCAGGCTTCACAATGGTTAGGTCAGAGGCTTTGTATCTCTTAGCAGAGTCCTGTTTCCCATCTACTAAGATAGGATATAACCTCTTGTGGTAGTTTGGTACCCTTGTTGTCTCCAGACAACTTACAGCTGGCATTCTGTCATTCCCACTTGCTGGCTCCCCCACCTTTTGTTCCTCACCTTTTATCCATGGACATCTATATGCTCCATGGCCCCACTGGTTACATTTAAAACATTTAGCCCTTGATCCTGGCCATGTACCTGAACTAGTAGCTTCCCCTGTTACTGGTGGACTCTGTTGGGCAGTTTAGGCTGTCCACCATGGGTTCCTTATAGCCATGTGCAGCACTGAGTATCCCTTTCCTGTGCAGTGATGCCCTGCTTGCTAGGTGTAAGTCTCCTTTTCTCCCCAACTCATTGTGGTATTGCATTCCCTATCTGCCAACCAGATTCTCATTTCCTCAGGCAAAGTGTTAAGGGCTTGTCCCCTCACCAAAAGGTCTTCCAGCCCTTCAAAAGTGGTGACTTGACACCCATTCACCCACCTATGAAAATAAGTGCTTAACTCAGCAATATAATCACACACACTTTCATCTCCCTTACATCTATGCTCACAAAATGTTTTTATAAGTGTCAGGTGTTAACTTAAAGCATTCCCATAAACAATATTTAACTGTATTATAATTTAAGCAATCAGTATCAGACAATTTAGAAACAGTAGTTACAGCCTTACCATGGAGTAAGAGGCTCAGGAACTGTACCCAGAGCCCTCGGTCAACATTATACTGTTTGCATACTCTTTCAAATATATAAATAAAACTAAAATTATCACATTCTTGGTACTGAGGAAGAAATTTACTGACATTTACTGCTTATTTATTTATTGGTTACTCCCTTTCCCATTACCTCCATGACCCTGGTGAAGAGTCAGCATTTCCTTTTCATACTGCCTCTGCCTGTCATTTGCTTTGGCTTACAGATCTTAGTCTCTCTGCTGAATCTGCTTTGACTTCCAAACACTGCAGTCTCTCTGCTGATTCTAGTTCCAAACATTTGGCCTCCAGTTCAAGTCTCTTTTACCCCAGATGGATTTTTAAGTCTTCTGAGGAAAAATGAAACTGTCCATTTTCTGAGAGTGGTACATCCCCAAGGCCAGTCTGGTTGTCTTCCTGGTTGCTGGTCTGTGCTACAGCTGTGACTAAGGCTGCAATAATTTCCCCTTTAGTCAGGTCGGCATACCCCAGTCCTTTGGCTTGGCACACAGCCGACTGGCTCCTTGTCAGCTTGCCATGCTCCCCTACTGACATCCTTGCCTGCTCTCCATGACTAACTAAGCTAACAAAAAATAAATAAAACTATTGTGATATGAAAGTCCGAATATCTAGTGTGTGGCTGCTTGAGAGTACAAACACCTTCTTTAGTGACGACTGTTTACAAGCTACAGGAGTTCAATATCCACACCACTGAATCTCAATATGTGATGCAGTGATCCCACCACTGCCAGCCAATATGTGATGACCCACCACTGCCAACCAATATGTGACATATATAAAACCAAAGCGAAAAGCCACCAACTGGGTACAATGTAATGACATTTATTATTTGTTCGTTGAATGCTAAAACTGAAGTTCATTTTATTTGTATAATAAATTTACATTGTACCCAGTTGGTGGCTTTTCGCTTTGGTTTTATATCTAGTTTGTTTAGTTTTTTTTGGAGTATGTCGTCTACCAATATGTGACATAGCTATCCCACCACTGCCACCAATATGTGACGACCCACCACTGCCAACCAATATGTAATGTGGATATCCCACTTCTGGGCCAGTAATCAAGGTGCATCAATCCTCACCACTGGCACTTGTGGGGGGATGTTCACTGGGAGGATAACAGATGCACACATGGTACCTCCAGATGCAGTGCTCTGCATTAAGCACAATCAAGCACAATTTCCCTTAAGAGCACACAGGGAACACAGTCAGTCTGGGGATGGTTTCTTCCTCTTTCAAGAGATCCCTAGTAAGACTTGCCACTGGCGCAGGTATATAGTTGAGATCTCAGCTGAGTGTCCAAGCCAAGACCCACAGCACTCTCTCTGTCCAACCAGTGCTTCATGTCTCTGCCCAAGTAGATGACACACACACACACTCTTGGAGATTTGGTTTACACACACACACACACACACACACACACACACACACACACACACACACACACACACACACACACACCTGGAAAAGGCTGGCACAGGTTTACTAGCTATGGCCCCTTCTGCCCAGACTATAAGGTAGTTAGCACTGCCACCAGGCACTCCTTCCAGCTACCTTAACTCATTACATCCGAGTGATGGCTCCAGATGCATCTCCAGTTAACTCCTACTGATGCTTCAGGATATCAAATATTGCTTGCTCATATTTGTACAAATAATTCCAAAACCATATTATGTACAATGTTTTACAAGAGTTCATCTTAAAGCTTACATGATGGAAAACTCAACTGCTTTAATATTTGACCTCTGCCTATTGCAGGTAAAGAAATATTAACTGTTGTTTTTATTATATTAATTTATATAGATATAATTTTGACATTTCTCTAAACATCTCAACAACCAAGTAATACAGACAGAACTCCTTCCTTAGCCTCATATGAAAGCTCTCAGTTAGATGAATAAAGTGTTGCTAACAGTATTGTGTAACTTGAGTAGTTGCTGAGATATTGTAAGTTGTTTACAAAATATTACAAACATAATAGTTACTGTGTTTGCTGTGACTTATAAAATGTAGTTTAAGATCTAGAACCTAAAGAATACTACCACTATAAAAATAGTTTGTGCTAGAGGTTTTGCCATTTGTACTTCTTCCATAAACCCTATGGTTCCAATGATATGAACATTTGTTTGAAATGGGAAGACATAATTTGATTCTGTCAAAAGGCTTAGGCTCTGCCCATTGGAAGTTACAATGAAAACTTCCTGAGTGCCATTGGACTGAATGAGTGAGGTCCACATGTCTCGGATAATGTCATTTAATTGACCAAACACTTGAAACATACTATCAGGTCTACTAAATCAGCCCACAAATTAGGTTAGTATCTGAAGAAAAGGATAATTATAAACTCTTCTTTAGCTACATTACAAAATTAAGTAATAAGGAAAGAGTGCTGTGGACTTATCCATGATGACACCACCAGTTCTGATCCAGCAGATAGCCAACATATATGAAAGCTGTCAACTAGATGAATAAAAGGCTGCTGGCAGTATGTGTGTTAACTTGAGTGGTTGCTGAGATATTGTAAGTTGTTTACAAAATACTACAAACATAATAGTTGTTGTGTTTACTGTGACTTATAAAATTCAGTTTAAGACCTAGAACATAAAGAATACTAACACTATACAAATAGTTTGTGCTGAAGGGTTTGCCATTTATATTTCTTTCATAACCTCTATGGTTCCAGAGATATGAACATTTGTTTGAAATGTGAGGACATAATTTGATTCTGTCAAAAGGCTTAGGCTCCGCCCATTGGAAATTACAATGCAAACGTCCTGAGTTCCATTGGAGTGAATGAGTTAAGGCAATTACAAGGCTACCCAATATACTGAGTGAATTTAATATTAATACAAATGGTAGTTTGACCAAGAGCAAGGCTATTAGGAGTGGCCCACACAGTGTCACCAATTAAATATGCAAAATACTCTCAGAACTTATATATCTCTGCAAAGATCAGACACAATGAAAGCATTAAATATGTTCAATAAATAATAAAGAATAAAGAACAATAAAATACTAAGTATATATTCACAGTGACATTGAAGTTCAAATCACAGGAAATATTTAAAAATAGCATTGTAGGAAAAGCTCAGATAAATGAAGGAAAACAAGCTTCACTATATGCCTGACTGAATCTAAGTGAATAACTAGTCCCTAATAACTTAGTAGAGCAAGGCAGATGATGTGATGAATGGTTCTTCTTGTTGTCAGGTCGAAGACAGAATACAGAATGCTCTGTCTCACCAAGAGACTTCTCAAAATAATGTCTAAAATATTACTGGTGGGACAGCTTGCAGAATGACATCACTTCTTGTCATCTGACTTCTAGTTCCTAGGCAAAACCCCCACTGCTGGAAGTTGACAGGACTTAGCATCCACATGTAAAAATACACACACAAGGGCTTTTGCTCAGATCTTTTGCAGGTGCTGGACATCATAAAACAATTGTATTCCTCCATCCTTCCATAGTGGTAATTAGTTCACCCCAAAGACAACACAGAAATCTTCCTAGTACAGACTCTGTGTGTTTGGCTGCATTGAAACATGTGAGATAGCATCTTTATGGCCTAGCCTATAAAGTGATTTAATTTCAGATATTTTTCTAAAGTTTGCTGGATTGAAATTAACCCTCCAGTTTCCTCTGTTAAAACATATACATTTAACAGTTACAATAGTGCATGTACACTTCTGTTCACTGCAGTAGGCACACTTTACAAATACCCTTTCAACACAATTGTCTGTACAAATCAGTTTGATATACACATAACATACAGTTCTAATACATTTGTAACACCAGCATATTGTATGAATCAGTTTGGTATTCACAAATTACATATAATTATTTACAAAATTCCAGTTAGCTGTGCTGGCAGTACCTCCTTTCATCAAACACAGTGTCAGGGGCACATAGATATAAGACATACTTTATTTGTACTTGTTTCCTGGGGTAAAATACTGATCAATATATGGCCAATTGCAGGCTCAGCCCAGGTTACAAATGCAAAAAACAACATGTAATGGTATAGAAGTTAAAGAGGTGATACAACAAACATTGTTGAATCAATAACTGTATATATGTATATATTTATAGTGGGAAATTAAGGTGAAAGCTAAAAGGAGAAAACATAGAATTGTAATTCAGGTCAAGAGGCAGAGAATGAAGAAGGGAGGGAGTGCATCGTAGAGTTAGACAGACAGAAAAAGAAGAGCAGGTAAGATAAGTCCAGAGGATAGTAAAGTATTGAGTGAAGAATAATTAGATGTTAAGAGGGCAGTAGTTGTGGTTTTGGTAATATACAAATTGTAGATAGACTGTAGTAAAATGGTGTCCATCAGGGGTATATAAGGTGGGGGCAGTGAGTGAGTTACTGAATGACAGGTGCTACATATAAGGTGAAGTATTCTGTGGTATGTCCTAGTCCAGAAAAAAATGCATTCATACAGTTTAGTAGACAGTGTTTGAAATGACACCTGAAGGATGAGTAATCTGACAGTTGAAGTACTTCTTGTGGAAGATATTGCCATGATTTGGGGAAAACTGAGACACCACTGTTGGAGGAATGTAGTTTGTTAGATGATGTTTAAAAGCTGGGGCAACATCTGGACTGAGGTTGTAGGTTGGAGTGGCTGTGATTAGTTTTGTAATGAGAGGAGTATGTAAGTCTTGATTTTGTAATCTGAAAAGAAGGAATTCAAGTAGATGACTAGCCTGGACTGGTAGCCACTTGGCTTTAGATAGGGTGAGGCTATGATGCTCATTGCCGGAGGAATTCAAAATGAACCAGCAGATTTTATTAGACAGTGTCTGAAGAGTTGAAGGGTTTTTGACATAGGCTGAGACAAACAAGGTGAGGCCATACTCAAGCTGCCCAAAAAGGATGTCATTCACTATTCTGTCTCTGGAGGGTGAAAGAGGAACTGAGAGAATTTATTGGCCCAAAAGAGTTGGAAGATTATTTTGGTTCATAGCTTTTATATATGCTTCTGGTAAATAAGGCTTAGTCCAACCAAATGCCCAGGTATCAAAAGGATTTATGGTTTCAATGGGATTTATGCCATTGCCCATCAGATTATAAGTTTGGTGGAGGTGGGGTGGTGTTAAGTCTTTGGTAGGTCCCAAATACTGGGCACTAAATGGGAAATAATCCCAAAAAATGGGTAGTACAATTTAGTTGCAAAGAAAGCTTGTGTGGGGAAAATTCCTTAACTGTGGATAGATAGGCAGCTTTGAGCATATAATGAAACTGCACATAACTGTTTGTGTCATCTTACTGGCAGCATGCAGTCATCCTTATTTCCTGCCAGTGTGACAGTTGGGAACCTATAAGCTTGACTGAAGCACACAAAGATCTAAGAAAAAATTGGCATAAAAAGAAGTTAAAATAAATAATTCATAGTACATTCATATATTGTCTACCAGTGTAGAAGGACATAATTATTGTTATATATAAATTAAATGTTGACTTTATGTATGTACATATAATGTGCAAAGTGGTATGATATTACAAAAAATAATATTATGGTGCCTGTACTCTTCCCCGTGCTAGCCAAGCAGCCTGCTGTGGTTTCTATTTTTCTTGCACCTTAATCCCTCTTACCATCTAAGCCACCTGATATATATTTCTTACCACTAGGTGACACTGCCCACCCACTTATTTTATAGACTACTTTATTCTTATTCTGCTCTCACCTAAGCTACCCCCCCACTCTCCATACTTTTACACCCCACTGGCCTGCTGTACCTGGTGCATTGATTTACTACCTTTCTCCCCTCACTCTCTTCAGTATAGACTTACCTCTGATGCTCCTGTCCTTCAGGTAAAGTCCCACATTTCTCCTAAAGCTGACTGATTGGTTTCTGTCAGCCACCTTCTCTCCAGCTCTTCCCACTCAGTTCACCCTTCTGGCTCACTCCGCTCCCCTACCCTGCCCCCAATTCCTACCCGCCCCCACTACTCCTACATTTATTTTTACTGCAAAGCCCTCCCCCTCTCTATCAACCAATCATTTCCATTCAGCAGTCCCTCCCCAGCCTACCTCCTCCTGCCAATCAAATCTACTCCTCCCCTTCCTTCAAGATCCCTTCTCTACTGCATCTATATTTTTATCCTCCAGCATGCATTCTCTTCTAACCAGTGCCATTCTTACTCCATCTATCTGCATTCTACTATTACTCTCTTTATACCATGACACCTCCTACACCTATAACCAACTGCACCCCTCCTCCCTATCCTATCCCCCATCTCAACACCTCCTTCCACTTACCTCAGAAATACACTTCCACAACATATCTGCCTCTCTAGTTCAACCCAATCCACTCCATTACTTCAGAACAAAATTTTTTCCACCCTCAATTAAATACTGCAAGCCTAAACTAATACCCTACTGTCCACAACTAACTAAATCCAAATCTAAAACACTTCTTCCCTTCCTCAACTACCTCTGCTTAGCTGGGGACATACACCCAAACCCAGGACCAAATACCTAGTCACATTCCCCCTGTCAATAATAATACAACCAACCTCAAATACCTCAAATTCCTCACCATCAATGCCCAGAGTTTAAAAAATAAAGTAGCTCACTTCCATGCATGGCTAAACCATAACCTACCTGATATTGTAGCCATCTCGGAAACCTGGCTAAAACCACATATTGGTGACTCTGAATCCCCCCCCCCCCGGATTTCAATCTCTGAGAAATGACTGTTTAAAAAGAAAAGGTGTTGGTGTAGCCTTAATCTACACTAACCAACTATCTATAACCCCTACCCCAATCTTATCCCTCCATTCAACAATGCAGAACTAGTAATTGGCCTACTAAAAACAGATAACCGCAAAAGCATTTGCATAACACCCTTCTATACCCCCCTGGTAATAACATCACTACTCTTGAGGAAATCCTCCTCTGGACATCCATCAATATTAAGCTAGAAACCTATATACTTGGAGATGTAAATATCTAGTGGGACAAAATCAATAACCCTAATCCTACCATATCCATCAATCTATTTATTTACACTCAACTAACTAACTCCATTACCAGACCTAACAAAACAAACCCCCCCTGGTACCACACTAGACTGGATCCTTGTATCCCATACTAATAAAGTCATAAAATACGGCATAACACCTGACCCATTAGAAGACCACTTCCCAGCCTTCACCCATAGAGCTAACCTGTCCTCTCCTCTCCTCACCAACACCACTATATTCAAACATGTGACCTCTCAAAATTTAACCCCATTACTTTCTCTGACTCCCGAAAGCAAATTAACTGGAGCCCCCTAAAAACACTTCCACTAGACAAAGCCATAGAATATTTCAACTCAACCTTCATAAATGTCCTAAACTGCCTAGCTCCAGTAAGAACAAAAAGAGTGAAAACAAAGACTAACTAAAGACACCAAAAAATGTATGCTACAAAGAGATAAAACCTGGAAAGCTTACCTCAAAAACAAACAGCCTGAAACTTTACTTAAATACAAACAACTACGCAAGCTTACTAAAAAGCAAGTCATTCGAGATAAAAAGTCTTACTATATCAAACTTCAGTTTAACCATTCTAATAACCCCAAACAGTTCTGGAATTCCATTAATTCCCTTCTCAACCCAGGAACCAAAAGCAACCCCTGCCCTGACAACTGCAAATCTGAGCCTGAAATAGCCTCCCTATTCAATTCCTTCTTCACAAACTCTAAAGCAGAAGACCTTCCCCAACAATAACCCGTCCCTTCAACCTATCCAATCTTCCTCACCCCCTACTATTCCTCCTCCTACATTTGAGCTTAAACCCATCTCAACCTCACACATAAAGAAATTACTCTCTAAACTAAAACCATGCTCCAATGCCCCTAACAACATCCCATCCTCCTTCCTAAAAAGAGTCACTGATTGCATTGCTCTCCCCATTAGCATCTTGATCAATAGGTCCATGCTGGAATCCTATGTTCCCAAATGATGGCATGCTGCCTTTATTCTACCTCTCCATAAAGGTGGCAAAAACAATAACATCTCAAACTTCCACCCCATAGCTATCCTCTTCCCAATCTCTAAACTCCTAGAAAAATGCATCCACCTTTAGCTTATGCCAGTCCTAGCCAATCATCAACTAATCACTCCTACCCAACACGGCTTCTGACCTGGCCAAAGTACCATCACTGCCCTTCTCTCCTTCTTACACATAGTAAACCTTGCCTGCTCCTCTGGAAAAATAATATCTACGGTTCTACTGGATCTGTCCAAAGCATTCAATACCATCTCCCATACCCACCTCCTAAACCATCTTTCTAATCTTAATCTCTCCCACAGTACCTTATCTTGGTTCTCCAGCTACATTTCTGACAGGTCTCAAGCTGTAAAATGGGGAAAAAGCACCTTTACCTTCCTTCCTACCCCCAGTGGGGTACCTCAAGGATCCATACTTGGTCCAATGCTATTCAACATCTTTATTAATGACTTTCACAAAGCCTTACCCAAGACAAAAATTGTGCAATACACAGACAATTCTACTTTAATCTGCTGCGCCTCTAACCTTCCAGAGCTCCAAACAGTGACACAAACTGCTTTCTCCAACACTGAAAATTGGATGGTCCAAAACCACCTCTCACTAAATGCCAACAAATCCAAAATACTTCTATTCTCCCCCTCTAAAGCATCCCCTATTGATAAAAACTCATTCCAAATCAGTAGCCAAAACAACTCTACTATAGAGGTTGTTCCCTTTGCCAAACTTCTAGGAGTTACCATTGATGAAAACCTAAAATTCGATACTCACATCCAGCAAAACATCATGAAAACCCATATAAAACTTGGCTTGCTATCCAGAAACATCCATTTCCTTGCTCCTTCCACCAGACTAACTCTAGCCAATACCTATCTACTCCCCTCACTACTATACGGGGCTCCTCTTCTAACAAACTTATCGGCCTCCCTTTCCTCCAAACTGGAAATCTGTTACAATAAAATTTCCAAATTTGCAACCAAAGCCAAATTCTCCACCCACCATTGTATTTTCCTACATTTGCTAAATTAGCTTGAACTCTCCAACAACCTAGACTATCTCCAAATCTCCACAGCCTACAGACTAATATGTCATCCTTCTACGTGCCCTGCACTAACCAACATCCTTCAACCTTATACCCCTTACAGACTTCTCAGATCTACTCACTGAAACCTAATCTCTGTCCGCAAACCCAATCGCCCTGCAGGTCAGCTTCTGCTATCGTTCTCCTTAGCTAAAAAATGGAATTCTCTTCCTTCTTCTCTAAGGACTTGCAAAAACTTTGAAACCTTTAAAACTCAGCTACATTCCTAACTTTACTCCAACAGGAAATGCAACTGCACCCCCCCCTTACCTAATAATAACTTCTGCCCTTTTAACACCTGACTACCTCTGTCTTCAAGCTAGCCTATCACAAATGTAAATATTGTAAATAACAATATTGTACTATGCATCCACAATGTTATGCCTGTTTCTCTTGCATGAAATGAAATTGTAAAGGCTTATCTTTTCCACAATTGTACCTGTAACTATGTAAAGCAAAATTTTTGTAACTAAACTATGTAATGTGGAGCTTATCTCCCCGGGCCTCCACTGAAAATGGGCTCCCCGAGCCCAGTGGACCTCTCCGGTCATCAAACTGGAAATAAATAAATAAATAAATAAATATCACATGCTTGTAATGCCATAATGTGCACACATCCTGCTTATAGGAGATAGCACTGTGTTATTTCAATAAATGTAGTGTTGAATAGGTTGATATTGTGCTTAAGTAACAATTTCAAAAGGCAGAGTGAATATTGACAGTGTATATATTTTTTTGCTAATAAATCTCAAACAAACTGACTTCTATTATAACATGAACACATATATAGATGTTTTGTGCTGCATCTACTGTGTTAAACTGTGCTTCTCAAATATGTAGTACACAATATAAGGCAAGAACAAAGACTATGGTGTAGGTAAACCGGTCCTCCAAAAAATAAATCATACAATATGACTGTCAAAGGAGGCAGTGGAACACAGCATTAAAATTCAATAATTTAATCCCAGTACAAGCAGTAGAACAAACGGTAAGTACTTTCGCAGCAGCAGCTGCTTCATCAGACCAGTTCCAAACTAGTTATACATCAATATGTACCAACAAAGCCTTCAGGAAACCTAAGACAGAATATTTCTCTCTGTCTCTGTTAACCATAATAAAGATGTCTTGTTGAAGTTTCAAGCAGCTTACAACAACAACAGCCATCCTACCTACTTAACTGAATAAACTACTTGAAACTTTATTCCTGCCACAGGGAGGGCACCAGAGAGAAAGTCTCCTAGATCTGCTAGCTATAGTGATCTTATCTGGACTAATCTTTTGCACTTTGCTTCTTTTTTAAGTTTAGGGGAAATATTTTTTATATTTTCATTTTTTTTTTTAATTTTACTCTTTCCTCATTTGAATGTTTTTAGTTTATGTACAAATAATCCTTGATCCTCAGAATCAGATTTTTCACTGGCTACAACTTCAAAATAATATTAGTATCAGTCCCTTCTCCTGACCCTTCTTCCTGCATGCACTGTCTCTTCATATTTTTCTCCTCCATATTTTTTCTTCCTTGTGTATGTTTTCTTCCCTTTCCTTTCTTTTTCAATGTTTATTGTTTTCTCTTGATAATCAATCCAAAAGTGTGCATTTTTTCATAGCTTGCATTCAGGCATGTACCTTCTTGCTTTATGCCCCTTCTCCCCACACTGATTACATTGCACCTTGTCACAATCATTAATTAAATGAGAAAAATCCCCATAAAAGAAACATAATTTAGGCTAGTCAGCATATCTTAATGACTACTGCATCCCTTAGGCCTCATCTTTGCTGCTGTAGAAGCTCTCCAGCACCATCTAGCAACTCCAAATTTCTGCTAGTAGTGGAACACCACAGCAGATTTCCATGAAAAGAAGCCATCAGCCTAGTGGGATTTACCCAGTCAACAAAGGCTAAAAAATAACTAACAAAATCTGTTATACCTCTAAAACAATAACCATACCTGAGTGGAAATCATGAAGAACTTCTCGCATGTGTTTAGAACTTCCTTACATTCACAGTCAGGCAGGTCTCTTCAACATACTTCTGAAAAAGAACAGCTTCTTCTGGTGATTTGTCTTTAAAAAGTATGCAAGCCTTTAAAGCCTCGCTGCATGACAATTAAGGGAAACACATTAATGTTCTACATAAGGACTGAGAATTGGTATCAACAGCTGTATTTTCTGCTTATCCCCAAAATGCATATTTTTCAGCAAATGTGTTGGCAGAAGTGAAAGAAGCACTCCTTAACAATTGTGTCTCACTACATTACTGCTAACAGCTTAAAGTCACATATTACATATTTAGGTTGTGATTCCATTTTACATTAATCAGTTATTTCAAATATAGGATGCCACATTATGTTATAACTTTCCTATGACTTGGCTTGCAAAATTGTGTATACTAGTGGTTGACAAAAAGTGATATTTTTAATGGTTACCAGTCGCAATTATATACAATTGCTGACATGGGCATTCCTTGCATATGTGCTGTCAATAATCTACATTACACTCCTATATAAATCCTTAATATTGTTATATGTGGGCACAACTGCTATTAATATTGTTATATGTGGATATAACTGCTATTGCTATAACAGATGTCAACTCTAGAAAATTCTTACATCTCCACTGGTCATGTGATAGTGTCCACAATGCTGAATTTAATGGGTCTGTATTAGATCAGCGAACACTTAAAACAAGCGAACGCTGATTGATCGACCTTGTTTAAGCGACTGTTCAAAATATCGAAGCAACAGAAACCCCAATTTTTTCCTATGGAAAGAATTTGGTTGTATGTTTCTGTTCCTTTGGCATTTTCAGTGCTGTGGTGGAAAGTTACAGGTCGGATTCAGGTAAGTGGGTTAGGTGAGTTAGGGTTAGGGCGCGGGTTAGGTATGTGTGCAATTGTGTGGACATGAGGGTTAGGGTGGGTTTAGGTGAGTTGGGGTTAGGGATCGGGTGAGGTGAGTGTGCGATAGTGACGGACCTTAGGGTTAGGGTTTGGGTTAAGGTAAGTGGATAGTTAGTGGTGTGTGCATAGTTTAGTGTAGGGTTACGTGTCAGATTTTAGGTGTATATGTGTGGATTTCTGTTTGTTTGGTGTGCTTGTGTTGTGTGTATGTGTTTTGGAAAAGCGATTTTTTTCCCTAAGAAAAAAAATCGCTGATCTGACAGTTCGAGATTGTAAGCTTTCGCTTACATAAGGTCGATCAATCAGCGTTCGCTTTTTTAAGTGTTCGCTGATCTAATATAGACCCAATTTAATGAATGTACCTGTTCTGGTTCCTTGAGTCCATTTCTGATTGTTTTCTACCACGATCCATTCTGTGTCAAGATGGCATTACATTTGTGACATTGCTGCTGGTGCCTTCCAATCAGTGTGACATCACAAGATGGTGATGGTGGTGGGGTGGTATAAGAAACATCAGCCCTTGTCTTTATAAATTTTTCATTGTCTCATATAATGAATGGTCTCTGCATCATCTACTGCATGCTGATGATCGATGCTCCAGTACAATAGTCCACCATCACATATACTAGTATGTCACTTCATGTCCCTTGCATTTTACTGTAAGTTTGAACTGGCATGCCCAGTACTTTTTCTCACTCCTCTGTTTTTCCAGTACATAAATATAATCCTTAGCACTGAACATTGGTTTATCTTTATGTCTATCAATGCAATCTATGCAATCTTAAAGGCTACTAATACTTCCAGGTGATGTGTAAACTGCTGCCATGTCCTGTGATGAAGGTACATTGTTGGACACATACATGTAAACTTTTCCAAAAGACTTAAGTGAGCAACAGGAAATCACCATCAAAGAGTGTCGGTACTGACAACTTTTAAAATGTTTGCTTATGTCACTTCCTGTGACATTGCACAACTTCATACTTATCAGTTGTGCATTGCAGAAAGTCTTTCATTGGTGTACTTTCACAGGTATGCAGAGACCGACTTCATAGTATATTATGCACTTACTAAATTTACTATTTATATGTATCAACACTTTCATAAGTGCAAGGAACATATATAACACTTCATTAACAGTATACATTTGATTTCTCCTATGCTATGAGCATATTTTTTATTTATCCCTTTGTTTACTATTTTAGTTTCTGTAGGCTATTTTCTTTTTTTCAGGGTAGTCCTTAGGTGGTATTCCTACTACTGGGGAAATCTGGCCAGGACAACAAGGAACTTTCCCTACAATTTGCGATAAGTTCCATAGGATCTTTTACATCCACCTGAGCAGCTATCAACTCAGGACTTCAAGTTTAATGTCTAATCCAAAGGCCAATGCACTCAGATGTGCAGAACCCACTAATAATATACTGCAGGGCAAGCAATCCAATATCCTGGAGTGGAAACAGAATCCACAGCCTTCTCATTTCCAGCACCAAAGGTGGGTGTGCTGCCTGTTGCACCACTGACACTTTAAGACATCAACTATTGTTAAGTACTTGTTACCACAGAAATGCTGCAAGCACATAGACATTCAATACAATATCATAGATAGCAGTGAATATTTTTAAAAGTGTGATAGTTTTAACTTCATTCTTATTGCAGGCTGCCACCAGATATGCCAGTCACTATACTGAAAGTATAGTGTACATAGACTGCAATTGCATCTCTGAGCAATATAATCATGTATGTGTTCATTAAATTGTGTAACATTTTTATGCATAGCATACACAACCATGAAATTCTTTATTATGTTTAATGACTGGACAATAGCATATGTGGTTATATCACTAACAAGTGTCTTTACACATGTAAACTTTTACATTACATTGTGGTTACTTATTGTTAGACTTCTGCTATTTGGTATGATGTACACCACTACTTATTTGCAATATGTGTACATACATATATCAAACCATTTAAAACTTTATCAGTCACATTTGCTGTCAGCATTACTGAGATAGCACTACTTTTGACCATCACTGTCAATGTCAACATTTACTATATTACTTCAGTATAATGATATTCAATATACATTATCAACACTTCAAATGTGCAATATTTTAGAGTATTAATTATATTATGTTGACCATTTCTATGGTGATTAAATATAGTTTACAGTATATTAGGTGTACACACACAAAACACACACACTTGCACATTTATGTGTGTGTGTGTGTGTGTGTGTGTGTGTGTGTGTGTGTGTGTGTGTGTGTGTGTGTTACATTCAGCTGTTCTTTCACTTTATCTAATCACAAGTGGTTTATAAATATGATCAAATCACAGGTGATATAATGATAGTCTCCAGTATATTTTACCTCTTGTAACTTGAAGGTTTATATTGTTGGGATTATTGATATTTGTTTTCTTAGAGATTTATAAGTAATACTATCACAATGTGTTGGACTGTGCAAACTGGTGATGCACTTCCAGTGTTTGTTGCCTTTCTTCCACTGTAGTGTGACACTGGAGTTATATATAAGTTAGAGGGGTGAGAGGTAAAGAGTAAAGAGCCCCACATGGGGGTATAGGGGGACTTGCCCCTCCACAAAAAAAAATATTTTCAGTTTTTTTTTTTTTTAATTTTACTGGATTAGATCAAACATGCCTATGTGTGTGTGTTATATATAAGTATACATATATATGGGTGTACCTAAAAATGTCAACCAAACTTGAATAACCAATGGTAAATTAAGAGAAAACTAAATAAAACCACTGGTTCAGGCTGGACCAACAGTAAAGACTACAGCAGAACTCTTTATCATGAAAAGCATTATTCTCCGCTTTCATTTATAGATTTCCTCAGAATAAAATCAGTTACAACAAGAACGTTAATTTATATGGATTTCAACCAATAGAAACAGGACTGAACAGAGGGAGACAGATAGATATAAATATATGTATGTATGTATAATAGAAACAAAGTATGAAGCAGCAAAGACAACCATGCAGCTCAGTTCAAATCGAATAAAACTCAATTGTAGTATCCAAAACAGCAGCTTTATTACGTGCACACAGATGGTAAGCGCTTTCACAGTTCAGCTTCCTCAGACCATTAAACATTGTGCTAATAGTTAATGGATCCTTAAATACTTTTACTAAAACAATTATGACATCATGCCACACTTTTAATTAATGACTCCCTGTTAAAGGAACCAAAATAAAAACAATCACATATACTACTTCCTATAGAAAACAGTATGCAAACCGTCTAAGCATCAATATGTATTTGTATATAGACACCCCTAGGATAGGGAATATACAATTAATGCAACAATAATTATTATCAACATTAAAAAACTGTCATCAACACCAAATGACTATACTGAAACTCTTAAAAATATATGTAAAAACAAATACAAACTTTAAAATAAACTACCTAACACGCATAATCTTGTACTTAAGAAAGGGTCTAATAGAAGCTCTCTCATTTAGCCCCTTCCCCATATCAGCTCTTGGATGCATAATCCACTTGACTTCCTTTTCTTCAGTAATATTCCTTACATTACCCCCCCCCCCCCGAGAGTTCAGTTGAATGACTTCAACTACCATAAATTTAAAAGTATGTTTCTGTCCTGTCAAAATAGCATGTTTAGCTAGAGCATTAGTAGCCAAACCTATTCTGATATTATAAATGTGCTCTCTGATTCTGTTGTTAAAATATTTATCTGTCTTCCCTATATAAAACGATTGACAGATTATACAGACAGCAAGGTAGACCACATGCTGGGTATTACAATTCGCTGAACAATTAAAGATATATTCTATCCCTGTATCAGGGTGTACACATTTCACAGTCTTATCTATGTAAGGGCAGAAATTACATTCACCACATGGATTGGTCACTGATCTAGTTGCGGTCCTATTATCAACATGTGGGTAGCAGAACATCCTTCTTAAATTACGTTTATTCTTGTATCTGAACTTTGGTTTCTCACCAATAATGTTACTAATATCTGGATCTGTCATAAGGACATCCCAGTGTTTGTTAGAAATTTCATATTTTTTTTTATTATCTGTGGTATAGAACATAGGTATCCTAATCTTTGAGTTTTGATTTGGATATACAGTTCTCTCAACATCTCTATTGTTGGAGAAATAGGGCTTGGATCTATCTACTCTAAGAGAATCTATATTATGCAGCCTATATTCAAATCATGTTGACCATATCCTCGTTGTAAAAATCTTTCAGATTGAGCAACTCTGACGAATAACCTATATCAGTGTTGTTCAATCTAGAGATACACATTCCTTGTCTTTTCACCACATTAGGAAAAACGTAATTAGGATGCATACTCTGCCTATGTAAGACTGTATTCCTGAGACACTCTTTCCTAAACACTCCTTTTAGCACCCTCCTCATACTTTATTAATTCCCTTTACCCATACCAGTGGACAGAAGTATGAGGAGGGTGCGATCCAACAGTTGAGGGAGGCAGAAGTGGAAAATCTCCCCTAAGAGACAGTCCAATCGCACCCTCAAGAAAATGTGGAACCAGGTCGGGACTGTTTGATTTGGAACATTTCCTAGGGAGTTCTGGATTCTTTTGAATGCTCAGTCCTTAATAAAGGGCTAAGTTTTATACCCTCTAGTTCTAGTGAACTCACTGATGTATTAATTGATTTAAAGACATTCACTAGGAATGTCATGTTAAAATTAAAATTTGGAGGGGATGCTTGCTCGGGTAAAATTAATTTTAAAAGATCGAGCACTTATGTACCTAGCTATCACCCATTGGTGTTAGCTTTTGACAAATTAGTTGAAGATGATTTACATAAAAGTTTCAGTGGTGTGCATCATGGTACATCTCAGAAAATATGTTCTAATTTGAATTTTAAAGAACGTGAAGCTTTGAAAAGGTTGCAATCTGATTTAGATATAGTCATCAGACCAACCGATAAGGGTGGGCCTGTTGTAATAATGGATGTACATAGATATCAGTCATCTATGAGAGAAATGCTTAATGATGTTAGTTTTTATAGCAATATCAATAACAATGAGGTTACCATTAGATTAAACAGAATTAAAGCTATGTTGGATGACTTGGTAAAGAGCCAATTGATTACAGTAGACTTGTATAAATATCTAAATGTTAGTGACCCTCTAATACCTGTAATACAAGGCTTCCCCAAAATTCATAAGGATGGAGAAAATCCCCCCATGAGACCTATAGTGTCTGGTAGGGGGTGGTGTACAGAACCTTTTCCGGTTTATGTAGAGAAATACCTTTGTCCTGTTGTCAATAAGAATCCTATGATTCTGAGAGACACTAAGCATTTTTTGAAGGACTTGTATGTCTTTACCAATAGCTTGAATTCAAACACTAACTTGATTCTTGTGACCCTGGACGTACAATCCCTTTTCACAGTTATACCTAATGTGGAAGGGGTTGATTATGTGTGACGTTACCTGCTTAAACATGGCACCTATGATGAGAGATTGGTTGATTTGATAGGCCTCTTCTTAGAGACCATTCTTGAAAATAATATATTTTTGTTTGAGGAGGTATCTTATTTACAGCGTGATGGCGTGGCTATGGGCACACTCTGTGCCAATAGCTACGCCAACATGTTTTTAGCATCTTGGGAAGAAGAGACACTGTTCCCCATGGAGTATTTTTATAGATTTGTGCCTTTTTATCGGCGTTTTGTGGATGACGTCTTTTTTATTTGGGCAGGTAACAAGGATCAGTTGCATAAATTTGTAGAACAGATGAATGTTGCCACCACTTACTTGAAGTTTACCATGTTTTCCTCTCCTGTAAAGGTGGTATTCTTGGATATTTTTGTGGAAAGGCTGAATGATGGTTCCTTTAATACAGGAGTGTTTAGGAAAGAGTTTCACAGGAATACACTCTTACATAGGCAGAGTATGCATCCTAATTACGTTTTTCATAATGTGGTGAAAGGACAAGGAATGCATATCTCTAGATTGAACAACACTGATATAGGTTATCAATCTGAAAGATAGATTTTTACAATGAGGATATGGTCGACATGATTTGAATATAGGGCTGCATGATATAGATTCTCTTAGAGTAGATAGAGCCAAGCCCTATTTCTCCAACAATAGAGATGTTGAGAGAACTGTTTATCCAACTCAAAACTCAGAGATTAGGATACCTATGTTCTATACCACAGATAATAAAAAAAAATATTGACATTTTTAACAAACACTGGGATGTCCTTATGACAGATCCAGATATTAATAACATTATTGGTGAGAAACTGAAGTTCATATACAAGAATAAACGTAATTTAAGTAGGATGCTCTGCTACCCACATGTTGATAATAGGACCGCAACTAGATCAATGACCAATCCATGTGGTGAATGTAATTTCTGCCCTTACATAGATAAGACTGGGAAATTTGTACACCCTGATACAGGGATAGAACATAGCTTTAATTGTCCAGCGAATTGTAATACCCAGCATGTGGTCTACCTTGCTGTCTGTATAATCTGTCATTCGTTTTATATAGGGAAGACAGATAGATATTTTAAAAACAGAATGAGAGAGCACATTTATAATATCAGAATAGGTTTGGCTACTAATGCTCTAGCTAAACATGTTATTTTGACAGGAAAGGAACATACTTTTAAATTTATGGTAGTTGAAGTTATTCAATCAAACTCTCGGGGGGGGGGCAATGTAAGGAATATTACTGAAGAAAAGGAAGTCAAGTGGATTATGCGCCCAAGAGCTGATATGGGGAAGGGGCTAAATGAGAGGGCTTCTATTAGACCCTTTTTTAAGTACAAGCGTATGCGTGTTAGGTAGTTTATTTTAAAGTTTGTATTTGTTTTTATATATTTTTTAAGAGTTTCAGTATAGTCATTTGGTGTTGATGACAGTTTTTTAATGTTGATAATAATTATTGTTGCATTAATTGTATATTCCCTATCCTAGGGGTGTCTGTATACAAACACATATTGATGCTTAGACGGTTTGCATCCTGTTTTCTATAGGATGTAGTATATGTGATTGTTTTTATCTTGGTTCCTTTAACAGGGAGTCATTAATTAAAAGTGTGGCATGATGTCATAATTGTTTTAGTAAAAGTATTTAAGGATCCATTAACTATTAGCACAATGTTTAATGGTCTGAGGAAGCTGAACTGTGAAAGCGCTTACCATCTGTGTGCACGTAATAAAGCGTTTTGGATACTACAATTGAGTTTTATTCGATTTGAACTGAGCTGCATGGTTGTCTTTGCTGCTTCATACTTTGTTGCTATTATATTTGCTTTTACTATCAGCGTGACATTTGCTTTGGGGAGTGCTGGTCTGTGTATTCTCGTACATATGTATGTATGTATCTACCTATAAATATAGATGTTTTATATATATATATATATACATATATATATATATATATATATATATATATATATATATATATAGATAGATATATTGACAGATATAAATAAGAAGTGGTTGCAGCCTTTTTATCTGGTTGTTCATCCATCAATTTCACTTACGTTTTATTCTGTAGCTGAAAGATACTTTGGAGTCAGTGATGTTAAGTTCATCAAGCTCTTTATTCATAGCAGATAAGCGCTGCAGTGTGTTAAAATCAAAAATCATGCATTAGTATTTATACATCTTTGTCTTAAAGAGTGGGTGTGTCCCTTATAGGGTTCCTTGCCTGAGTGGTTATGACAGTGTGCTGCCTTCTTCAGATGTCATCTGCCAGGAGGGTAGGATCCTCTAAGAGTATCTTCTTCAGTTACATACATTCAGTTTAATTATTTGTAGGTTGTTTGGAACAAGCATGTAGAATAAAAGATTGTACAATAAAAGGTTAGTCAGATAAGTCTAATAAGCCAATTACAGACATAAGCTGTATATCGTAATAACCAAGCTGTTTTACAAAATTGTTTAAAAAGCAAACCTGTTCTAAGGATGCAAACTGTTCATAAAAGTTCTAGTTTGACTGTCCATTTTATTTATTTATTAGTAATAACCAAGCTGTTTTACAAAGTTGTTTAAAAAGCAAAGCTGTTCTTAGGATGCAAACTGTTCATAAAAGTTCTAGTTGGAGTGTCCATTAGTTTGTGCGAGTATACTCTTGGTGGGACTTTCACTGGTATGCTTCATCAGATTTGCCAAGTGATATTAAAGTCATATATCTTCTGTTTTTCCAGCTTTAAATTCATTCATGTATCAGGGTGAGGTGTTCTGGTGCCTCAGATTGTGCATATTTTCTGTGTGTACCTAAGGGTTTAGGTGGAGTATTATTGCCTGCAAGTAGAGAACCTTGTTAAACAAGATATGATTCATTAGTGAGGGAAACATAGCCCAATGTTATGATTGTGACCTGCCAGTTTTTCTTGATAATTTATTTATTCATTAGGGACTATACTGTACTAGTGGAGGACTATACTGTACTAGTGGAGTTGATTACTCTAACCTATTCCAGTCATGCAAAAATGGTCATAAAACCATTAACCCATTTAACATGACCAACAAAATTTAACATTGTGCCTGCCTAAATGCCTTACACATACATAGGGATCAAGACTTCCCTGCTTTGTTTAAATATCATCATGTAAGATACATACAACATTTTAAAAAGTAATAAAAAATAATAAACAAAACCAAAAATAAGAGATATTAGAAATTTGTAAGTTGAGTTCTATAAGTTGTGTTTTGATAGAATGAGTTTTTGATGGATGGTCATATATATATATATATATATATATATATAGATAGATAGATATGCATACACACACACACACACACACACACACACACACACACACACACACACACACACACACACACACACACACTAAGTGGGTAATCATTTTTGTATCGCTAACTGTGATCACTCCACTTCCACTACTTTATAATTATATTTAATCTGGGGCTTGGTTTATGGCTGAAAGAGAATATTTTTACATTTGTTTACTGACTTAAGAAAGAAAGAAAAACCTAACTCCAGACTGGAAGCCTTGGAAACTTTTTTGAGAGAGAGAAGATGAAGGGAAATACAACACAGCTGATAGATACGGAAAAACGAAATAATTACTTAAATAGGTAAATTCAAACAGGGTGTGGAGAACTCTACATGGCAGAATCATAAGGTGGAAATCATCATTGTCTTAACTACATAAGAGTCATTATTAGGTTTGTATGCACAGAGTGGGTCCAGCATCATTGTCAAATGGCAATAAAAGTATACAATCTAACACAATACAATGGTAATATAGAAATATTCTAATACTATACTATATAAAGTACATACAAAGGAAGGGAAAGTGCAGACAATTCACAGTGTTAAGAAATCTACAGTGCAGAAATGGGAACGCAAACGAGAATGAAGAACAACAGTAAATAAAATGCAGTTCAGCATTATGAAGATATGAACATGTAAAAACGTATCACTTTGTATTCATTAAGTCATAAAAAGTTTGAAAATAATAAAATCCCAAAAACAAATGTATATCTTACCTGATCAATAAATGTATATGGAAGGTATACGTTCATTAAACTGGGCAACACAATATCTAAATGCAGAGAATTGTAGCAGGAAGGTATCTAATACAATGTAATAAAAACACATAGGTAGACAAAGGAAAGACTTCACTCCTTGTGCAGTACGTGTTCTTTGTGTTCATACACTATTCCATTTAATATGTCCTCTACCAGAATAATAAGGTAAAAAATGCATTATTAAGGAGCACATTCTCAGATTGGTTAATATTGTCCAAATGTAGTAAAGCCACTAATCACAGTGAAAGACAGAAGCGATTATTATACTGCATTAATTACTGAGCCAGGCAGCATTACAGTGTGGTACAAAGGGTAGCTTTGCTACCTTACAGTGCTAGGCTCCAATGCCTGATTTTCAGAGTGTGTATGTGTGTTGGGAGTGCTTCTATGTGGAGTTTGCAGATTATTCCCAATGGTAGCTGATAAGGTCTTAGATTCTTCCAATGTTCTAAAGACCTGCTGCCACTCCAGTGGTGTAGGGGGATAAAAGCCTCACTACAGTCCAATCAACCTGGGTTTGATTAGCAGCTTGAGCGACTGACAGAGCAGCAGCGAGGGACAGGTGTACCCATTCTGGGTGACAGGGTATTCACTGATGATGCTTCTTCAGGGGAAGTGAGGTTCAAAGAGGGAGTTGCCCTTGGACATAATTGACAAATATGGGAGGCAGAGCAGGGAGTGGGTTGGACATTAAAAAGAACCGCAGTCCCAGAACAGAGGCAGAGATGAATAAGCTTCCACAATATGTTTAGGATCCACAACTGGCCCAGCAATACAAGAGTAATTTCATGGGGGCAGCAGAAAAGTTTGGAGACCTGGCATGGATGTGTGGAACAGAGGCCCGAGAAGATTAAATGAAGTCCTGGGGGGAGCAAAAAAAAAAAATTCAAAACATGTTGGTGGATAGATTAAAATGATCACGAGTTTTGTTATACAGAGGATAACATGCCATCTAGGATTGGTCCTTACCTCACATCCATCTCTCACCTTAAGGGGCCCCAGTCACTGACACTCCTCAGTTTGATAAAAGAGGCATAGAAAATAGATGTATGAATATTTTAAAAGTCCTACCATGTGTTTTAGGAAATCTGCCACATACATACTCTAACTATTAGCACTTAGGGCTCAAATGAAGTTATGAGACTGGACCAAGAACTAGTAATATGCATGGAGACCCTGTAATGTGAGCTGAGCAGACACTGTCAGTGATTTTCCACAGCTTCAAGGAGCAAAAAGTAAAGATTTTGTTAGCTATCAAATAAGACCAATTTGCCAGTTAGGATGATGTTCTCCTCCTCTATACCTCCAAAGTAATGACAATGTCTCATTCTCTGTCACTTACAGAACCCTAGTTACAGTATAGTGCAGCCTCCTGTTCCGAAAGCAGACCATTCAGTAGTGTTTACAGTCTAACATGACTGAAGTATATGCTTCAGTCTAACATGACCCACTGAGAAGACAATTATGTTTTATTTGTCCTTATGAGCTTTGCGGGCCTTTTATTTTGTTTCTATCAGCTTAATGCAATGTGCCTTCATATTTGCAGTAGCCATCTGCACAAAAAATGTTTACTTTGCATATCACTCATGTCTATAACATAGCTTTTCCCATGAGACAGAGTTAAGTCCATGGTTTCTGACTTATGTCTTCATATGGCTACAAGTAACAAAATCCCAGCTATTAACTGCTAATCCCCTAGTAGCTGCAACAGATGGGCATAAAAGGACACATGTTTGTAGTAATAATGATTCAAAACCAAAAAAGAGCACTGACAGCATTAAACTAGAGCTGGTCTTGTTATTTTCCAATATAATTTATAGTTGTCTAGGCAAATGCACTGAATGGCATTTTATGGGTTAAGTGGTGCGTCTTTTGTTTGCAAAATAATACCTGATAGGTACAAATGCCCCCTTGTTGACATTTTCTTGCTTTAATGCACTAAGCCATACTGCCATCAGGGTTAGTTAGTTGTTAATAAAGTTGTAAACAGATTGTTTCCCCAGTACTTATTCCTAGTCTCTATAGATGTGAACCAGTTTGTTGTTATCATGCACTCTGTTCTATAACTACTCAAAGATTCCATGACCATTATACAACACAGATTAATGAAGGACTCAGCTAGCCAATCAAACAAAATGTGGTATAACTGACATTCTAAACTGTTCTACAATTAATCTTATTTGGGGGGGGGGGTAGTCAGAAAACTCTAATAAGCTACTTATCTGTATTCCCAGGATAAACTACAAACAGCTGGAACATGTTTAATGAAAATTTAACAAGCCATGAGCTATGCTGCTTAAATCCCAGCAAGACAGATGGCTGTCATATATTTTAGTAACAACATTAAAAATGTTATACTCCTATGTACGTGTGTGAACAAAACCAAGAAAATCTGAGCTAGGTTGTCTGACAATGTACTGATTGAAAATATGTCAGGGAGATTAGCAGTTAATAAGATTGTTAAAATTCAGTGCCCCTCCAAACCCAGGGAACACTGCTGCCTATGTTGAATTGCTCTCAGAAATCTCTACAACTGTGTCAATGGCTGCATAGAGGTTGCTGTACCTACCATATGTAAGCCCAGGACTAGCTCTGGAAACAAACTACCCTAGTTACATCCAAAATTAAACAGGATATGCAAGAAAATGAAGGAGATTATGGCAAAAATCAGGAAGGTAATTCCCTTAAATATAAAAATGCTCTCATCAAATTAAATAGGCAACTAAGAGGAAATTATTAGGTTTAGCAAACCCAACTTTGAGGTTCAGATAGCCTCCTACCTCCCTGGTGAATCATAATCATAAGGCTTTCTTCAGGTATGACAGAAACCTCAAGCACAGCACACAGGAACGTGCTGAACTGATGTTTAATGGTGCCACATTCACGGATCCTGGCAATACAGTGAATTTGTTAGTGGACAAATTCATTTCCAACTTTATTCCCCAAAATATACCCGCAAACATAAGCCTTACAGCTATAACTAGGGAGCATGTGCTGTCTGTGCTTGTTAAAGTGAAGACCATGGTCTCAATTGGCCCTAATAACATCCCGGGATGTTTCCTGAACAATCTAAAATATTACTTATCAGGAGCCCAGGAGTCATTATTTAACTATAGTCTTAAAACAGGCTTTGTGCCACATGAATGCAGGACAGCAACAGCCATCCCCCTTCATAAGGGAGGACCTTCAACAGATCCTAGAAACTACAGACCCATTAGTCTGACAAGTCTTATTTGCAAAACCATGAAAAGAATTATCATGGAAATTATCAACAAGGCCATAGGACACTTCTATACATTGGATTCATCCCAGTTTGACTTTGCCAAAGGAAGGTCATGCTTACTGAATTTGGTGGACCTCTTTGAAATGGTCACAAAGGCAATAGAAAAAGGAAAAACTGTTCATACTGCCTATCTAGATCTTGCTAAAGCATTTGATACAATACCCCACTCAGGCATTGTCAACAAACTTATGGAATTAGGTATAACCCCTTTTATAACACACTGGACAACTAGCTGGCTCACTGATAGGATCTATAATCAATGAGACCACCTCCACAAAGAGGCCAGTCACCAGTGGAATTCCCCACAGCTCTGTGCTAGGCCCACACCTCTAGGGCATGTACTCTTCTGATGTCAAAGCCAATGTCAAAAGCCACTGACTAACCAAGTTTGCAGATGATTGCCACCTGGGAGCAGTTACTGAATCCCTTCAAGATGAGAACACCCTTCAGCAAGGTGTAGCATACACAAATGCTTTTTGCAAAGCCATGGCTTAAAACTCAATATCAGGAAATGTGTTATAGTACTTTTTGGGAAGTTCGTCACTCCCGGTAACTATGTAATCAATAAAACACCCCTAAAAGTTGATTCATTAGTCAGGGATCTGGAAACTTATGTAGATAATAGCCTAGCCTTTGACCAACATGTGTCCTAGGTAGTAAGGAAATCCTTCTATGTTGCTCAACTTATAAGCAAGGGCATGGCATAGGGAAGTCATCATACCACTATAATCAGCCCTCATCAGACTCATCACAGGGTATAATGCTCCCTTTGGTATGACACCCACAAAGGTTCCTTACAAAAAAAAATACAGGGAGTACACACATTGTCCTGTGCTGATTGCCTCAGAGCTCTGTCTCTTTACTTAGTATCATACAGACTTGTTGGAATGACAGATATTTTAGTCAGAGAATTCTCTGAACAGAGGATGTTCGAAGTTCTGAAACTTCAATCATATGGTCTTGGCCATATGAATTTCGAATCTTCCGAACTTCGAAGCAGAGTTTTTCTTTATCTCTATTTAAGTGCAACTTGAACCAGTGGATGGGTAATCGGAAATTCACACCTTTTCTGGTGCCTTTATCAGTAAATTACCTCCTATATAAATCAAATTTGTGGATCATATTTGGGTTGCATGGCTAGGCTTGTAAGGGCCCTAGTGGTCATTAGCCTAGTATACACATGTGAATCTATATGTTGTCAAATGCAAATAGGTTCATAGGTTCATAGGTAGGAACTAGGCTATCTGCCCGAAAGCATTTATAAGCCTAGCCAGAATGTGTTGGCTTTTGCCGCCCCCTTAGATTAGTTCCCTATGCCTCTGTCCAGCAGAGCCTCTGAAGTGATCCCCAGGGTAAACTTTCTGTTTCCCATCCACTTGTCAAGGTTTCTCTTGAAGAGTGCTAGCGAGGAGCTCTGCCTAATGTAGATTGGAATCTTGTTCCAAAGCATGGGAAGTCTCTGGGACAGGAATCTATCCCTCCAGTACATCCTATTTATTGTTGTGGTGAGGTTAAGATCCCTAGAGAGTGTGGCTTGGGAGGATATGGTTTTCTTTAGGAGGAGCATGTCCATCAATTCTGGATTGGACATGGCCTTGTATGTCAGGCAGAGATTACCTCTGAGTAGGCGGTATGCAAACGAGTACAGCTGGAATTTCTTCAGTCGAGGTGCATAGGGCATCTGTTTGAGGCCAATGATACTCTTGGTGAGGTACTTCTGTGGTCTTTCCAGCTATTGCAGGTGTCTTGTAAGGTACATCGCAAATGGGGAGTTGTACTCTATGATGTGTCTGATGAGTGATGAGTAGAGGGGCACAATGATCTCTTTTGATCTGGATGAAAAACCCTTTTGTGAGTAGGTGGACCACATAGAAGGATTTTCTAACCACTTTGGCAATGTGATTATCAAAGGAGAGATTACTATCTACTTGGGTCCCCAGATCCCTTATTACGTTTTCCGTATTTAGGGGATTACCACCTATGTGGTAGTTTGTAGGTACTTTGTTATTTCCAAAGGGAATAACTATGCAATTTTGGCATTTAGCTTGAGGCCATGATTTTGACACCAGGTATCTGTCTCAGTGAGACCCTTTTGGAGGATGTCTTTGTCAGCCAGTGAGTCAATTATAGCCCCTAGTTTGCAGTCGTCTGTGAACTTGGTCAGCCATAGTCCTCCTGTGCTTGTCTGTACCTCAGAGAAGTAGATGCTGAACAGGAGGAGTCCTAGGACTGAGCCCTGGGGAATGCCACTTGTAACCGGTTTAGAGTCAGACCTAGCTCCTGCAACTCTCACCATGTGGGTTCTGTCCATGAGCCATTTGGCAACCCATCTTGTGACATAGGGGTTTATGTTCAGGCTGGTGAGCTTGTCTATAATACCAGAATGGGGAATGGTGTCGAAGGCCTTTGTGAGGTCTAGGTAGGCTGTGTGTACCACCTTTCCTTTGTCTATAAATAAGCTAGCTATACAACAGAAGGAGAAAGCTACTACATGACAGAGCAAAATCCCAAAAAGGGAAGGCGTCACTGATCAGTACTAGCAAGAAACTACGATCCCTCATCAAATCATCTAAGGCCAGCTTCGAAAGAAAAATTGCACAAGACACTAAAGATAATCACAAGGCCTTCTTTAGTTATGTCAGAAACCTGGGAGGCAACTCCTAGATATGCTCTGAGTTAGTGCAAAATGACAAAAAATACACTGAACCCACAGACATTGCCAATATCCTGGCAGAAAGGTTCAGTGCAAACTTCTCACCCCCTTCCCCCCCAAAAGAGCAAATGTCTATCCCAACAGAGTGTAGCTTTCCTGAGAACACAGATGCACAGGTGAGAGCTGCCCTCTCCAAAGCAAAAAACACAGCATCAATGGGACCAGACGGTGTCCCGGGCTGCGTCTTACATGAGCTCCAAGAAGAACTAAACCCTCATATAAAGTCACTGTTCAATCTCAGCCTTACTACAGGATATGTTCCCAAGGAATGGCGTACAGCAACAGTGGTCCCACTCCACAAAGGTGGTGACACAACAGACCCCGGAAACTATCGCCCTATAAGCCTGACTAGCCTGGTCTGCAAAACTATGGAGCATATCATCATGGAAATCATAAACAAAGACATTGGTAATCTCCAGACACTGGATCCTACCCAATTCGGCTTCGTTAAGGGCAGATCTTGACTCTTGAACCTGGTCAACTTCTTTGAAACAGTTACCAAAGCCATAGATGAAGGGAAGGTAGTCCACACAGCCTACCTGGACCTCGCAAAAGCCTTCGACACAATACCCCACTCTGGCATCATAAATAAGCTCACCAGCTTAAATATCAACCCCTATGTCACAAGATGTGTTGCAAACTGGCTCAGGGATAGAACCCACATGGTCAGAATAGCAGGTGCCATGTCAGACTCTAAACCAGTTACAAGTGGTGTCCCACAAGGCTCTGTCCTGGGACCTTGCTTGTTCGGTATATATTTCTCCGAGGTACAGGCTAACACGGGTGGACTATGGCTGACCAAGTTCACAGATGACTGCAAACTGGGTGCTGTAATCGACTCTCTGACTGACACAAGCATCCCCCAAAAGGGTCTCACAGAGACAGATAACTGGTGCCAGAGCCATGGCCTAAAGCTAAATGCCAAAAAGTGCATAGTCATCCCCTTTGGGAAAAACAAAGTGCCCACAAATTACCACATAGGTGGTAATCCATTAAGTACGGAAGAAGTAATTAGGGGCTTGGGGACCCAAGTAGATAGCAATCTCTCCTTTGACAATCACGTTGCCAAAGTGATTAGAAAGACTTTCTACATAGCCCACTTTATCATGAAAGGGTTCACATCTAGATCAAGAGAGGTCATTGTGCCCCTCTACTCATCACTTATCAGGCCCATAATTGAGTACAATGCCCCATTTGGGATGTACCTTAACCGACACCTTCAGCAACTGGAAAGACCCCAAAAGTATCTCACCAAGAGGATCAAGGGGCTCAAACAGATGCCCTATGCAGTTCGGCTAAAGAAACTCCAGCTCTACTCAGTTGCGTACCGCCTACTCAGAGGTGATCTGTGTCTGACGTATAAAGCCATGTCCAACCCAGAATTAATGGACATGCTTCACCTCAGGAAATCCAAATCCCTTAGAGCTACACGCTCCAGGGACTTGAAGCTCAGCACAGAAATAAATTGGACATGATGGAGGGACAGATTCATACCCCAGAGGCTCCCCTCACTCTGGAACAAAATCCCAGTCCATGTTAGGCAGAGCCCCTCACTGACCCTCTTCAAGAGAAATCTTGACGAGTGGATGGGAGATAGTAAGTTTACCCCTGGGATCTCTTCTGTGTCCCTGCTTGACAGAGGCACAGTAAACTAACCTTAAAAGGGCTACCTTCTGTGACCTACTATACAGAGGCACAGTCAACTAATCTAAAAGGGTGGTGAAAGCCAAACACACTCTGGCTAGGGTTATAAATGTCCTAGGGCAGATAGCCTAGTATCAACCTATGAACCTATAGCCTTGGTAACTGTCTCAAAGAAGTCCACCAGGTTTAGGAGGCATGATCTGCCCTTAACAAAGCTGAACTGGGTATGGTCCAGTGTTTGGAGGTTCCCAATGTCTCTGTTAATGAGTTCCATGATGGTATGCTCCATAACCTTGTAGACCAAACTAGTCAGGGTTATAGGGTGATAGTCCCAGGGGTCTTTTGTGGCTTCACCTTTGTGGAGCAGAATAACCATTGCTGTGCACCACTCTATGGGTACATAGCCTGTAGAGAGGCTGAGTTTGAACAGTGTGTTTAGGTGAAGGGTTAGTTCGTCTTTGAGCTCATGTAGGATGCAGCCTGGGACACCATCCGGTCCCACTGATGCTGTGTTTTTTGCTTTGGAGAGGGCTATTTTAACCTGAATGTCTGTGATTTCAGGGGCTCTACATTCTTCTGGTATGGTTATGGGCCCTTTTGGGGGTGAGAGGGGGGAAAAGTTTGCACTGAACCTGTCTGCCAGGATGTTGGCAATATCGGTTGGTTCAGTGCATTTTGTGCCATTCTGCACTAACTCTGAGCAGATCTGAGCATTGCCACTTAGATTCTTGACATAGCTAAAGAATGCCTTGTGGTTATCTCTGGAGTCCTTGGCAAGTTTTCTTTCAAAGCTCGTCTTGGACGATTTTATGAGGGATTGTAGTTTCTTGCTGATACTGTTCAGGGATGTCTTCCCTTCTTGGGATTTTATTATTTTCTGTACTAGTTTCCTCCTTCTATTGTATAGCTTGTTTATGGCAGGGGTCCACCAGACTGGTTTCCTTTTCTTGGAGGAGTGAGTCTTGGTTTTGTTTGGGATAGCACGATCCATGCATTCTTGTAGGTGCCTGTAGAATGCATTAGTAAAAGATTTTGCAGCTTTGACAGTGTTATCCTTTAGCATGGGGGCTTTGAAACTTTCCACCTCCATCTTAAGAAATGTGAAGTTTGCTTTTGAAAAGTTTTTCATGGTGGTTTCCTTGTTCGGGGGTGGGGGCGGAATATGGATATCCAAAGTGATTTGTTTATGGTCAGATCTAACCAGCGAGGGGTTGACCTCCAGTGTGGAACACCGGTCGCCAGTGTTGGTGATGACCAGGTCCAATATGTTGTCACCTCTGGTGGGAGTGTTGACCAGTTGTTCCAGGGTGTTTGAGTTCATAAATTCTATTAAATGTTAGGCAAGGGAGTTAGTACTTGAGTAGTTCTCCCAGTTAATGTTTGGGTAGTTGAAATCATCCAATATTAGGGTGTTTGGTAGGACCTTTATGTTACCCAGTGTTTCCAGAAATGCGGAATGGGGGTCCTGGGACATGGTGGGTGATCTGTAGCAAGCTACAATTTGAATTGCAGTTTTGCCCATTGTTAGTTGCATGTGGATAATCTCTGAAGCATCGTGCTGTGCCACTAACCTGGAGGTGTGGGTATCCTTGATGAATATGGATACTCCCCCGCCTTTTGTAGTTTGGTCTGGGTTCTGTGGCTGAAATGTATGGTATGAGTTGTAGCCTGGTAGTGCTAGGGTAATCTCTGGAACCTTAAACCAGGTTTCTGTTACTGCACATATATCGATTTTCTCCATACTGAGGAGTGCCTGGAGTGCGTGCATTTTGAGGTTTAGACTTCTGGCATTGAGTAGTATTACCTTTAGATTTTTGTTATTTGTGCTATTTATGGTGGTGGGTTTGTCTTTTGAGCCTTGCCTAAAAAAGGCACAATGGGGTGGCAAGAATCTTGGCAAGTATTCAAAAGCCTAAGGGTGACAGGTGCAAGCAGTCTCCAGCGAATCAGTGTGGCTTGTCGAGCATGTCATCCCAGGCAGACCGACACTGGATCCCCTTTGAATGACAGCAGAAAATTAGCCAATTGTTGAAATTGATAATTTTTTCTTTATACAGTAGTATAATTCTTGGTGAGGGCAGGACGCTACTCAGGGTCAGGGTCATACCGGCTTGGGCTACATGATCAGAGAGCTCTTCAATGTCTCTTTTCATGTAGTCCAGGGAGGTACGGCTCAGGTCATTCACACCAACATGGACAATGACAGAGTCATGTTTGTACTTGTTTTGGAGTAACATGAATGCTTGTGTTATGTGGCGGATCCTGGCATCCGACAGGCAGCTAACAGTAACCTTTTCCTTATTCAGCCTAGTGAGTGGGACGTCAGTGTGCCTGACTATAGAGTCACCTATTACTAGTATGTTGGGTATGTTATTTTGCCTTGAGGGCTGTGATTGCATGGCCCACTGATTTTGTGAAGTATGTGTTTCATGGTTTGTGATGGGGGGTGGAGGTTGCTTGGATGTCTGCTTTGGAGAGCTCTGTTGCTTTTGCAGATTTTTATTTAGAGCCTCCGAGTATGTTTTCGTGTATTTATGTGTGTTTTTTTCCGGTGCTGATTTAATGGGTCTATGTGAGACTGGTGGTGTGATGCCAGTATTTCCCTTCTCCTCTTGACTGTCTGATCCAGTCTTGGGTTGAGAGAGCTTAGCCTCCAGTTTGGCTGTATAATTGCATCTCTTGCATGTATTAGTGCTTGGTTGTAGGAGGAGAGGGTTGTCTGTGTACAATAGGCAGTTGTAACATTGCCTCAAAATGCCCAGATTCACCAGTTAGACTGGAGAGTACACCTGAAACTACCCTTTCGACATACCTGGATAGGTACAGTAAACTGTTTTACTGAATGGCTGGTAAGGTCGAATAGTGAGCCTTGTCCTTCTGTATTGCTAGGGTTTATAACTGCTTGCTATGAGTTTTGAGCAAGTGCCAGGCTGAGAAATGAATGGCTTGAGTGCTTAAGTTGAAAATTTGTCTAGTTCCAAGGGAAAAAAATTGAAGAGGAGACTTTGTGGAGCCGGGAATAGTTATACCCTCGCTAACTGACGCTTCCCGGCATGCAAAACCAGGCAAATGCGGTTTTTATAGCAGGGAAATGAAAGAGATAGAAATTAGCCCAAAATGGCCAATAAACTACTACTTTCTGGGCTGAAACCACTCCTCCAGGTACATATAGGCTGCTCAAAGCTCACCTCTCTCACAGGTGAATGGAGAAACTTCCTTCTATCCAAGTAAGATATGGGCAAACACAGAGATTTGTAACACAGCCCTGAATTCAGCACTAACCTGAAAACTGTACTATACTAGCTTAGAAAGGGAAACAAGTATATATATATTTTTTTCAGAAAATAAAGCAGATACAAATAAAAAAAAAAGCCTAGGAAACCAGAGTAAGTATTGCCATTTCAATGCCAATATTGTTTATATTGTTTGGTAGCAGATTTTCTCATAAGTATATGGGTCAGGACAAAATATATTGACTGCTGATCAAAACAATTCACTTAAAAGCTTTCACATGCACAAAATAAAACTGTTACAATAAAGGAGGTAGCCATACAGTATGCAGAGGAGACAAGTGAACATGTGGACAGGTAAAAAGATGTGTCGTGTGTGCTTTGTGTATGCTAAAAGGTTCTTAAGCAAGCAGCTGATGATAGGTACATTTTTTACTTGAAGTGCAGACGTGTTCCCCCACGATTCTTCCTGACAGACTAAATAAAGAACAGATCACCATTTTGTTGGCCCTATTACTGCATGAGTGCTCTTCTCTGAAACAATATGGAAAGTAAGTCCAGTGCTGTCAGTGCTGGAAGATAGAGTACGCAAGATAGCAGAGTTATTATAGCAGCTACATGATACATGTATTTATTTAACTTTTTTTAAACATCTTGCTATATTGTCCCATTTTTAAAAGAAGCCAAGGGCAATCAGTTTTGTCTAGATGTGTAATGGACTGAAGACTGGTTGCCTAGTACTTACCTATTTATCTATGAACCTAAAACCTTCCCCTTCAAATACTACTGATATATAGCTACAGTATTAATGTTATACAAATAATACAACAATATCATTGACTAATATACACTATTTATTAACAAACTGATAATGCA
Organism: Protopterus annectens; assembly: GCF_019279795.1. Lineage (NCBI taxonomy): Eukaryota > Metazoa > Chordata > Ceratodontiformes > Protopteridae > Protopterus > Protopterus annectens. Next base: position 1,073,310,962 of record NC_056727.1, on the reverse strand, counting down.
AACACATCCCTTTGTTGCACCATTTTAACACTTTCTATGCTACGAGAGTCTGTACATTCATAAGCAGAATGCTAGTAGTTTAGACTAGGACAGTGTCTGAAATGTGACTTGGAATCCTTACAGAGTTCACACAGGCAGTGACCTTGAGGCATGACTTGGAATTATAGCAGTTTATACATGCAGTGATTGTGACACAAGACTTGGAAATATAGCAGTCCATACAGGCAGTAAAAAATGTAGCTTGGAATTCTAGCAACCTATACAGGCATTGATCATAACGTGCGACGTACAGCTATAGTAGTCCATACAGGCAGTAATCATGAGATGTGACTTTGAATTACAACAATCTACACAGGCAGTTGTTGTGACATGTGACTTGACATATAGCAGTCCATATAGACAGTGATCATAAGATATGAATTTGAATTTTTTATATATATATATATATACATATGGGAACACTACACAATCTCGAAAGTTTGAAATCTCGAATTTCAAACTATCGAGACCAGAGTGCCAAAACCCCACAATACTGAAAGATCAGAAGCGCGAATATCAAAATTCCGATGATCGGAGATGTTGAAATTCATGGTTCTGGTATTGCGGTTTGTGAATGGGTAGGTGGAAGGTAGGGTAAAAATTTCTGTGTGTGTGTTGGTTAGGGGTTGTAGTGTGTGTTTAAGTGTGTGTTGTAAATGTGATGGGTGTGTGCAAGGGGAATGGTGGTGTGTGGTGTTTTTTTCATGTGTGTCTGTGTAGCCTTTGGAGTTAGAATATTTAAGTAGGTGGGTGTGGGGGCGAAGCCCCCCACATGGGGGGTGCAATGGGGCTTATCCCCCCTGATTGTCTGTAGAGTAGGTTTGTTTGTTTGTGTTCTGGGGAGGTTGTGTGAATGTTTTTGTGTGTGCTGTATGTTTGGTATACTTTTCGCGATTTTGAATTTCGCGCTTTTGGTTTTTAATTTTTTTAGTGTTTTGGGTCTTTGGTCTCTGTATTTTGGGCATCGGGAATGTGTGTGTGTATATATATATATATATATATATATATATATATATATATATATATATATATCTACATACACACATATATATATATATATATATATATATATATATATATATATATATATATAATAGTGTGTGTTTGTGTTTGTGTATATATATATATATATATATATATATATATATATATATATATATATATATATATATATATAGATATCTGTATGTATATACTAAATCTGAGATTGCACAAACAGTGTAAGGGCATATTTCCCAATCCCAGGAATTGTGCAGTCTCAGACACCTGTCGATCAGCTAATTAGCTGATCATAAACAGTTGACTAAACAACTGATGACCAAGCATACACTTGACCTTTTCTAGGGAACCCATATATATCTATGTCTGTCTATCTATCTATCTATCTATCTATCTATCTATCTATCTATCTATCTATCTATCTATCTTTTAATCTACAGTATATCTATATATCTATCTATATTCATCCAGCCATCCTCAACCTCTTTTCCCATCTATGTAGACATATATACAAATATATGTATATACATATATATATATATATATATATAGTTTTATATATATATATATATATATATATATATATATGGTTTTACTTCATAATTTCGAAATGCTAAAATCTCGAATTTCAGGATTTCGAAACTATGAAGCCGAACCATTCACAATTCTGAAACCCACAATCACGAATCACACAATCACGAACATGCATACACCATACACCACATAACACACACACCATTCTATCCACAGCACTCGAATCATACAACCCTAGACTACATGCAAGCTCCCCCTGCACCCCCCAACACCCCCTACTTATATATGCCAACTCCCAGATCGCACATAACGAAAAAAAATCACACCATGGCATTCTACATTCGCTCCCACACAAATACGCATCACACATACACAAACACCAACAAATCCAACACTCACACTCATACTTACACCTCCCTACCCTTACCCACACATACAACGTACAAAAACACACACATACGCCCACTCACTTTCAATTCCAAGCACCATACCAGCCAAACCTTTCACGTAACTTACCGGAAATGCGTAAGCATGGATTCGAGGTATTCAAATTCGCTCTTATGCACTTTCGGCATTCTGCATTTTCAGCTTCATGGTCTTGGAATGCTGAAATTTGAGATTTCAGCATTTTGAGATTATGAAGTGAAACCGTATACACACATAAACACACACACACACACACACACACACACACACACACACACACACACACACACACACACACATCTGTAGAGATCCCTATCAGATTATCAAAATTTCAAAAATTTGAAAGTCATATGCTCAGGACCATATGATTGAAGTTCTGAAACTTCAAACATTAGTAATGGAGATTGCAGTACAGTGTGGAACTGGAAATTTACCCTTTTCCGCAATGTAGTGCGATCTCAGAGTTGGTATATTTAATTTGCAAGGGGTGCAGGAGGGCTTGCCACCCTGCAAAAACATTAAATATAGAATTTTTTTTGTTTCTTATTTTTTTTAATATTCAAAGTTCCGAAACTTCAGTCATATGGTCTCGGCCACATGAATTTTGAATCTTCTAAACTTTGATAATCTAACATAGATCAATCTATACATATATATATATATATATATATATATATATATATATATATATATATATATATATATATATATATGAGATTTCTGTGCTTAAAAATGAATTCAAGAAATTCACATTGAAAATGAAGGATAACATGTGAATTTTTTGAAGCTATTTCAGAGCACATAACAGAGAATTAAAATGTAAAACCAAAATACAGTTTTTTGAAATACATTGCCTCTAATAGCTTTCCAAAGGTTTTGATTTCTCTCAATATATTACCTCAAAATTTTGTACATACATACATACATACATACATACATACATGCATACACACCCATGCACACAAATAAAGAAATGCATGATTGTTCCATCAGGTAATTGATCAGTTCCTACATGATAAAACAAATCCAAATGTAAATAAAGCAAAGTTTTGATAAAGATTAAACTATTTCACCAAGTGGTTTTAATATTCATAGTCTGTTCTGTGATAAGTCCATAAAGAAAGTCAGTGAGATCCCAAGTATTACATATCGAGGTTTTACAGATACAGTCAGTTATTAGGATTGTCTATGTCAAATAAATAAAAATGCTCTATGAATGTAGTTGATAAAGACAGTTGCTTTCACGCCAGCTCCAGAGTTTCACCACATCTTTGACTTATTGTTTTGCTTTATGTGTTAGATCTCCGGACACTAAATTTGGGGGATATGATACCTATAAAACTCGTATCACATGTGTGCTTAAATCCAGACTGTGTTCTAGACAAAGAAAATAATGCATTATTATAGTACATTAATGTGAATTTAGCACAACCTGTTTCTATAAAAAATATTTTGGAAGCATTACAAATGTTTATTTCTGACAATGCTGAGAATTAAAAATGAGACTTGAGAATTTCTAGAAAAACAAAAAAGATGGAGAAGGAACAGATAAAATGAATGCTTGCATTATTATAAGTGAGTTATGATAAGCATTTTCCAGTATGGAAAAATGTATTGATTAAAAGGAAAAAATGTGGAAATAACAATTATACTTCAGAAAACTGTTAGCAGATCAAATAAGAGTGTAAAAGGCTAGATACCTTATATGGCAAAAAAGACAAGAACAGGTGCTTGGCAATTCCAAGATAGTCTAAGAAAAAGCATATGCATTTTTATAATAATTTGCATAGCATAAGATGGGAATCTATCTTTGAAAACCTAAAAGCATATCTAGTAGAATCTCCCCATTTATACACAGAACTTCAGTATTTTGTTTTGCCTGAAAATAAAATATGCAATAACTTGAAAGGGTTTAAAAAGGCTAAAAGTACCAGGTTGTAATATTTCATACTGGAGATATATTTAATTATTTTGGATTTATTCATTGCCAACTTAATTTAGCAAACTGGATGACAATATCAGGCTATTAGTGTCCCCCTTCTATGATGGAAACACCAATAATTTTAATTAGAAAAGAGGACAGTCAACCGAGGACATTATCTTCTGATATCCATATTAAATTATGATTGCGTGATTGTTGCCAAGCACTAAAAAATAAAATAATGAATAATTTACATAAAGCTATACACAAAATTTAGTTTGGTTTCACTGCTGGTAGGTAGATGTCTCAAAATTATTGCACTCACTACTGATGTTTCCAAATAGCAAAATGCGTCATTGAATTATGTGGTATAAACTATGACACTATCAAGGCTTTTGATTTATTAAAATGTGATCTTATATTATCAGCATTAATGTTTCATAAAATGATGTTGTAATGCATAGGAATAATGGCTTATTTGTGCAAAGAAACTAAAGTAACAGTTACTGTTAGTGTTAAACATTTCACTTATATACCATCAATGACTGGCATGAAACAAGATGTCTCTTTTCTCCCTACATTAATTGTTATAATGATAAATCCATAATTATTCATAGTACTGAACATTTTACAAAACATGTCTATTCAAGGTTGTAGGATATCCTGCAATGCAGATGCTAGTGATTTCTTATGGACTGACATCAGTCTTCATTTTCTTCAAATAAATGAGAAATATACTTGGTAAATGAGATAACATTTTTATGGGTCTAATCAGAAATCTACAGATCTATAATCATTATGAATTATTTTTCTCTTATAGTGAAAAGAATATAATCAAAAGGAATATCTCATGAAACATAAAAAGTTCACAGGAGTGAACATAAAAAGAGCAATCACTTTAGAGTGAATCTAAATTGATCGAAATCATGAAAAATTAAAATTATTTTTTGAAGGGGGCAAGTCTCTATGTACCCCCACCCCCTGCTAATTATATATACTAATTCCAAGACCACACAACGGTGGTGTAAGGGCAAAATTCCTTACCCAGCTGAAACACAATCCCATGCAACAGGCTGCTAGTAGAAACTCCATTTAAAAGAATGTTCATGAGTATTTACTTTTTTATCAGCAATAAAAAACATTTCTCATGTGCATGTTCAGTCTCAATGCCAATCAATTAAAAGATATAGTCTACTTATACTTATAATCCTTATGTAGTGCATGGAACACATTGGTTACACTCAAAAAATGTTCAAATAATATCCTGGTTAGGCGCTATTGTAGTGTGAGACCTGACCATAATAGTACTTTTGTTACATACTTCCTAAGTACTGCTATGGTTCGGTATCTGCGAAGGGATGTTCCTTCACTCTCAGCTGTCCCTGAATATCTTTCCTTATACATTTGCAGAAGTTTATAGACATCAGTCTATATGTAAAGTATTTAAATCAGGACAGTAATTAAAAGCTGTAGCTGACTTTTTCATTACTTGCTCTCTATGCAACAGAACTTGTTAAGAGCTCTACTGGCCTTCACAGCTGGTAAAACACGTTGGCTGTTTTTTCTGTAATAGGTAGTACATGGAGTAGATAAGACTCCATGCACTACAAAGTATCATGATCATGTCTCCCTGATCACATCCTGTTATTACTGGTTCTCAACATGGATGACAAGATTCACCTCTCAAGCTTCACTCTTGGCGAATTTCTTGACATCCATTTCTCGAACACATAATGACGTGGTTACAGTCAGAGACCTGATCATAGCCTGTTTCATTTTTATAAAATAAGCTGGATCTAGAAATTAAAAAGACTTTTAAAAGATTTTTTATATTTTATTGGATTATGTGGAGAATTATTTTATATGCCATTCAATGTTAAGGTCTTACATTTGTTGACATTAACTCTTGTGCCAAGCATGTAGCTTTTAAGCATCTGGTAAACTTCTAGTATGCAGATCCCTATTTGAAAAATATAGCAAAAGATATTCTGCTAAGTAGTTGTGGGAGACAAATTATATTAGGTATAACATCTAATACACTGTGGAAATTAAAGAGACAGTTAATAACATACAATAATTTTATTAAAAAAAATCAGATTTTTCTGGCTAATGTTGAAAATCAAACCTGTGATAAATTGGAGTGGATTTGTGTGTCATGAAATAAAGAATTTTTCTATAAGCAAAAGTATTACAGGACCAAAGTAATTAAATATACAGCAGACTACACTGATTCAGGAAAAAAAAATACTGAGATATTTCCTAAAAATGTTTTATGATTAGATTGAAAGATAATTTTTCACTGACATTATTGTATTTCAGGTAATATGGATATAGGATATTAGTCCATGGAGATTATATATATATATATATATATATATATATATATATATATATATATATATATATATATATGTGTGTGTGTGAGTGTGTGTGTGTGTGTGTGTGTGTGTGTGGGTCTACCACAAAATGTCGAATACTCACGTTATCGAATGCTATTTCATCGTGCCTCACTTCATTGACTGTCATTCTGTCAAACTTTCCCACAGCTGAGAAGAGAAAGCCAGGGAAAGGAAACAATTGTCCACCATGGTGAACTTTGACCTTACTCCATTGTAGTGTGATCTTGGAGTTGGTATATTTAGCTAGGGGTGGTGTGGGGGCATAGCCCCTCACACTGGGGGGTGTGGGTGGCAAAGCCCCACTTGGAGTTTTTGTTTTTTTTTTCCTGTTTGTTTTCTCCTGGTGGCTGAGTGCTTTCTTTCCCCCTTTTTTTTTTTTTTGCAGCTCCAGCAATTTGATATAATGACAGTCGATGAAGTGACATTCAATAAAATGGCATTCGATAAGGTGAGCATTTGACAATTTGCAGTAAACCTATATATATATATATATATATATATATATATATATATATATATATATATATATATATATATATATATATATATATATATATATATATATATATATATATTAAATACCCTCAGGAGAATTTTGAATTTGTATTTAGGGGTAAACTATTTTTATATTAATAGGCAAAGATTAGAAAGTGTGGCATCTATATGAGTCATGGAGAATTTAAATAAGCATTATAGCATTATAAACAAGCAAAGATTTATTTGCTTTGCAAAGTGGTTTTGCCATCCATTATAAGATACTAAATGGAGTACACTATACTTCTTTGTGGTTTTATAAACTAGAATGGAGCACTGACATTAAGTACTTCTGTTGCAGGGAAGAAAAGGCAGCACCATTCATTGTGAGTGGAATTGTATATAAATTGAAATGTGATATCTTGAAGCAGAGTAATTAAAGCTGAGTACATAATTCATAAATGTACAGGACATCACATTATCACACATCAAAGTGCATCTCTGTTATGCTGCTCTTGTTCATTTAAAATGCATTGCAACCTAATCAGTCATTAGTCAAATTAAAAACATGAGTTCCATGAATACAGATTGCATACAGTTATCAAATGCCAATAAATAAATATATAAACAAATACCAGGTACTTTTCCACACAGAATCAAAGAAAACTTGAGTAACCCTATGTATGCCAATCAAAATGTGGGCACATTCCTCACCAGTGATGACAGATTATTGTGTAACCAGTATAAAAAGTTGGGGGTAGGTCACATCTGTATGTCCATTATTCTGTATAAAATGAGGATTATCCAAAAATGGCACAAGGGACTAGTTCAGTTAATTATGGAGCTGTATGAGATTGGTAAAGGGACATCTTTCCTTTTGAATCTTGTGGCATTATTTGAAGATGTAACAGCAGCTCATGGTGAATGGTTGACAGGGCCTGCTGTGTATCTTGGCATTGATATTGATAAGTCATCTGACACTATGCCACTTAAGGGAATAATTGACAAATTGGGAGTATTACATTATTAATTTATATGTAATTCAGTGGAAGAAGCACAGATTAAGCAGCAGGACACAATAAGTCTTTCTGTGGGGTTCATGGTTAATGTTTAACATCAGAATCTAAGCATACAGCATCAGGGGGATATATTTCTATAAGAAAAAAATATGCGATTAAGATCAGAGATGAAAAATATAAATGGAAGAGAGGTCAAACTACAACTTTGAAAACTGAAATAAACAAGCTGGACAAACAGATTAAGCATAGTGTGGAACAAGATAAAGAAAAAAATGAAGAGAATATGTATAAAGATATTGAGTATAACAGGAAACCTTTTTATAGATACATAAGATGTGGAAGGAGTAAAAACACACATTGATAAACTGTGAGCAGATTCTAAAATGTATTCTTAGACACATCAGATTAAAAATATATTTACAAAATCTTATGCAAAACAGCTTGGCTCCATAAAAGGGGTAATAAGTTATCCTAGTGACATCCAGGTAACCCCAGATACTGGAATCAAATTAGATTATATTGAAAAAGAACTGCACAGAATGGATCCAAACAAAACACAGGAAGGAGACGGAATTAGTACCAATGACATGAGAACACTTCAGCAAGAACTTACACCACCATTATAGCTATTATTCACTAGGTCATGTAAATTTGGGGAGATTCCTCAAGATTGGAGACATGCACTTATTAAACCTGTTTTTAAGGGAAAGTGGAGTAGGACAAACCCAGAGTCATATAGATCCTTAAGTCTACTTTCATGTTGTGGAAAAATAATGGAGAAGGTAATATTGGATAAGTTATTGTCAGAACTGGATAGGCTGGGACTTGAAACTATATATTAGCATGCATATGTTGAAAACAGATCTCTTAGCTACTGTAACATGATGTTCTATAACAATATAATAACTGCTATGAATGAAAAACTGTGCTGTGATGTAATTTATATAGATTTAATTTCAGTACTTGATAGGGTCATATACAAAACACTGATCAATAAATTAGTACCACTAGGTACAGATATACTGTTGATAAGATGGATAGCTGCATGACTTACAAATAGGACATGGCAAGTATCATACAGCGACTGGACAGGTAAAATCCTTGGTTACAGTCAGGGTATCCCACAGTGCTCTGTCCTAGGCCCTTACTTGTTTAGATTGTCTCTTTCAGAGCTAACTTTTTCATCTGAGGTGTCCTACTGTCTATATGCAGATGACCTGAAATTGGGTAAACTGATAACGTGTTACAGATAAGGCATGTCTTCAAAATAACTTGACTAAATTGACCATTTGGGCACAGGAGAATAATATGCTGATAAATACATCAAAAACTAAGCATATGAGATTTGGGAGACATAAATTGAAAGGTGAATTTTCAATACAGCACACAGTGATTGAAACTGTAGGCTCATTAAGGACCTGGGTATATGGGTAGAGTTTTTGTAATCATATCAATCAATTGGTTAATGATAGTTATAGAATTATAGATTGTATAAAAAGATTTATAAAGTGTAGGAAATCAAAAATGATGAAGTCATTGTTTGTTAGTTACATTGGACCCAAACTTGAGTATGGAATAACAATATGGAAACCTTATAACAAAACAAGCATGAGTAAACTGGAAAGAGTGAAGTGGACATATACCAAGGGATCCATGGATGTGAAAATGTAAGTTATTATGAAAGACTAAAATATTTGAACTTGTACAGTGTCTCTTACAGATATCTAAGAGGAGATCTTATTCAGGTATATAGGGCATTTAGAGACAACTACCTCTGGGAATGTTTGGGGTTATCATAAGATACTAGAGAATCATCAGACAACCTATGTAGGAGAGTCTATAGGAATGAGAAGTGAACTAATTGGTATTCAGACAAAGTAGCTGATGCATGGAACAGGCTACCAAATTACATTAACGCAAGTACTAGTTTAGATATTTTTAAGAACAGCCTGGACACTTATTATGGGAACAAGTGTTATGGTATATTGGCAAGCTAGAAGGGCTTTTAATGCCTGTGCTTGAAATATTTGTATGTATGTAATGGTGATGCTGCATGGGATTTGTACTGGGGGCAGTTGTTTTTGGACTATTCATCTTGGATGCAAAAGTTGAAAAAGTTGGCCAACTGGGATCAGACTAACAGATATGATTTCTTCTTATGCTGAACATGAATCCAGGAACTTTTTGATACCTTTGATACCTTTTCATGCCATTAACTACTGGTATATCAATTAAAGCACTAATTTTGATTGACTGCATTTATAGATCTAGAACAAGAAGTCAAAGCTTCTTTCTCTTTGCATAGCCATTTTGGAAAAGTAACTATCAAAAGCAGTTCTGGATTCATTATACATTAGAAGACCTGTTTAATGAAATTAAGAATAACATCTCCCTTCATTGACTGCAAACTAGGAGCCATAATAGAAACTCCTAACGATGTGGACATCCTAGAAAAGGGCCTCACTGAGACAGTTGCCTGGTGTCAAAGCCATGGCCTCAAGCTCAATGCCAAAAAGTGCATTGTCATCCCTTTTGGTAAATACTCTATACCCATGAACTACCACACAGGCGGTAGTCTACTTAACACCGAAAGTGTGATAATAGACCTTGGGACACAGGTTGACAGTAGTCTCTTCTTTGATAATCACATCGCCACAGTAGTCAGGAAATACGTCTATGTGGCACACCTCATCACAAAAGGTTTCTCATCCAGGAAAAAAGAGGTCATTGTTCCCTACTAATCGCCACTCATTAGACCCATTATAGAGTACAACTTCTCTTTTGGTATGCACCTCACAAGACATCTACAACAACTGGAAAGGCTGCAGAAATACCTCATGAAGAGGATTACTGGCCTCAAAGAATTGCCCTATGCAGACTGTCTCAAAAAACTCTAGCTTTACTCCGTCGCATATCGCCTACTCAGAGATGATCTCTGCCTAACATACAAATCTATGTCAAACCCAGAGCTGTTGGACATGCTCCACTTAAAGAAATCCCACTCCCTCTGAGCTACATGCTCTAGGGACCTAAACCTTATCACCACAATAAACAGAACATGCTAGAGGGATAGATTCCTGTCCCAGAGACTTCCCATACTCTGGAACAAACTACCTATCTATATCAAACAAAGCTCCTCATTAGCACTCTTCAAGAAAAATCTTGATTATTGGGTGGGAGTTAGGAAAGTCACCCCAGGGATCACTTCTGTGGCTCTGCTCGACAGGGGCACAGGAAAATAATTTTCTTGGGTGGCGAAAGCCAGGGTACCTTTTGGCTAGGCTTATATAGGCTCTAGGGCCAATAGCCTAGTACTTACCTATGAACCTATATTTAAAATAAACAGGTCCTGTTTTTCATTCTGAATAAACAAATATGCTGTTTGCAAACTAGGTAGGAAAATTTGATATTTTGATTAAGTTTTAATTTTAAGTAAATAACCTGGCAAATGGATTTATGAAGTTATAAGCACCACTAAGAGGTTTAAAGTTTAAAATTGCGCTAGGTATAGGTAAGATAACACTTTCCAATGCTCTGTTTCTATTGTTCCTGCATCCAGGAAATGCAGCTGTTGTAGTGACCAGTAGCAGTTTAGAAACAGACTGTAAATTTCATTTATAAATAGTTTCTTTTGTTTGCTAGCACCTCTAAAGGTGCTTGAGAAAATATTTTATCAACAACAATATCTGTTGCTGCCCTGTGAAGTTTTCTGTTTTTATGAATTTGTGGTTTTAAAAACAAAAGCAAACAGAAAACATCTTTCAAAAACAGTGCTGTTCCTCTCCTTTTGAAATTTCTACTTTTTTATGAATTCCGTACTCGTGATTTTAAATCATCACCTATAACATCAACTAAAAGTTTCACTCCTATACAGCCTAAAGCTTAAATTTAGGTATTTTAACCTCAGCCTTCATTCCCAAGACTTTTGTATATTAGTTAAGTCCTCATTCACTCATATAGTGACTTTTTAGGTAACGTCAGTCCTAAAAAGCCTTCAACATAGCAAAACAAAATCTGGATAACATAAAAATATTTCTACTCAGTGCTAGAGGTATTATCAATATTATGACACACATTAAAATTGCAGTTATGGATATTTTTTGAAGATTTTGTATAACAAAAAGTGAGTGATTTGTAAGCTGTAGGTATTTACACATACTTCTTTTATACTCTTCCAGCATATTGAAATGCTAGAACCCTAACAGAACTTGTATTGCAAGACAGCATAGCAAATGACTAGAGAAGCTTAATCCAGTGTTTCCAGGCATGTATGGGACAATCGCTGGTTGGTAAAGACACAAGAATATAGGTGTCACTCATTCTCCATTTAATAAGGAAGGCTAAGAAGTTTACAGAAATCTAAGGATAGTAACGAGAGCCTTATGGCTTAATCAATACAAAGAAAAATATAATATTACACATAAAAGATGCATGTTTGCTTATGCACAGGATGATTATACTATAGAATACAGCTAAGTAAAAGAGATGGACATTGTTTACTAAGTTTGGTAACTTAAAAGAATTTCTGATAAACTCCAAAACCATGTTGTATTAACAGAAAATTAAAGATTACATTTGCAAATAGATGCACAGATATCTGATTTCAGTAAAGATGCTTGATTCTTGACACAACAGTGATTTTGAAAGATCAAAAAATGTAGATGTGTATGGAAATATTACAGCACAGGTCCCTGGAAAATGCATTAAAGAGAACCTTGTGCGCTATATGCTGTGGTGAACAACTTTATGGCAATGAACCCACTGGCCCCAGGATTTAATAAAATCTGTGTAGGCACCATGTAGAGCCTACACAGAATACATCCATGTACATGGCCATGGTTCCCCCTCGGCAGCACACTGTACATATTAATGATGGTGTGCCGCCGAGGGAGAGCATAGGAACAGGGATATTGAAATTGTGTAGGGAGAGGTATAGAAGCTACCTGTAGTTGTGGATGCCTGGGCAGATGTTATGTACAGGGTGAGGCTCCCTGTAATGCTCCCCACTACTGTTGAATTGCTGTGAGTTGTTTCAAATGTGTTATATTTTATTTTTATGAATTTATTTTCCTTCTGTGTAGGTTTGAGTAGCGCAGTGAGGCGTGCAGCAATGCCAAGCTGTGCTCACATACACACAGCTGACACCTGCTACACATCATAAAATAGAAACTGGATGTAATTAATTATCATAATTATGTATTTTTATTTTATTTATTTATTTAGTTTATTAATTGCTGTTTGCCCATGCTCGGTGCGGAGTGCTGCAGGGCCCAGTGGAGCTTATGCATACATAGCAGACAGGTGCCAGATGTCTAAAAGTAGAAACTAGAAGTAATTAATTATTTCTGGGACTATTTATGCGTATTTACATGGTGCTCCAATTTGCTTAGCAATGCTAACAGGTACCCCAGTAGTATATATGAAGGTATACTAGTTTTCATAATATCCAAGTAGATAAATGGGTAGAGTTACAGCCTACTGCTTAGTAGGTCCTGGCTTTGAGTCCATAGCAGTCAAAAGATGTCTGTAATTGAATTTATTATATATGTTTAATTTTAAAAAACAAATTTGTCAAATATGGCACTGCTGTGCTGAGCACTGCTTAAACACAATAATGGCTATTGCTGTTTGCACACTACTAAACTTAGCTAAATCCTTGGTTGTGGAAGTTTTCATGCTGCTTAGCTCTGCTCAGCTCATTGCATAATGCTAAGTAATGCAGCACGTTTATGAATGTTGCTCAATGACGCATAAGGGTGGGAAACAGTCTATATTAAGGCCAATAGGCAGGAATTCTGCACCATTCCTTGGACTCTAATCATCTGTTGATATGGTTGGTGGTGCTGATGAAGGTGTGTGCTTTCGGGCACAGAGATGGGGTGTTGAAGAGTCCAGGGTCTTTGTTGGGCTCCTGGTAAAAAATGAACCCAGGCTGATGCAGGGTAGTTTCCAGGGCTCAGAATATAAGGCTGAGGCCTGGGACCGGTTGGCCAGGGAACTTACCAGTGCTACTGGTATCCTCCACAGAGGTGAGCAGTGTTGTCACAATTATGATGACCTGATGAGGAGAAAGAGGGGAACCTTGGACACCTGGGTCCAAGAGGCAAGAGCTGGGAATGCCCCCAAATATGTAAGTATGTTTTCCACTGTTTTATTAAACTGCAAGCTGAATGTCTGCAGAACTGGTATGCATAATGGTGTGCTTCTTTTCCAATAGCTGCAGATGAGCAGGCTCGCAATGTTGTGTCCCATGCCGGGCGCCTGGCCAGGTTCCGCCAGGAGTGTGGTACGTACGGCTTTCTTATGGTAACTGTAGTGGATTAAGCAAGAAAGAGTAAAGCATCTACTGCAATAAAGTATACACAATAAAAACTGTAGTGTAATAAATGGGAAAGTAGAACTGTAGTGCAATAAGTGAACAATAACAACTGTATTGCAATAAACAATAAACAATACCAATAACAGTAAGCAAAACAGTGTACAGAAGGATTGTGTTGTCATAACCATTGCAGAAGAGTTGAATGCATTGCTTGTCTATGGTAAGGTTGCTGCTGTCAAATGTAACACTGTCTCCAGGCCAATATCAGTCACATAATGCTCTGTCATCCTCCTACTCCAGGTAATAAAGGTATATGGGTGAGGTAGCCCACTCTATGGGCAGATATTGTGTGGACTTCACAGACGTTTATCAGCAATACCAATATAGTGTTCAGCAGCATTATTGATTCCTACAGAAATGTGTTTTAATAAATGCAGTATGGCTGTATTCCATGCATGTGTGTTTTACTGACACTGCAGTCAGGTATAGCACTGTAAGAGTTCTAGAATGCAAATGAATTGAGTCACATAATGCTCTCATTTTCTCCAACTCCAGGAACAAAAGGTATATGGTTGACGTAGCCCATGTTATGTGCAGATATGATTGTGCTAACATTTCACAGACACCTATCAGCAATACCAATAAAGTGTTAAGCAGCACTGTTGATTCCTTAAGAAATCTGTCTAAATATCTCTAGTATGGCTGTATTCCTTGCATGTCTGTACTAAGTTGCTGCAGTCAATTCTTACATTTTTTGCAGATGTCCCCTGCAGTCCCATGCCTGCCAACTATGGCATGACAGATGTCTAATTTATGTAATGTACACAAACATGCCTCTCAAATGTCACGATTTCTTGTACTATAATTAAAACTGCCTAATCAGTCTGTCACAGGATTACCAGAAAAATGATTACCTGGAATGAATGTATTACCAGAGTACATGATAGCAGCGATACCAAATCCCACGGCCTTTAAAAAGAAACACCCAAACAACTAAGAGAACAGCCTGCAGTTTCATTTATATGGTCGTGCGTCCTCAACCATCCAGAAGTGACTGCCTGACTGCCCCCTCAGAATACATGATAGCTGCGATGCTGGATCCCACTGCCTTTAAAAAGAAGCACCCAAGAAAGATGAAATAAAATGCTGGAGATGTGGACACCCTGATGCTGACTGGATACATGTGGTTGTTAATTGCAAAATAGTTTCCCCATTTTGGTTAAACTTTAAATATCTTTGTAAAGCTCTATGGAATGACAACTCTATAATTTCAGACTCCCTTATCCTTTTCAGTGATCCTGTTCTTGAAGTCATTCCTAAAAACCAAACATTTTTACTATGGTCTATCCTCTCTATAGCAAGGAAAATTGTTACTAAAAATTGGAAATCCCAATCTACTCCTGTTTTTAAAGTTGAGTTTATTCATCTTGTGAGATACATTTGTAAAAATGATATTGCTACTATAAAAGCAAGGACTAACAACAGAACTCATCATTTAATTGCTTGTACAAAACTGTCTAATCTGTAAAAGAAATATTAAGTGTTCTCCTATGTATATTACTTTTTTAATTGTTATGGACATTGTATATGTACATTTTTTTCATTTGTTTTTCTCTTTATAATTAAATTTGTATTTGCATTGTTATTTTTAATAGTTTTTGTTCTGTATGTTTATCTCTGCTTATGTTTGCTGGGGCTCTTTCCCCTTGGGTCTCCACTGAAAATGGGTTGCTTACTATCAATGCATTGCAAATAGTTAATAACCTTTTCTTTTTTACAATTATTTTGTATTGTGATTGTTATTTAATATTTGTATATTGTCACTTTATTTTTACTTATGTTTGCTGGGACTTTTCCCCTCGGGTTTCCACTGAAAATGGGTTTGTTTGCAAACTCAGTTGGACTAACCCAGTTAACAAATGTGAAATAAAATGTATATATTTATTTGCACTTTGTTTTCCAGGATAGTCCCTTAGGCTACAAGGAGCCCATTTTCAATGGAGTCCTGGGCAGAAAATCTCCAGAGAAATACAAATACCTAGTACAGAAAGAACACAAATCCATAATATACATTTCAATTAAATGTTAAATACATATTTTGTATAGTACATCTCAAGTGTCACAGAAAAGAAACACCCAAACAACTAAGAGGATAGCCTGCAGTTTCATTTATATGGTTGTGCGTCCTCAACCATCCAATCATAACTGTACATAACAAAATAAAATAAATATAGTTTATTTGTTTTTTCTTGTTGCTCTTCTGTTAAGTTGTTGTGTTATAAAATAAATAAAAACAATTTGGAAAAAAAAAGAAACACCCAAATAACTAAGAGAACAGCCTGCAGTTTCATTTATACGCTTGTGCAACCTCAGCCATCCAGAAGTGACTGCCTAACTGTCCCCCCAGAATACATGACAGCTGTGATACCAGATCCCACTACCTTTCAAAAGAAACACCCAAACAACTAAGAGAACAGCCTGCAATTTCATTTATATGGTTGTGTGCCCTCAACCATCCAGAAGTGACTGCCTGAAAGTCCCCCAAAATACATAATAGCTGCGATACCGGATCCTACTGTCTTTATAAAGAAACACCCAAACAACTAAGAGAACAGCCTGCAGTGTAGGTCATGATTGCAATGTATGTTAATATTAAAGTTTCATGTTCCAGTTTGTGAGCTAGAGGCATGCACACTACAGGACCCACTTCCCTTCCCCCTTCTTGCTTCATTCAATAGTATCTAAATCCTACCTGTAAAGATTTGCAACTAAGTCAAAGTACCCTTTGTTCTAGCTAAGCTGCTTCCAGGAAAGTTTCATTACCCTCCACGGGAAATTGTATGTAACTTTGTATTAAAATCTCATGGTCTCTAATATACTGACCCGAGTAGCTGAAACAACTGATTGTTTTTCTGTTCTCACTGTCTGCTCCGAGCCCTGGTTACAGGCACTCCTTCTTAGCCTTGTAACCAATTGCATTTCTGTTCTCACTGTCTGCCCCGAGCCCTGGTTACAGACACTCCTTCTTAGCCTTGTAACCAATTGCATCTCTGTGAGTCCCTGCCAATCTATTACTGACCCCCCCGATGTCCACATGAAAGCTTTATATTCACATTTCCCCAACGGTACCATTTTTATATAAAACTACAGAATGGCAGCTGTCCGTGGCATCCCCCCAGTAGTGTGTTTGCCTCAAAAATAAGTTTTTAAAGCTATTATTCTCAGCCAGAAAGTGATTATATGGGAATATGAGACTTTCAATCAACTAATGCTACACTGTACTATTTACTGTTGCATGATACAATGCTATAGATCTCTGTGCTTTATTGTATGTATGATATAATATAGCTAAGTGCAGCTTAGGCATCCAATTATTTGCTTAATTGTGGATGCTGTCTCCGTGAAAACCTCAAACTTGTTGTTAGCACATGGTGTTAGATTAGTTCTGCTATGTTTTACTTACTCTTGGTTTCTAGAACTGCATGTAATCTAGTCTTCATCTCATAAGCTTCAGTCTTCTGCCTCCTTACTATTGTCCATACTTATTGGTAAGCCTACGTAAGGCTTCAGTCGCTAGTTAAATTAAGGCACAAAGCATGTTTTAGATGTTTTTGTTCCTAAATATGCTTGTTATTCAGCTTGTTATAATGGCTTGTAGCTATGCAATGGAATGAGTTACCACTAGTTGCTCTGAATGTAATACATTTCAGTGTTTTTTCCCGTGTATTGGTCCAATTTTACTACTACCAGTTGCTTTGAATGTAATGCATTTAATGTGTTTTTCCTACTTAACTAGTTCAATTTTACTAGTCTAACTGCACTATCTGCCTGAAAAACTTGACTGCTGTTAACCAAAATGATTAATCTAATGTAGATACTGGTACTTTCTGCTAGCCTATATTATTATTCTCTTAACCAGCAAGAATACTACTGTTAAATGTAATACAGCCCTTCTTGTCTCCTCAACTTATTACTTTCCTGCCTATATCAGCCTCCCACTTCTCTCGCTGCAGTTTCACAGTCTTCTCTCTCCTATCCCACCTGCATCACTTCCTCTATCACATATCTCTCTCTTTTTTTTTCATTTGCAGTTGATTTAAATGGTTGTGCATCCTCAACCATCCAGAAGTGACTGCCTGACTGTCCCTCCAGAATACATCATAGCTGCGATACCGGATCCCACTGCCTTTAAAAAGAAACACCCAAACAACTAAGAGAACAACCTGCAGTGTAGGTCATGATTGTAATATATGTTCACATTAAAGTTTCAAGTTTCACTTTGTGAGCTAGAGGCATGCACAGTACAGGACCCACTTCCCTTCCCCCTTCTTGCTTCATTCAATAGTATCTAAATCCTACCTGTAAAGATTTGCAACTAAAAAGAAAGTCAAAGTACCCTTTGTTATAGCTAAGCTGCTTCCAGGAAAGTTTTGCTACCTCCCACAGGAAATTGCAGGTAACTGTTTTAAAACCTCATGGTCACTAATATACTGACCTGAGTAGCTGAAACAACTGATTGTTTTTCTGTTCTCGCTGTCTGCTCCGAGCCCTGGTTCAACCCACTCTGTTCGCCCTCACGCCGCTCCACTATCCTAACCCCATTCTCACCCACCCCCATACCAGTTAGCTTTATTCTAACCCAAGCTCCACCCATCCTAACCCCTCACCAATCAAACACACATACACCACTCACACTCACTCCCTGAACATATTCATTAATTTACACTTTCATCTTCATACTAATTTCCCACTTCATATTAAGCTACCACTCCCTCAAACTTCCAAAACTTTAATTATTACCTAAGCCTCCCCCTAGCATCCTTAACTGTTTAAGACTGTATGTAAACTACCTTACTTCCTCCCTTCCCACTCCTACACTATGCCTCTAATCTCTAACACCTCACTCCTTACCCTGTCTATATCATTCTTCCTCCTACTACAACTAACTTTCCTCCATTATACTTATATCATGTGCCATCATACAGCAACTACTGCCCATGGCACTCTATCACTTATCTTCTTCTCTAACATATACTCTACCCTTTATATCACAGACTTAATATTATGCTCAAAAATATAATTCTTTACCACACACTACACCAAGAACAACACAACCTTATTGCAAAATTATCAACCAAAAGCAAAGAGAAGAGAGGAACTCAATTCTTACCCACCCATAGACTCTAAGCTATCCCAGTGCAGAGACATACACCCCAACCCTGGCCCAAGCACAACCCCTCCCAACCCCCCCCCCCAATTCCTATAAATCATTAAACATTGCAACCATTAACCTCCAAAGTATCAGGAACAAAATACCAGAATTCCACTCCTGGATAGCACATAAACCTGACATCATAGATGCCACTGAGACATGGCTAAAGCATTCTTACCCCCAGGCTTTGCCTGTCTAAGATCTGACCAACCTCATAAAAAGGTGGAGGAGTCTGTCTACTATATCCTAACAATGTCTCCATTATATCATACAATAAGCCTATTCCACAATTCTCCTCAGCTGAAATAATAGTTTCCTTCCTTATAAGGTCAATCAGCAGTGCCCTCTCTTTAGGAAATCCCTGAAACAACACCTTACCACACTTTGGCAGTGCAACTGTACTAAGAGCATAGTTCCTATAACTTGAACCCCCTCATCTTCCTCCTTTCCCCGTATCTTCTCTCCCCTGCACAATATATCTCAAACAATACTCTCTTCCATTCTAAATATCTTTCCTGCCACATCTACTGTCAAAAATAATCCCTTATCTTTAGCTGCTCTCACCTTTACACTGTGTCTCTATATGCCTACACTGTTTTGCTATATTCCTACCATCTCCTAAGTCTAACATCTGCCTTCTGGCCCTAACAAACTACCTTGATAATACTATCCTACACCTTACATAGACCTCACTCCTAGCTCTCCCTATCTCCAAATGGTTCTGCTGTTAAATGTAGTGTTATGAGCCTTGTTCTACTTCGCTAAGGGCTGGTATTTCTCCCAGTTATTGTATGTAACTCTGATAACTCTCCTCTACTCTTCTCTTTATGTTGTTGTATTGTATATGTATTATGTTGCCTATATGTAATGTTTTACTTTAAAAACTATGTATAATGTTGTGCCTATGACTCTGTATATGTACTATGTATTCCTTACACTTTGTCGGAGCTTTTCTCCACGGACCTCCACTGAAAATGGGTTCACCTTGGCCCAATGGACTATCCCGGTAAACAAATAAATAAATAATAAATGACTAAATCCACTTACAGAACACCTTGGTAGTTATATAAGTCCACATTATGTGACAGTGTTCTGTGTAGTTGTGTATCTACATTTGTTATTGCTTGGCCCATAATGACCCATGCTAACAGCTTGAGAGGTATGTACATCCTATATCAGCTATAGGAGAATTGTAGTCACTGTACTCAAAAATGACACTACATGCCTATAGAGTATTTATTATCAGTGTTTTCAGGGATATAATCTGCAATGTCAGTAATGGAATGTTTCTCTCTCTCTCACTCTCCATCCATTATTTTCATTTATTTATTGTTGCCATTTATTATTATGATTTAATATTAACATATTTTGTTTATCTATATTTTTGCAAAATGTGATATATTATTGTTCTGTTTTATTATGATTCAATATTAACATATTTTGTTAAACTAACTGTTTTGTTGGCCTTATGGTTTACTTCTTACTGGCATGCTGTTAACCTACTGACTGTTATGCTACTTAATGTTGTGTCACACATAATATACATTAATATGTATTTGGATTGATAAGTATGATGTTCCATTCTGTTAATACTAACAATGGTTTGGTTTGTACTAACCTTAACCTATTACTATACCTCATTTGTCACAGAACATCAAAATAGACCTATTCCAGCTGATCCACCTACCTTGTCTCATCTGGCCATGGCACCAGGTCACAGTACATATGGGAACCAGACCAGTGATGCTTCCTTTGCTGCCTCTGCACTACTTGTGGAGTTTGGTAGTACCGCCCCATGGGATGTGGACAGGCCCCTCTCTGGGAGCGGTGGCAAAGGGGGAGTTGTCACCTGTGCTGAGCTGCCAGTCTTGGTGCATAGGATAGCCTACCATGGGTTTGACCACTGCCTGTGTCTTATTGAGGACATGCTGGCCAACTTATGGGGCAGCCTCACCCTGGTGCCCAGCCTCTACCACTGCCACCGCCAGGGCAGTGATGGAGCAGTGCAAACAGCCCCATGGGTGGGGATGTGAGTCATGCTACTGCCTTGTGATGGCACATGGGACTTAGATTCCACTGCCCATGCCTGCTGTCTTGTTTGTCTTGTCTGTCTGCAAATACATCCTCACCTATCCAACTTAACTCCCCCACATGTACCTCTGTCCCTTCCCCAACATTCCACTCCCACCTTAAAAAAAAATGGGCACTTGCCCCCCCCCCAAAAAAAAAATTGTCCCATACCTAGCTCTCCATTTCACACGTATCCACTGAACACAAATCATTTGGTTCAGTTGGCTTGACTTATGTTGTCCTCACCCCTCTCTCTGAAGATGAGAGTTCAAAGTTATGTACAAAGTCTGTCAGAGTGCACAATTGTTGCTGTACAAGAAATGGATAGCTATGGTTCTTTCCAACACCCTTCCTGCACATCCATAAATGCCTTTCACTATGTTTTCCCCTCTGCTTGCACCTCATTTCCCCACTTTCCTATCACTCCATGTTTTCTTTATATTTTTGTAGAGTACCACTGCATGATGCAATGTGTCACACAGCTTCACTAAGCTCAGCTAAATAGAGCTATATTGACTCTATGTGTTTTTAAAATTGTAATACACATTTACAAAATGAACACCTACTCCATATTTCAAACCCAAGACTATTGCATCTGCAGACCACTGCATTTACCTGCCACACCACACAACTCTTAATTAAAAACAGGTGGTTTAAACAAAACATAGTAATTGCCAGTTATAGTCATTAAGCATGTTTCAGTGGAGTTGTGCGGAGTGCTACACAAACCTGATTAAAAAGTAATGCAAAAGATGGGAGTGTACCTTGGAATCTGGTGCAATAGTACACCACTAGAAAGCCAAAGATGTAATAATGGATATAAATGAGACCTGTGATAGCAGGTAAATGTGCCTTTTTATCAGCAACATATAGAAAGACACCTGCTAAGGCATTAATGGCAAAATACATGTTCAACTTTGACCCTGGGACAGAAATACAGCCATAAAAAGCCATGCACATACTGATGGATGTAGAAAATGTTTGCCACAGTCTGTACGTGTGCACATATAGCTTGCAAATACACATGCTGCAGCAGTGACTCAGTAGCTCAGTATGTTAAATGCCTTGCAAACAGTGCATTTTGCCACACATAGTCATGGGTTCAAATTCAGTGGTGTGTAGCATTAGAATTATAGTATTATGAGGCCAGAAAATAATTACTGAGCCATGCACTCTTTATCCACACAATGCATATCAAATGAAATGTCTGCATTTCACTGATGGAAATCACTGGCTTGCAAATAGAAACACACTTCACATATTCCTATAGCAAAAGTATAAGTGCATAAAGTGTCATGTCATGCATTACTATGCATTCACAGAAAAATTCAACTCAGGTACTGCAAATGAGGCCCACTAATAGCAGAGTGCACCATACAATCTTTTAAAACTCACAGTGCCAATTAGCACAGCTGCACATCTAACATACACATTGGAAGCACATGCTTGTAACATGGACTGCTCTCATACACACTCCAAATTACTACTGGATTGTAACACATCGCCTGACAGTCACCCAAATGGTGGACATATTGTTATATTAATATCTCATGTTGCTCAAGGACACAATAAACATGTGGCCTAGTATTCTATTAGTGATACCATTGCCTAACATACTTAACTTAAACACATGCCTTAAACTGGAAAGGGTAGCCTCACTCTGGCTCTGCCTCTACAGCAAGGCTGACACAGCTCCTACAGTTACTACTACAGCTTGTTATCCACCACAGTGTTCACAGTCTCTGCCTGTGCCTATTACCTGCAGCAGCAGCTGCAGTCTGTAGCACACCCATCTCTACAAAAAAGTTGCTGCTACAGACCTAACCTTTGCAATGAAGTAGTCTCCTCGCCCTAGTAATGTCCAGCATAACATATCAGAAAGTGCCTCTAATCTACATGAAGGCCTTATATATTGTACTGTGGTTGCATGTGATTGGCTGATGATAGTGCAAATCAGCTGTGTTGGCTGCAATTAGCATTTCAGAACCACAGATTGGTTAAGAGGGAATCACATGCTGATGAGAGACATGTTAAAAAGGCAAGCAGCTGGCTATGGGGAACTATTCTGTATGAGACTTTCCTCACACAGACCATGTGTATGCAAAGTATTAACTATCAGCTCATATCAACAGAGAGTTACTGCACTCCATTAGGTATGTAGCCATCTTGTTTACATCAGGATGCAGATGTCTGACTATACTTATGAGAAATAGGAATTACAGCATTAAGCCTTTCTTAGAACTGTGATAATGACATGTCAATGATCTCCAGATTTGTTACACATACAGAGGATGTGCAAGACATCAAGGATGGAATGTATATTGTCAATGTGGCACACTGGGCTCATGGAACTCTCCATTTACAGTGGTTGTAATAGCACACTGGTATTTGTTTGGCACAGTTGGTTTGACATATTATCGGGGGGGTCCCCCTAGGGGACACACTACAATAGACTCCAGTGTCGGCTGCATAAATATACAGCAGTATCTGTCATGGCACACATGGGAATACCTGACTATTGCCAGTATCCTAGTGGTGTCCACATGCTTAGTATGTTTGTACACTGTTAAATATGACATGTGTGATCAAGCAGTGGATATTGCCAGCCATTCTGTCCTTGCTGTAACTCTACATAGTGTACTTTCACATATGTAATCCTGACGTGTTCCCATGCTGTTGTCTTTCAGTGAACATGTATGCAAGACACCGTGCAGCTTTCACAGATGCAGAAAATTAGTTAATAATAGATGTCCTACTGTCCATGGGGAGGCACAACAGGGAACAGCAGGAGGCATTGTGGGCTGACCTTGTCTATGATGTCAATTCCACTTCAGGGCAGGACATATGAGCAGGTTCAACACCATGCTATGGCCATTATTAATGCAGCACAAAGAAGAGCAGCAGATGTAGCCAAGAATCATGGTGCCACTGGTGGAGGGCCTGCAGTGGAACAACCACTCTCAGCCACCGGGGAATTCCTGGCAAATCTAGGCACACACAACAACTCCCAGGTATCCATCACACCCTATATCTTGGATGTGGGAGCCACAGTGTCCATGGCAGAGGAGTGTGCAGGTAAGCTTAGTTTGATCAGCACTGTAATATTGTAGCATTCAGTGTGTCATGGCATAAATAATCTTACGTGGGTGTCAGGTCTGTCTACTTGGGGGGGGGCTTCACTGCTGTTTAACTATCATGCTCAGATTTTGACCAATATAACAATTAGCACAGTAACTACTGTAAATGTGAGATATATGGATGTATTACCTTGTGGTGGTGGAACATGCAGTGGTACTGACATTACCTCTCCCTCAACTTTTCACAAGTTTGTCAGGTATTGGCCAAGCCCATGATCCTGCTCCTGGTAAGCATGATTGTTTTGTTATAGATGTAGGTTTATAGTAGTGTAATCCCTAGACTGTCATTCCAGGCCTGATGTCTGCATTGCTGTACTGTTGCCATGATTGCCAACTGCATACATATATTCTGACTGCACACATGTTAGACTCATACCTATGCCTTGGAGATGTGATCACACTGATAGATGTGATGGTATTGTCAGGACACTACAGTGTGTCGTGTGTCAACTGTGCAAAGACAACATAAATGTCAACAGTGAACCTCACTGTTGCCAATGAGATTGCAGTGTAATAAGATGTTATTTTCAAGTAATAACAGCTGTTAGTTGGAATATTACTGTCTTAATTTCCTACTACATGAAGTTGGGTTTTCAATAGTCTGTCATAGTGACAACAGTGTAGAGCCTTACATATATAACAACATAGTATTGCAGAGCATAATAGTGCAAGTATTAATGTACTGCTGTTTCCTTTCTTATCACAGGTGACCGGGTGGGTTGGTCTCTGTCCCCTACACACCCTGATATCAGTGTCTTCCCAGAGTCTGATGATGATGGTGGCCACAGTGTGGCACAAGTGGGGGTTTCAGGGGCTGAATTTGTCCCAGAGTTTCACATCCCTCTTCTGCCTTCATTGTCACTGTACACAGTCAGTATGCCTATACATACTCACTGTACACAGTCAGTATGCCCACGCATACTCTATCCCTGGAGGCCACAGATAGTGGACAGTCAGAGCGTGTTGACATTGAACAGGAAAGTGTGGCAACTGTGGCTCCAATGAGTGTAGACAATGGCAATAGCCAGAGTGCTGGTGAGGTCACACACATGCAGATTGACAGGGGTGCTTGTAGGAGGCCTGCTATCCATCCACCACCTGTTCCAGGTGTCACATCATGGATCACCCAATGCATGTTTTGGGCCATCATGAAGGCACAGGCATGTTCTGAATGGAACCTCAGATGTATGCTTAGGGTTATGGATACAGCACAGTCTGACATATGTGACTGCCTCCACCACACTGGGAACACCCTGGATTGGATCACTGATGCAGTGGACAGAAGGTGGGCTGAGACAGTGTCTGTCTTGGAATGTACATTGTATGTGCTAGAATATGTGGTTGGAGCTGATCATCAGACTCATGGATGTAGGTCAGCAACCCCACCTGCTGAGAGTCCACATGGTTATGCACAATCATGCTCCTGTAGTGGCAGTACATCCAATGCTACAGAGGGGAGTGTGCTGTCCACACTACAATGTCACAGGCCATGGGATCATGGTCCTGGGCATTCTGTGGGGGGACCTGGTCCCAGCACACAACAGTCATCATTAGGTACTAGCACCACTTCTGTCCTTCGGCATAGAGGTGCCAGTGCAACTCCTGGCAGAGCCAGTTCCTATGTTGAGGGCTGGAGATTGTAAACCATCAACTCTACTATATATGGTCCAAAGCTATCCAACATACACAGATGTAGGGCTATCACTGAGCTTGACTGCGTACATGCACACGCTCAAACACCACTATCAAATGCAGGTCACCTACAGACACACACACCACATTTCCATGGTTCATCTTACCTGCTTCCCTTTCAGACTCACACACATGCTATCAACTATTTGGGTCAGCCTAGGCTTTCTGCACCCCCACACAACACCCTGTGTAAGTTATGATACATGTGCCACATCCCTGTCATCCTCATCATCGATGCAGGGAAATGAAGCTATATGTCTTATGCACAGGGTGACTATACTAGTTAACATGTACTTGTATAATGCAGTGTTGTTTTGCCATGCCACTTGTAGTGGTTAATGACAGATACTGTATGATGGCATTTGTCATGAGTACGCCGCATAATTTTGGTACCTTACATTGTATGATATTGTAATGGCTGTATACTTACACAATGACAGGTGTGTCATAGACCTGTTTATGTTTCTTTTTCAGGAGTCTGTTGGGATAACCTATGGATACACAGTGGCAATAAAGCAGCACAGGATGGCATGTCAGCACAGCAGAAATATGTATTCAGCAATGTGCAATAGTATAAGCCCATGGTTCCATAGGTTCATAGGTGTATAACAGGCTAACAAGGACAATTTAGCGTACCCATGCATCCCTAATCTGTGAACAGGTCTGCTGCCCTTGATAAGTGTCACCAGGGTTTTGTGAACTCACACATCTACAAGCAGTAGTGATGGAGATGACCCATCTACAAATATCCTGTGTCCAGTACAATTACCTGACACCAGTTATGATTGTCGTGTTCTGCATCTCATTCTGTAACCTGCACATGATGTGTGTCACAGCAGATATGTGCTTCACATGCATGGGGGCCTGTTTCATGTAGGGTGTTCTGCCTGTGTTATATACCTGTCTCTCCAGCATGTACTGTGTATACCACAGTGATGTTGTAGGTGTGTAGAAGAGGTGAGACATGTGTTAGTCCTGTTTTGGATACGGGAGAGGTACACAGTGGGATCTGAAACCTCCCTGTATGGAGCCATACACATCCCCTCCAAAGCATGTAGGACACAGACTACACCTGTACAGTCATGACATGGACTGCTTAAGACATGTTTTCTACACTGTGTATCGGTGTACCATGGAACCTGTATGGCTGCTACAGTTGTATGATATGCCTGTGTAGTGACATAGCAAGGGTACCATTGCACACAATGATAGGTGTGATGACTGCAACATTCAGTGTTGCAGTGACAGTCTGGGATTTACATCCCAAACCTGTCATTATAGGTTGTACAACAGTAAATGCATACCCACATCTTACTGATGAGTGAAAGTCAAAGGCTACATTACTCTCTGTGTCCATAACTCCATGTGTAATGGCTCAACTGTGTGCCCTGTGTGGACACTACAATATTTTGCAGGGGTGGATGATTTTCCACAGGATAGTGGTGTGCTGTCATTGGCAGTTAGTCTTTGTCATTGGCTCAGAGAACAGCTGACTGTGTCTTAGGCCATCCTGGATAACTGTTGGTTCTGTGTGGGATTCTGTGACATCTCCCAATATGCAATCACCTGCTAATGTACTCAGTCAGAGGTTACTGACAGTGGCTGTAACTGCAGAGAATCTGCCAATAATGGAGGATGGTGAACTCCATTGGTGACTGGTGTCATTGCAGCGTAGGTCTCCCAATGCTATCTTCCCAGAGTATGACTGTCAGATACTTGCCTATCCACCAACTGACATATGTACATGGCTCACACAGTTTCCAGCAGGGCCTGCTGGCCTAATATTGTACTACACCTTGTCAGGCCATGATTGGTGGAGTACGACATATATCAGACATCCATTGCATACTGTAACAGTCAATGGGCTCCGACAGTTACAGTCAGTAGGCATGATCTGGCCTTGAGCAAAAATAAGTTGTATGACAGTGTTAGTGCTTGTATCCATGCTAACTCCTATCTTGGCATTTCAGGTGACATGACTCAGAGATCTGGGGACACCGTTTGGCACTACATGCTAGTTGTCCTCTGTGCAAATAAGTATTGCAGTTACTTCCAGCATGTTGCAAGACAAGAGTCATGCAAGGTGTCTATACAGAGCACAGACAACACATTAGGTAAATGTGATATGTACACATTGTGTTGCTTAGTCATGCTGTGGCTCACTTGCCTAACGGATGGTCCAGGTCCTTACCTACAATGCCCTGCAGCAGTGCCATGACATCCCCACATGCAGAATCAATGTATTGTATCAAGTGTTTACTAATATGTGTGACCCATACAGCCCCCCCATGTGAGGTCCTCCCTGATGGGATCTGGCCACAGATCAGTCTCCTTAGAACTACCATCATGCATACCCCCCCCTTGCAGACAATACAAACATATATGTCAAGAAAGCCATTTATTACTTCCTGTGGGATGTTTGACATAGTATGACTGCACCTCCCTCTTCAGATTGGACAGGCAAGTATGCAGAGCTCTACACCAACGCATTATGTCAGCAGAATTACAACTGCATGAACTTGGCTGTACATGACTGGAGGGACACAGACACATTCTGGCTCAGCAAACCTGACTGGTGGACAACTGCCATTAGCAGGCTGTACAATAACAGGTGAACTGTGCTGTGTGACAGTTGGGGTGAGTGTGCTTCAACATGGAGGCACTACCTCCTCAGCTAAAAGAAGCACACAGTGTTGTTGTGATGTTGAGTAGACATGGTAAGTGATAAAAGTAGCCACCCACACAAAGCAGAACCACAACACACAGTGTAGGTACATGTGTGACCTCAAAAGACAGGCCTAGATTGTTGGTGACCTCATACATCATGATGCCACATATGATGGGTCTGTACTCATACCTAACCTGTACTCCCACACTGTCTGCATCAGTTACATTCCCTTGTCCCCACCACATATCACACATTACATTCCTACAATCTGTCTCATAAGTTCCATATTTAAAATGCAGTTCATAACTGGCCTCTCATTGGAAGATACACAGCATCTATTGCACATGCTAACATTCCAGGCTGCATCTCACATGTGATCTGACAAGGATTACTAACACCATTGGGAAACCCTTACAATCATGCTGATACTGCTGGCTGCACACCAGCTGAGTGGACAATGGCAACTGTTATACCTTTGCACAGAGGCAGTGCATCCATTGACTAATATTACTATACACCTCTTTGTCTAAGTATCCATATCTGTATTCCCAAATGGGCATTCACCATGGAGCTGGTCAGTATACATATATGAGTTTTACATACAGTCGACTGTACTGCGGTGGTGGTGCTGCGGTATCGTTGTCATCTCACAGTTAGACGTTGCCCGTTCGATTCTCAGTTAGAGCGTCTTCTGTGTAGCGACATGCGTGAATGGGCATTCCTTCGTTGAAGGTTGTGCTCTAGGCCTAGCAAGCCAGTACGTAAAAATCTCCTGCCAATCATTAGCGGACTGGAGTTCCGCTGTGGCGACCCCTAACCGGGAAAAGCCAAAAGACACAAACAAACATACAGTTGACTGTCCACAGACTGGATGTGTGACAGAGGGAGCATGACTGTTACACATGGTGGACATTTCCAAGGCAATCACCAAGTACCTGTGTGAGTGTACAGCAGGGCATGCAACCCTTTGGACTGATTCAAGCTGTCTGACTATATCCCCCACTCAGACAAAATTTACAAAGCACCCACTTAAGCATCCATGATACTGTCATTGTAAGGGTCACTAAGTGGCCCATTGATGGCACACATATGCAGCATACGGACATCCATCTCTAATAGCTGATCTGTAAGCAGCAGTGCTCAACAGGGTGCAGTCCTGGGTACTCTACTGCTTGGAATTCATTCAACCACAATACATGTGACTATTGACTGACTGCGGCTATCAATGTTGACTGATGCCTGCAAATTGTGAGCACTCATAGAGTCTCTATGGTATGTCACTATCCTGCAAGAGGGTATTGTGAACACATGCCTGTTGACATACTAATGGCCATAAACTCCATGCAAATATATATGTAGTATCATTTCCATCAGTTAGACCTATGTACCTGGTAAGTAGCACATCAGTCGCAACATGCGATGTACATACTCAGGGGTGAATGAACTGGGCACACAGACCTGGCCACACAGGTTTCCTCCTAATGTGCCTCAGATCACCATGTCTGTACAGTAATATGACAGGAATCATATGGCATAGCACAGGCCATCTGCACGTGATATACCCATAACCTCGAAGTACTCTTCCCACAGCATACCAATAGCTCACAGTACTTATTGCACATGCCACTGCTTATGTCTGATACTACACTGTCAGCTGTTAGTCTTAAGATGGGTAACATTATCAAGTCTTGTAGAAGAGGGCAGTTTGGAAGCCAGCAGGATGTTACAGGGCCAAAAAGTGCATAATCATTGAGGGTGGATAGCCCATGAGGGCATGGCACTTGTTTTGCAGGGATATACAGACACATGCACCAAGTAGCCTGGAGTGAGATTAGAACCCCTATATATCTAGTCTTACACACTATAGATCAAAGTATTTATTGCACACACCACAGGTTAAGTCTGTTGTATATGTGATTGCAGGTGCAATACTTGAGCATTACACAAACTAGGCTTATGCTGAAAAGCATCTGTGGTCTGCAGAGTGATATTGCTTCATATTGTTTTCTGCATCGAATATCCTAGCAGTGAGATAACTGTTATTATCCTAGTGTGTACAGTTACCAGTATGGCCATATGTAGCTGTTTGCACTTAGGCAAACCTTTGGGCAGGAACAATGCACCCTGTCCAAGTGTGCCTTGTCAACATTGTACACAACACCACCTGCTCACCTGTGTCTGTCTACATGGTGACATCCAGAAGGCACAGGTGTCTATAGGTAAGTGGATTATATACTGTTTCACCCTTAGTTTGGTCCTTTGAGCAACAGTATGGATGTGTGACAGTGCAGATTTACTCACCATTATAAGTATATGTAGGACAACACAATCATCCACATGCATATTTATGTATATAACAGGGATGCATATATAAATGTAGCTGTGTGTGTGTATGATATGTATATGTGTTATGTAGATATATAGGGATAGTCTATGTATCATTTTAATATATATATATATATATATATATATATATATATATATATATATATATAGCGATATCTATCATGTATATATCTATTTGACACTACATAGAGATAGATATACTATGTATGTGAGAAAGAGATAGTGACAGATGGACAATTATACTTATATGTCTGTATATATAGACATATCTATACATAACAGGTCATCGGGAGGGTGGCCTAATGGTTATTGTGTTTGCCTTACAAACACAAGGTGCAGGGTTTTAAAGTGGAACCTGTGTGTTGAGAGACAGCCTTACAAGACTGTCTGCAAATATATAGAGCTGAGTATATTTTTCTGTATTATTCTATATTACAGAGCTAAATTGTTGCTTAGATATCTACTGTCTTACTGTTCTGCAAATATACAGAGATCAGTATATATTTTTTGGTTTTATAATTTGCACTCTGATTCCTCACATCTCTGTTGAAACTGTCCCCCCCCCCATTTTGGTTTCTATTGCTTGTGTGTTGTTAACTCAAGGTTCCCTTAATTTGACCTGTTAATAGCAGCAGTCTGCATTTAAAGTGGAACCTGTGTGCTGAGAGACAGCCTTACAAGACTATTGCGGGCTCACTCCACTCCCCTCCCTACCCCCAATTCCCACCCACCCCCAGGGGTCCTAACCTTATACTTCACTAGTCACACCTCTTCCCCTTACAACCTATCCTAATCTTTCCCGCTAAAAACTAAACCCCTCCCCTCTACACACAATCCTTCCTCCTCCCTCCTTCCTCTACTACTAAACTTACCTCCTCTCCTATTACTAAATTCTCTCCTATTCCTCAATTAACACTCTTCCCTTAAACTTCCACTCTCTTCACCTATACCTCTCCTTTATATTCTCTTTTCACACCCCTTCAGACCCTCCTACATTCTCATTCCTTCTTTCTTCCTGCCTTATACCTATAACTCCACCTCTCCTTCCCTTTCTTCTACTATTACCATATAACTTACCTTACCTCACATATGACTCCACACTTATCCACCATGTTGATACTCCTAGCATTATTCTCTACTGCCCTTTATTCTTCTTACCTTCTTACCTTCTTCGAACACCCTCTTAAAAACCAACCAGACTACACATATAAACATACATCTATCTTCCACACTTCTCTTACCTCTTTCTTAAATTCTATCTCCTCCCCCAGCTATCACCTTCCTAAATTCCATAGGCACTCTCACCTTACCTATGCCTTACCCTCAGATAAAAAAATGAAACAACTAACCCTTCTTAAAAGCAACTTCACATCCAGACCTAATACTCCTACCTTAGAAGACGGTGACATTCACCCCAACCCTGGCCCTACTTCTTCCTCCCCTAAAGTATCTAGGCCTAAATACAATAATACCCTACTCATAGGACATCTAAATATATGAAGTGTAAATAACAAAGTACCCTACTTACATGCCCTCTTAGACACTCACCACTTTGACATTTTGTGCCTCTCAGAGACTTGGCTAAAACCAGCCACCAAAGACACTGAGATTATACCCCAAGGATATAATCTATATAGACTTGATCATTCTAAGCGTAAAGGTGGTGGAGTGGCAATTCTATTTAAGAACCATCTTAGCATCTCCATCCTCCCAGCCTGTCAAACTCAGGATGCTAGAGCTGAAGCCATCATCGCTAAACTTCAATTAAATGCACAAAAAGCCCTTTATATCATCTGCATGTATATTCCACCAGGCAACAATATACATATCTTAGAAAACTTCCTCTGTTGGGTTTCCTCTAACTACCCCCAAGAAACTATTATTCTGGGTGACTTTAATATAGACTGGAATACCATTAATAATGAATATCCCTCCTGTCATATAAACCTACATGGTTTTACTCAATCCATTACCACTATAACAAGGCTTAATAAACCAAGTAAGAAACAGAGTATCTTAGACTGGATACTCATAAACAAAGCCAATGTTTCATATAAGGTAGGAACTTTGCCTGATGACCTCAGTGACCAGTGCCTAACCTATATCTCTAGGGAAAAGACTGACTATCAAAACCTCCCCAACATAAGAATAATACGCTCTACCAAACACTTTAAAACTGACTTATTTCAAAATGAACTCGAAACATGCAACTGGAACCTCTTGAAATCACTTCCACTTAATGAAGCAGTATCTTTCTTTAACTCTACCTTCCTTTCCATATTGGATAAACATGCCCCTGAACGCTCTATTAGAATAAAGTATAATACTGCCCCATGGCTCACAAAGAAACAAAGAAATTAATTCAAACTAAAAATAAAGTTTGGGCCAAATGGAGATACCATAGAATCAGCTCTGATTTTCTTCATTTTTGCCAACTTAGAAACCTTACAAAAAAAGCTATAATCTCTGACAAAAAGAACTACTACTGTAAACTACAAGAAACCCATTTAAATAAACCCAAACAATTCTGGTCTTCTATCAACAAACTCCTTTCTCCTGGAACAGCTAAAACTCCCTCCCCCCTAAACGCTGACACAGATACCCCTAACCATACTGCAAACGCTTTTAACTCCTTTTTCATAGAAACCATTCAATCTCTTGCTAGACAACTAAACACCAATAACTTTTACCCTCCAAGTAAGCTTGCCTCCCCCAACAACTTCACTCTTCAGCCCATCTCTACCTCTTTCATCTACAAGCTTATTCTCAAACTGAAACCCTGCACCCCCTCTGCTGACAAACTCCCTTCGCTCTTTCTTCAAAAGGCTGCTAAACAGATTGCATACCCTATATCTATACTCATAAATAGGACTATCCAAGAGGGAACCATACCTGATATATGGAAAGTCTCTCATATCATCCCACTACACAAAGGTGGTAACTCCATTGACTACACTAACTTTAGACCCATTGCTCTTCTCTCACCTCTAGCTAAGATAATGGAAAAATGTATTCATCAGCAACTTGCACAGTATCTCTCTTTAAACAACATTATAGCCAATTGCCAACATGGCTTCAGACCTCACCACAGCACCTCCACTGCCCTCCTCTCCTTTGTTGACACCATCAACAACTACCGCAACTCCAACCTTGTCTCCTCTGCTCTATTCATTGACCTCTCTAAAGCTTTTGATATGGTGAACCACTCTTCCCTTATTAACATCCTTGAATCCCTGTCATTTGATAACCTGGCTATAAAATGGTTTACTTCCTATCTAAGCAACAGACAACAAGCCGTTCTTTGGGACAATCATATCTCTTCCTTATTGCCTGTTTCTATTGGAGTCCCACAAGGCTCCATTCTTGGCCCACTTCTCTTCTCCCTTTACATAAATGATCTTAACACTGTAATCCCACAAGCTACCTGCATCCAATACGCTGACGACTCCACTATTATTTGTTCAGCATCTACCTCTTCAGAACTTCTCTCTCTAACTCAGACTACCTTCAACACTGTAGAAACTTGGTTTTCTAGACGGTACCTACTCCTCAATGCTAAAAAAACTAAACTTCTCCTTTTCACTCCTACCACTAGAGCTTCCCCATTAAACTTCAACATATTGTCCAATGACACCACTATCATCTCTCCTGACACAACAACTAAACTGCTAGGAATAACCATTGATAACAATCTCACATTTGATCAACACATCAATAACATCATCAAAACAGTTAACAAAAAAATAGGTTCATTATACCGTATTAAACCATTTCTTGCACCTTCTACCAGAGCTACTATCGCCCACTCCCATCTGATATCTACTCTCTTTTACGCCTCACCTATTTTCACTAACCTTAAAAAGGCTAACCTAAATAAACTAGCAACCTGTTATAATAGCATTGCTCGCTTTGCCACCAATAACCCTTTCAGAACACATCACTGTCATAACCTAAAACTCCTAGGCTGGCCAGAGCTACAAAACTGTCTTATTATCTCACAACTTACTATTGTCCACAAGATACTCTACCAACCAGAGAACACCCCAATACTTTCTCAACTTCTAATCCCTTATAACAATCTTACCTCCCTTCGATCTTCTTCTAAACTCATGACCAAATCTGTAAAATCCCATAACTTAGCTGGTGACTCTCTGTTCACTAATACTGTAGGTAGGACATGGAATATGCTACCCACTGATATCACTCTAATCTCCTCCTTACCACTCTTCAAACAAAGAATCAAACTGTACTTCCAAAACCACTGGCTGTGTTCCTGCAGGACTCCTGACTAACCTTCTACACTCTCCCCACTCTACTATAACTATATACTATGCTTACTAGCTATACACACTATTTCATTTTCTTGCCCTGTTGCTCTACTTTTAAGCTCTGCCTCACTCCTCCTTTTCTCTCCCCTGCACTCTTTTCCATCTTCCTACTTCATCTCCTTACTAGACTACTGTTTCTCACTCTTTCCCTCTCTTGTATTACTACATTAATCCCTTTAAATCTCCTGCTTTACCTCTTTCTCTTTCACAGATTATTGAAAACTAATTGCTAATCTTTAGATGATTTAATGTTATGCTACTACTGACCTAGTATAAAAACTGTAAGTGCCTTAGGTATTTGTTGTTCTTATTACCAAATGTACATTCGTATTTACTTAAATTTTTTTTTATATGTCTCTTAATGTTGATTAATGTGTGGAGCTTTTCTCCCCGGGCCTCTACTGAAAATGGACATATATCCAGCTAGACTAGCCCGGTTAACAAATGTAAAATAAAATAAAATAAATAGAGCTGAGTATATTTTTCTGTATTATTCTGTATTATAGAGCTAAATTGTTGCTTAGATATATGTTGTCTTACTGTTCTGCAAATATACAGAGATCAGTATATATTTTTTTGGTTTTATAATTTGCACTCTGATTCCTCACATCTCTGTTGAAACTGTCTTCCCCAACCCCACCCCTCATTTTGGTTTCTATTGCTTGTGTGTTGTTAACTCAAGGTTCCCTTAATTTGACCTGTTAATAGCAACAGTCTGCATTTAAAGTGGAACCTGTGTGTTGAGAGACAGCCTTACAAGACTATCTGCAAATATATAGAGCTGAGTATATTTTTCTGTATTATTCTGTATTATAGAGCTAAATTGTTACTTAGATATCTGTTGTCTTACTGTTCTGCAAATATACAGAGATCAGTATATATTTTTTTGGTTTTATAATTTGCACTCTGATTCCTCACATCTCTGTTGAAACTGTCTTCCCCACCCCACCCTCATTTTGGTTTCTATTGCTTGTGTGTTGTTAACTCAAGGTTCCCTTAATTTGAACTGTTAATAGCAGCAGTCTGTATTTAAGTGGAACCTGTGTATTGAGAGACAGCCTTACAAGACTATCTGCAAATATATAGAGCTGAGTATATTTTTCTGTATTATTCTGTATTATAGAGCTAAATTGTTGCTTAGATATCTGTTGTCTTACTGTTCTGCAAATATACAGAGATCAGTATATATTTTTTTGGTTTTATAATTTGTACTCTGATTCCTCACATCTCTGTTGAAACTTTTCCCCATCCCCCCTCCCTGTTCTTAGTTGTAGTTTAAATTTGGTGGCTTTTGCAGTGCCCACCCCACTGTAGATTTGATCTAGGACACTCCCCCAGTCCCATCTCTTTACTGCATTCTACCTAATAAACCCTTTCTGCACTTGCTTTTAGTCCTTTTTAATTTAATTACATTTTTTCAAACTGTGTGTGGACTAATATTGCTACATACTCAAGTGTGCCAGCTTGCACTGCATGTGAATTGTTTTTACTACTGTTTTTGCTACTTTTCTGAAAAGAAAAAAAAAATTGTAAGCCTGTTTTCTACCTTTCCTGTAATTAGTGTTCCAGATACAGATTTGCTGTATCCAGGACTATTTGTAAGCTTCTGAGCCCCCCAAGCCTTTCTGTGTTGGAGGGAAGCCTTCTAGCTTATCAGTGGGAGTGGTAAGCACTAGGTAACCTGTCTACCACATAAGGAGTGGTTCTGGCCCAGAATTTGTAGTTATTGGCCATTTGGGCGGTCTTCCATCTCTCTCAGCTTTCTGATTTGAAGGCCTGCATTTGCACTTGTTTCTGTCCTGTAACTCCTGGTCCCATCTCATTTGCTCACTCAAAAAAAAAAAATGTATCTGCTTTTACTGTATTTGTGTTTCTTCCTACTTTATTTTGCTTTTGCGTCATCTTAAAAGAACTCAGTTGTATTTATTACTGCTTGGTGTAACTCATTCTAAGCCTTTTAGCTTAAGCACTTGGGCTTCAGACCAGTTGTTTTACATTAAGAAGGTTTGTGGTCTGCACTGTAGTGGCAGAACAGGTAGCTTACATCCTTCTAAGTTGGGAACTGCTGATTGAGGGCTCAGTGTCTGTTATTCTAAAAGTGTATTAATTCTGTTTTAAGCACTTGGGCTTCAGGCCAGTTATTTTACATTAAAAGGGTTTGTGGTCTGCACTCTTGTGGGAGGAGAGACTGGACTCTGCCCTTCTAGCTGGGAATTTCTGGTTCAAGGCTTATAGTGCCTGCATATTTAAACTACTTCTTACTGAAATTGGTACACCTTGTTTGCTGTAGCATAGACTAGATCCAGGACTGCTGAATCTAGCTTTGTTTGTATAACTTGAGCACTAATCCAGGCATTCTTTAAAGTATTCAATTGTATTTATTACTGCTTGGTAGTAACTTGATTAAAGTGTAGCTATCATTCTAATTCTTTTGGATTAAGCACTTGGGCTTCAGACCAGTTGTTTTACATTAGGAATGTTTGTGGCCTGCACTGTGGTGGCAGAACAGGTAGCTTACATCCCTCTAAGTTGGGAACTGCTGATTGAGGGCTCAGTGTCTGTTATTCTAAAAGTGTATTAGTTCTGGTTTAAACACTTGGGCTTCAGGCCAGTTATTTTACATTAAGAAGGTTCGTGGTCTGCACTCTTGTGGGAGGAGAGGCTGGACTCTGCCCTTCTGAGCTGCGAATTTCTGGTTAAAGGCTTATAGTGCCTGCAGATTTGAACTGTTTCTTACTAAAATTGGTACACCTTGTTTGCTGTAGCATAGACTAGATCCAGGCCTGCTGAATCTAGCTTTGTTTGTATGCTTGTTGTTTGTTTGCTTGTTATTTCCCTGAAATGCTAATTCCACCTAAAACTCGGCTTTTCAGTGCTTCTGTGGATCCCTAGTGATATCTGCATTGCTTACTGTACTTATTTCCTTGTTTCACTTGAAAGAAAGTTACTGTTTGTCATTTTTGCATTTAAGTTACCTGTAACACATTGCATTTAAGTTACCTGGCACTTGCTCACTAAAGCAATTATATAAGTCTGCACTAAAAAATTAAAAGCACTACACCCTCACAAACTTCCCTTGAGTACCTCGTTCCCCATTGGCCCTTTATTTTCAATTATAAAGGAATTCCCAATACTATTCTAGCATGTCCAAAGGTCAGTTGTCAATCTCCTCTCCGGTCCAGCTGGTGAATCTGGGAATCTTGAGGCAATGTTACAACTGCTTCATGTACACAGACAACCCTCTCCTCCTCTCAACAAATTCCAACACGTGAGAGATGCAACCATATAGCCATACTGGAGGCTAAGCTCTCTCAACTCAGTACTGGCGAAACCAGTCGGGAGGAGAAGGAAACCACACTCACTACAATTCCAGTCTCACATAGACCTACCACGACAGCAAACCAAACACATAAACACACAAAAACATACTTGGAGGCTCTAAATAAAAATCTGCCTAAGCAGCAGAGACCTCCAAAGCAGACACCCAAGCAACCGCTACCCCAAAACAAAACACGTGCAACACATAGCTCACAAAGCCAGTGTGCTGAACAGTCACAGCCCTTAATGCTAAACAACACACCTGACACACTTGTAATAGGTGACTCTATCATCAGGCACACTGATGTCCCGCTCACCAGGCTGAACAAGGAGAAGGTCACGGTGAGCTGTCTGTCGGGCGCTAGGATCCGCCACATAATACAAGCACTCAAATCACTCCAAGGCAAGTACAAATATGACTCAGTCATTGTCCATGCTGGTGTGAATGACCTGAGACGTACCTCCCTGGACTACATGAAAAGAGACATAGAGGAGCTCTCTGAGCATGTTGCCCAGGCCGGTGTGACTCTGACCTTGAGTAGCATCTTACTCTCACCGAGAATGATGCCAAAATATGAAGACAAGATGATCAATTTCACCAATTGGCTTAAGTATTGGTGTCATTCAAAGGGGATCCAATGCCTGTCAGCCTGGGATGACATGCTCGACAAGCCACGATGCTTCGCTAGGGATGGCTTGCACCTGTCACCCCTGGGCTTTCGGATATTGGCAAAGGCTCTTGCTACCCCCATAGTGCCTTTTTTAGGCAAGGCTCAAAAGACAAACCCACCTCCATAGGTATCACAAGGGATAAGAAACTAAGAGTAATGCTACTCAATGCCAGAAGTCTAAACCTCAAGATGCATGCACTCAAAACTCTCCTTAGCATGGAGAACATCAATATCTGTGCAGTAACAGAAACCTGGTTCAAGGCTCCCGAGATCACCCCAGCACTACCAGGTTATACCTCATACCATGCTTTTCGGCCCCAAAACTTGGACCCAACCACAAAAGGAGGGGGAGTATCAATATTTGTCAAAGATACCCACACCTCCTGGTTGGTGGCACAGCACGAAGCATCAGAGACTATCCATGTACAACTAACAGTGGGTAAAACTGCCTTCCAGTTTATAGCCTGCTACAGACCACCCTCCCAAACCCAGGAACCCCACTCAGCCTTCCTGGGAACACTGGAAAATATGAAGGTCTCTCCAAACACCATTATATTGGGCGACTTCAACAACCCAAACATAGACTGGGAGCATTACCCTAGCTCCAACACCTTAGCCCAAAGGTTCCTAGAATTTATAAACTCAAATGCTATGGAACAACTTGTTACCACTCCCACAAGAGGGGAAAACATACTGGACCTGATCATCACCAACATGGGGACTCTATGCTCCAGACCAGAAGTGTATCCCTCACTGGTAAGATCAGACCATAAACTAATCTCACTGGATATTCACATCCCGACTCCACCCCCTGCCCTGAAAACCACAGTGAAAAACTTCTCTAAAGCAAATTTCATACTCCTCAAAACCAAGGTGGAATCTTTCAAAGCCCCCGGGCCTGTGGAAACTACGGCCCAGACCGCAGAATCCTTTATAAATGGATTCCATGAACACCTTCAGGAATGCATGGATCATGCAATCCCAAATAACACCAAGACCCAATCCTCCAAAGGCAGACGTCCTGTCTGGTGGACCCCAGCCATAAACAAACTATACAATAGAAGGAGGAAGCTACTACATGATAGAGCAAAATCCCAAAAAGGGAAGGCATCTCTGATCAGTATTAGCAAAAAACTACGGGCACTCATAAAATCGTCTAAGGCCAGATTCGAGGGAAAAATTGCACAGGACACTAAGGATAATCACAAGGCTTTCTTTAGTTATGTTAGGAACCTGGGTGGGAATTCCCAGATATGCTCAGAATTAGTCCAAAATGACAAAAAATACACCGAACCCACAGACATTGCCAACATCCTAGCTGACAGGTTCAGCGCAAACTTCTCCCCCCCTCCCCACCAAAAGGGCAGCTATCTATCCTAGCAGAGTGCTGCCCCCCTGACATCTCAGATGCTCAGGTAAGAGCTGCTCTCTCCAAAGCAAAAAACACACCATCAATGGGACCAGACGGTGTCCCAGGCTGCGTCCTACATGAACTCCAAGAAGAGCTAAACCCAAACATAAAACTACTGTTCAATCTCAGCCTTACTACAGGATATGTACCCAAAGAGTGGCGTACAGCAACAGTGGTCCCTCTCCACAAAGGTGGTGCCTCAATGGATCCTGGAAACTATTGCCCCATAAGCCTGACTAGCTTGGTCTGCAAAGCTATGGAAAGGATCATCATGGACCTCATAAATAAAGATATTGGGGACCTACAGACACTGGATCCTACCCAGTTTGGCTTTGTTAAGGGCAGATCCTACCTCTTAAACCTGGTCGATTTCTTTGAAACAGTCACCAAGGCCATTGACGAGGGGAAGGTGGTCCACACAGCCTACCTGGACCTCGCAAAAGCCTTCGATACAATACCCAACTCGGGCATTATAGATAAGCTCACCACCTTAAATATAAACCCCTATGTCACTAGATGGGTTGCAAATTGGCTCAAGGACAGAACCCACATGGTTAGAATTGCTGGAGCCATGTCAGACTCCAAACCAGTTACAAGTGGCATCCCACAAGGCTCAGTCCTGGGACCTCCCTTATTCGCTATATATTTCTCGGAGGTACAGGCCAACACGGAAGGACTGTGGCTGACCAAGTTTGCAGATGACTGCAAACTGGGCTCCATAATCGACTCTCCAGCCGACACAAGCATCCTCTAAAAGGGCCTCATAGAAACAGACAACTGGTGCCAGAGCCATGGCCTCAAGCTAAATGCCAAAAAGTGTATAGTCATCCCCTTTGGCAAAAACAAAGTGCCCACAAATTACCACATAGGTGGTAATCAATTAAGTACAGAAGAAGTAATTAGGGACCTGGGGACCCAAGTTGATAGCAATCTCTCATTTGACAACCACGTGGCCAAAGTGGTTAGAAAAACATTTTATATAGCCCACCTAATCATGAAGGGATTCACATCTAGATCAGAGGAGGTCATCGTGCCTCTTTACTCATCCCTCATGAGGCCCATGATTGAGTACAATGCCCCTTTTGGAATGTACCTTACCAGACACCTGCAGCAACTGGAAAGACCCCAAAAGTACCTCACCAAGAGGATCAAAGGGCTCAAACAGATGCCATATGCTGCCCGGTTAAAGAAACTCCAGCTCTACTCAGTGGCATATGGCCTGCTCATAGGCGATCTGTGCCTGACGTATAAAGCCATGTCCAACCCGGAATTAATGGACATGCTGCACCTCAGAAAATCCAAATCCCATCGAGCTTCGCACTCGAGAGACTTGAACCTCAGCACTGAAATAAATAGGACATGCTGGAGGGACAGATTCATAACCCAGAGGCTCCCTTCACTCTGTAATAAAATCCCAGTCCAGGTTAGGCAGTCCCTCATTGACTCTCTTCAAGAGGAATCTTGATGAGTGGATGGGAGATCGTAGGTTTACCCCGGGTGTCACTTCTGTGCCACTGTTAGACAGAGGCACAGTATACTAACCTAGAAAAAGGGCATAGCAAAATTAATTTAAAATGGGTGGCGAAAGCCAAACACACTCTGGCTAGGCTTATAAATGCTCTGGGGCAGATAACCTAGTATGAACCTATGAACAAGGGATAATTAGCTAGGCTTAAAATGGCTCGCAAGGGCAGTTAGCCTAGTACTAATTTATGAACCTATTTTGCTGAAGGGGCAACAGAATTGTGCTCATTTTGACTAAGTGTATGGGCATGCCCGGTGGGACTGTTAGTACTTATAAAGTAAATCCTGGCCACACCTACCTGTACTCCAGTCCGGGATTTTTTGTGTTACAGACAATGACATCTGTCCCTGTTTCTGCAGTACTGCACTTCACTCAAAATTTCCATGGCATTCCCTAGATGTCTGCTGTACTTAATATGTGATTGAAGTTCATAATGTTACACCACACACAGACTGACAGTCTTTGAAAACACCAACATAATAATACCTCTCATTCAAAAGATGCGCCTACTTCCAGATTAGAATCATCAGCACCATCACCCATGCTAAATTCCCTAGTCCACTGAGCCACACAGAGAAGAGTAAGTCATCACAGAATCAACAGCATAAATATGTATGTTGTTATTCCTGCATTATGTGTGGTATACAATGTGTGATTGAGTTCTGTGTTACAACCCTGAGATTACCTGATCTGCTGATATACCACTGCTGACATACTGCTAAAGCAGTGATATGGGAACACTGCTGTGTTGGGAGTGGTTGAACAACAGCACATGATCTGCTGGAATAGACAGTAGTCCAAATATCATGTGACCCCACTGTTTAACATATCCCTTGACTGATGTAGTGAATATTCCAACCACGAGGCCTAGTGATTATTAGAGAACACATACTATTGGACTGGGTATCTATAGTCCCATGTGGATGTTACTTTTGTCCACATAGCCCACTATATTTCCTTGCATAAATGCAGCAGATCCATACATACGATGCCATATTATATTAATCCTTACAAGTAGTGTGCAGGTTAGAGATTTTTGAATGCAGCAATTGACAGAACTGCAGTTGAGGGCTAACTCTGTGTGATGCAAGCAGTACAGGGCCAATACATGGACAGGTACAGATTGTGTGGGTTGCCTAGCATCAACAATTTTACTATATGTATGTGAGTAGGAGTAAGGTGTCAGTCCCTAGGGCCCCTAGGTTGTCAGTGAATGTGCTATGCATTGTCTCTTAGCCAAAGCCAGGGCATAGTGAGCATGCCTATGTCTACCTACAGGGACATAATCAGTGAGTTCCTCCTCCGAATCTTCCTGTGACTGTGGCTGTGGTGACCTAGGCACTGGTGCAGGACTGTGTATCCCTTCCCTTTGCTGATCCTGCTGCAGCTGTTTCCACAGGATTATATTGTGTAGCATGGCACATACTGTGAACATATGTGCACATGTGGCTGGAGAGTACTGTAGGGCTCTACTGGATATACTGGAAATACTGCGGCACCAAAATCATGATTTCAGAAGCCCAAACACATAGGTTCATAGGTTGGTACTGGACTATCTGCCCGAAGGCATATATAACCCAGCCATGTTGTGCGGTATTCACCACCCCTTTAGTAGTTCCCTAGACCCTTCTACTAGCAGCTATTACCATTGACCCCTATCTAGTAGTGCTATTGGTGTGATCCTTGGTGTGAACTTTCTGTTACCCATCCACTCATCAAGGTTCCTCTTGAAGAGTGATAGTGAGGGGCTCTGTCTTATGTAGATCGGGACCCTGTTCCATAGTAAGGGAAGTCTCTGCGAAGGGAATCTATCCCTCCAGCATGTCCTATTCATTGTTGTGTTGAGGTTTATATCCCTAGAGCATGTAGCTCGAGTAGATTTGGTTTTGCTGAGATGGAGCATGTTCAACAATTCTGGGTTGGACATGGCTCTGTACGTTAGACAGAGATTGCCTCTGAGAAAGCGGTATGCAACAGAGAACAGTTTTAGCTTTTTCAGTCGTGCTGCATAGGGCAACTGTTTGAGGCCAGTAATTCTCTTGGTTAGGTACCTTTGTGGTCTCTCCAGCTGCTGGAGATGTCTAGCCAGGTACATTCCAATTGGTGCATTGTACTCAATAATGGGTCGGATGAGGGAAGAGTAGAGGGGCACCATTACATCCTTAGATCTTGATGCGAACCCTTTCGTGATCAGATGGGTCACACAGAAGGATTTTCTAACCACTTTGGCAACATGGTTATCAAAGGAAAGCTGACTATCTACTTGGGTCCCTAGATCCCTTATTTCTTCTTCAGATTTCAGGGGATTAC
Organism: Protopterus annectens; assembly: GCF_019279795.1. NCBI lineage: Eukaryota > Metazoa > Chordata > Ceratodontiformes > Protopteridae > Protopterus > Protopterus annectens. The sequence continues at coordinate 1,073,266,144 of NC_056727.1, read as the reverse complement.
CTCCTATTTTGTAGTTTGCGGGTACTCTGTTTTTTTCCAAAGGGGATTACTACGCATTTTTTTGCATTTAGCTTGAGACCATGGCTTTGACACCATGCATCAGTCTTATTTAGGCCCTTCTGGAGGATCTCCATGTCAGTCGGAGACTCTATTATAGCAACCAGTTTGCAGTCATCCGCAAACTTAGTCAGCCACAGCTCTTCCGTGCTTGCCTGTACTTCTGAGAAATACATGCTCTATGATGTTCCTAGTTTGTGTGTGTGCCTCATTGTGGCATTCTTCTGTGGGTGTGTGTGCATTTCTGATGGGTGTCATCATCCATGGTTCCAGTGCGTAGCCAGCATTCTCCAGTAAATGGGCATATGGGATGTCCCCTCTTAGCAAACATCTGTTACAGCTGTGATGCATACTAGATATAGGAGTCATGATAGCTGTCAGGGGTGCCAGTACACACATTCATGATAATCCTCTGGACATTGCACATGACCTGTCAGTCGATGGAGTGGCACCTCTTGTGGTTGATGTAGATTCTACCCTCCTTACCAGGTGGTAACTTGATGGGTACATGAGTGCAATCTGTGGCACCCAGTACCTCAGGGTAGTGTGCTACATGGTTGAAGTGTTGCATATTGCTGGTCCTCACCTCAGGGGTGAGAGGAAAAGACATTTGATAGCATGGCATCCAGGAACTGGTGGAGTACCCTGAAAGCAGATGCTTGTGAGACCCCCATCATGTCCCCAGTTAGTCTTTTGAAAGTACCTGTAGTTAGTATCCTAAGGGCTACACATACCTTTGTTTCCTCTGGGATGGGTTCCCCTCTGTTGGTTCTGATTTTGAGTTGAGGATGGCAGAGCTCAGTGAGTTCTTCTAGTATATCCCTGTCCACCCAGTAGCACTCTACAATCTCCAGCTCATGTAGCTCCTGGAAGGTTACCCTGGGCCTGAACACTCTTCTCCTTCTCTGTCTAAGCCTCTTGTCAGCAACAGCACTGACTTCAGAATCTAGCACATACAGATGTAGCAGATCTGCAGCAGCCCCTAGCATTCTCTCAATTAAAATTCCCAAGTCTGTACTCCAATAGTACAGAGTATCAGGGAAAAATCAGATTGTAGGGTGCATGCATACTTTATAGTACTCTGCTGTAGGTGCAGACTGTGTGATTGGCTACCTATGATACATTCTATCTGCCTAGTATATCATTAACATCAGTTAATGGCCCTAGTTTAAGTTAAACAGGTGTCAAAACTAATTAATATGTCATTGGCTTTTAGATACACTCAGCACTGCTGTGTGCCATGCAAACACTCACTCAGTAGGTAAACAAAGCTTAGCACTTTGTGTACAGACTTCCATACTAAGCACAGTGGCGCACTGTGCAAACACACAAAAAACATGCCCTTTTGCTAAACAAACTTTAGAAGTTAGTGCATACTCCCCCGAAAGGAACAGCTCAGCAAGGCAGCATGCCACGCAAACAGGTGCAGCTAAGCTGAAATAAGCTTAGAAGTCATTGGACACATCCTCCCCTAATGTCAGCTACTGCCTCTGTAAATGCCTACATGGTTCTCTGCCTACATGAAGGAAATATGTGAACATGATTACCCCTTTATGCTATTCAGTAACTCCACCTCATTTACATAGGGATCCATGCTCACAACCTGGAAACTACACTCTTTCAAGCCCTACCATGTTACCGACAGCACCAATACACCATTGTAGATACTCCACATAGGGTCCTGTAATACATTTCTCTCATAATATTACTTTTGTTTTTTTTTGTTTTTTTTATAAAGCATGTTTGCACACTGTGCAAACATGTCCAGATTATTAAAAAAATAAAATTAATGTAACTTATTTCCTTTAATTTTTCAGACACACTGGAGGATAGTTTCACTCATATGTGTATGTGGTATGCCAGTTCTGCCCATATATCTACATTTTTACAGCCCCTTTTGTCTGTCTACAATCCTGTACATGGACTTTTTCTGTGTACATTACGGATACTAACATGTAGTCTGAAGAGCTGGCTATCTGCTTGCTGGATCACTCTACCTGACTCATTTGCATGAGATTTGCCTGCTTACGAGCTGATTTGCATGCCTCAGAGCTTTCCATGTTGGCGAGTGTGTGTGCACCACTTAGCAGTGTTTACTGAAACTAAAACTTGCTTACTTTCATGTAAGCAGCACAGCACAATGCCTACACAGTGCAGGCTTCATTAACTTCCCCCCTGGGTGTTTTCATCCACATCAACAGACTTCATAAGAACAAAATAGCTAGGCAAACTGACTGATATAACCAGTCACAGAGTCAGATGATGAAACAACAGCCAAAAATAGTAAAGGACAATAACAAAGTAACATAGTAAAATGTTTGCTGACATAATCCTAGGTAAAAGTGCATGACATAAAATAAAACCAATTATCTATTTTAAGGTTCTTAATTTTAAAATGCTCTTGATATTGGGTTGTTCACGTAGACTTGAGGGATGTTACTTGTATTTAACTTTAGGTTTCCAAAACAGTTCTTTCATCTCTAAAAAATGGATAGCCACACTGGTCTACCCTCAATAGCAAACTTAACTAAAGTATTATCTCTTCTCACGGCTCAAACCCTGAAAGGCTCGCACAGTTAGAATGACTGCATCCAGTTGGGCATTTTAAAAAAAAAAAAAAAAAAAACAGCCACACCAGTCTACCCTCAATAACAAACTTAATTAAGGCTACTTTTTTTTTCTAAAGTCTTTCTGCTTAAACTGTTTAATTCAGCCGTACTGGGTCACCAACACCAAACTTCCCAGCCCTTAAATAAGGCTAAAAAGTTCCACCAAATTGTACTCTTAAAGGTGCTGTCTATGTTTAAAAACATAACATAGATTAGAATTTAAAGCAAGTAAAAAGGCAAGAAAAAAGCAAGTTCCACCAAATTGTACTGTTAAAGTTGCTGTATGTGTTTAAAAACAGAACATAGATTAGAATTTAAAGCAAGTAAAAAGGCAAGAAAAAAGCAAGTTCCACCAAATTGTACTGTTAAAGTTGCTGTCTGTGTTTAAAAACAGAACATAGATTAGAATTTAAAGCAAGAAAAAAGCAAGTTCCACCAAATTGTACTGTTAAAGTTGCTGTATGTGTTTAAAAACAGAACATAGATTAGAATTTAAAGCAAGTAAAAAGGCAAGAAAAAAGCAAGTTCCACCAAATTGTACTGTTAAAGTTGCTGTCTGTGTTTAAAAACAGAACATAGATTAGAATTTAAAGCAAGTAAGAAAGCAATAAAAAAGCCTCTTACGTTAATCACAGGCTTTGAAGATTCCTCTGGTGTGGTTAGGGCCCTTGCATGTTCCCCTCCACCTGCCTTGCTAACAATCCAAAGTTAAACCATTTCAATTAACCTCCATTTTTCAAACACCCCAGTGCTCCTGACCTGTCCTGCTGTAAACTTGGTATATAATTTTCTGTGTTACTAACTCTTTGATTAAATACAATCATAGATTTAATAATATGTGAAATTTTATGCTGATTCTGAATGTTTAAAAGTTCATTAATACATGAGGCTGATGAATGCATTGGGCAACTGATTTTGCGCTTTATTGTTGCTGCTAAACTGAAGTTATTGTTTGTGGATTAGTATAACTTTGTTGCAGTATTTAGTCTAATTCTTAAATCCTAGATTCTGTACAAGCAGCCTACTTCCCAAATGCTACTACCATTGAACTTTATTTTCATGCTAAAGATACAAGATGCTGTATGCAGAATAGTGTGACCCTGATTAGCGTTTCTTCTTCTTATACATACTATATCTTGCTTACTTGTTCTATTTAGCTACCAAATGCTTGAAACTGTTTCTTAGTCCAGTGCAGTGTATTATTAATGTGAGGATTATGCTTTTTCTCTCAGTCGTTGTGTTATATATGGCATGAAACACTGTTCAATTATTTTTTTGCTATAGTTCTATTTCTGGTGATGAGCTAACACTAAATATCTATTATTAGGTATTACCTCTTCTCATGGCTCCCACCCTGAAAGGCTTGCACAGTTAGAAGGAATGTATCCAGTTGGGCTTTAAAAAAAAGTGGATAGCCACACTGGTCTACCCTCAATAACAAACTTAACTAAGGTTTCTATTTTTTCTAAACTCTTTCTGTTTAAACTGTTTATTTCAGCCAAGAAAGAAAGCAAGCAAGAAGAAAGCCTCTTACTTTAATCACAGGCTCTAAGAATTCCTCTGGTGTAGTTAAGCCCCACCCACCCCCTGTACCTCTGAATTTATACCCCCCTCAGCCACACCCCCTCCCTCCTTCACCAACCATTAACAGGAATTAATTTATAACCCACCCCTTCCACTATCTCTCCACCTACTATTAGACCTAGGTTGCCTACCTACCAGGAGTACATGCCCACCCATTATGTCTCTAATACTTACTATGTCGTCTAAAAAAACACCTCTACTCTACACCCTACCTTTACTAATCACCATCTATGAAAACCATTCCCACATAGGATTCAACCACCCCAAACACCTTGCTACCACCCCAATCCTCTCAAACCATTCTGCCCACTCATTCATGTCCATTGATGCCAACTCCTTTACCCCTACCACCCACCCTGTTATACCAAGATATGTTTACACCGAAACTAAATACTATCAAAAACTGATAAATGCATTTCTAAAACTCATAGCTACTTTGCCCCACACCCTTACTATTGATGGGGATATCCACCCCAACCCTGGACCACCATCTCCAGACAACACTAACTCTAATCATAACAGCCCAAACATAAGACAAAGCCTAAATAGACCCCCCCAACTCACTACTGATCTGCCACTTAAACATTCAAAGCATCAACAATAAGGTCCATAACCTTTTTCGCCCTCTTGACAACCTACTCCCCCAACATACTTTGTCTCACCGAAACATGATTTAAACCAACTACACCAGATAATGAAATTCTACCTCCAGGGTATAATATACTCAGGCTAGATCGTGCCACCAGGAAAGGGGAAGAGGTGTCCGTTCTCTATAAAACCACCCTAAATGTTACTCTAGACAACCTTCACCTATATTTAACAAAGCAGAACTTATGATTTTCAAACTACAAATAAATAAAAACAAATGTATAAAAAAAGTATGTGTCTATATTCCCCCAGGTAATAACTCAGGGACCCTAGAAGAAATCCTCTACTGGCTATCCAGTGCCTACCCCCAAGAGACGATTGTTCTAGGGGACCTCAATATAGATTGGTACACCTGCACTGCAGATACCCCAACCACCCACATAAACCTACATGGTTTTACACAAACTATAACCTCCCCTACTAGGATCAGCATGCCTAACAATAAAGAAAGTATCTTAGACTGGAAACTAATTAATAGCCCCCACCACATGTTCAAATCAGGTAGTCTTCCTGAAGATCTAAGTGATCATTTCTTAATGTATACTATTAGGCATAAAGGTGAATGTCCACATCTACCCACCTATAAAAAAATAACAAATAAAAACTTCAACATTAATAAATTCTTAGAAGAACTTAAATTATGCAATTGGTCAATTCTAAAACAACTACCACTAGATGAGGCAGTAACACACTTTAATAGCACATTCCTGGCCATCCTTGACAACTATGCACCTGCATGCTCTATTAGAATTAAAACAAAAATTGCCCCCTGGCTCACTAAAGAAACCAAACTAAAGATAATCCAAAGAAATAATGCTTGGAACTCCTGGCGCTCCTCTAAAGCCCCACAAGATCAACTCAAATTTCGACAACAGAGGAATAGTACAAGAAAATCCATATTACTAGACAAAAAAATATTTCTGCCAGCTACAGCAGAAACACCACAACAAGCCACAGAAGTTTTGGGCAGGTATTAATAAACTCCTCCACCCAGGGCAATCCACAACTCCAAACCCCTCAGCACCAACCCAAGTAATGCCAGAGTCCATTGCCAATACCTTCAATAGTTTCTTTACAGAAACCATCCAGGCCCTTGCTAGCAAACTTAAACCCACTTGTCCTAATGCTGAAACCCCTAAACCCAGTGACATTCTCTCCTTTAGCTTCCAAAAAGTTCCGACTTCAATCATTAGAGCCCTAATTAAAAACTCAAACCAACTACTCTTTCAGCTGACCTCCTCCCTGCAGACTGCCTGCAAAATGCTGCTGATGTTATAGCATACCCTGTCTTTATTTTGATAAACAGAACCATAACTGAAGCCTCTATCTGGAAAATACCATATCTCATACCACTCCACAAAGGAGGCAGCTCCATTGAGCTGTCAAACAATAGACCAATAGCTATCCTTTCCCCTCTGGCTAAAATTATGGAAAAGTGTATCCATAAACAACTCTTACACTACCTTATTCAACATAATCTTCTGGCCAACTCCCAGCATGGATTTAGACCACATCACAGTACCACCACAGCCCTCCTCTCCTTTTCTAATGTCATAAATTCCAACTGTAACAACAACAAACTATTGTCTGCCCTGTTTCTTGATCTTTCCAAGGCCTTTGGCATGGTTAACCACCAGCTACTCTTACTTACCCTAAATAAAATATCCCTAACAACCATGCCATACAATGGTTTCAGTCTTATCTTAGTGGAAGACAGCAGGCTGTCCTTTGGCAGGACAAACTCTCCACCGTTCTCCCCATTACCCTTGGTGTCCCTCAAGGCTCCATATTAGGTCCCCTTATTTTCTCCCTCTTTATCAATGACCCCCACACTGTAATCCCAGATGTAACTTGTATACAATATGCCGATGACTCCACCCTGATTTGCTAAGCCTCTACCCCTACAGATCTTAGTTTAACCCAGAAAACCTTTAATACAGTGTAAAACTGGATCTCTAATCAACAGCTGATATTAAACCCTAATAAAACTAAGCTATTCTTCTTCTCCCCTACTGGCAAATCCTCTCAACTTTCATTTACTATAACATCTAACAATGGGACCATACCAGATATGTATACCAAACTCCTGGGTGTTATAATATACAACATCCTCAAATATGATATCCACGCAAACCAAACTATTAAAACCGTTAATAAAAAACGTGGCTCCCTATACAAAAGCAAACCATTTCTCACCTCTCTAGCTAGAACTGCAATTGCCTGTACCCATTTGCTTTCAACTCTACTCTATGCCTCACCAATAGTCACTAACTTGAGCAAAACTGGTCTCAGCAAACTCTCTAGCTGCTACAATCAAATTGCCAGGTTTGCCATAGGAACTCCCTACAGGACACACCATTGTCAAAACCTAAACCTCTTAGGATGGCTTAAACTCACCAGGCTAATTCAATATAATCAACTTACTGTGGCATTCAAGGTTATTAACCATCCAGAAAAAATGCCCTCCCTTAAAAACATTATCCATCCCTACAAAAACACTAGGTGACTTCATTCCACTACAAAATTTTTGGTTCAATCTATTAAATCTAACAACCTGTCTGGAGAATCTTTGCAAATTCAGTAGGCAAAACCTGGAGTTTGCTCCCATCTGACCTTACTCTGAACCCCTCCCTTAATCAGTTAAAAAAAAAATCTAACCCAGTATTTTAAAACTCACTGGTTATGTCCTTGCTCTAACCCTGACTAAAGCCTCATCTACTTCCATATCCCTGCAATTTTGTATTCACAGCGGCTAACCTCTTACACTAAAAAGTTTGACAAGAGAAACTGTAGCATCTTTGCAGATACTCTGTATATAAGCTGCACCTATAGGTTTGATAAGAGAAACTGTAACATATTTGTATATATTTCTGAATATAAACTGTATTCTTCATAGGCTTGAAATGTGAGACTGTAATTTGTATGTTAATACAATATGTTTGTGCATATACTGTAACTTGCTTGTCTTTATCTGTTTGTAAGTTTGGAGCTTTTATCCCTGCGCATCCGCTGAAAATGGACATGTATCCAGTCAGACTATCCCGGTCAACAAATGTAAAATAAAATAAATAAATAAACTATCAAGTTTGCCCATTCTCTGGTCAGAAATACTTGGTCTATCATAAAAAAGTAAGAACCTTTTATATTGATAGGATATTTGTAGAAAGTATTCTTAATATTCTTATTAGACATGGCATATGTATGCTCATACGTCCTCTGCAGCAGTTTCTTTGTGGTTTTACCCACACAGAAACTGTCACAAGAGTGCATGTAGCTATATAAAAACTGCTTTGGTATTGCAGTCAAATGTTTAGTGTAGCTAATAGAAGTGCAGTTATATGAGACGTTTGAGAACCAAAACTGGCCCTACATCAGTATAATGACATTGTCTACATAGCCCATAGGCAGATGTATTATTAACCCTTTTGTTTGAACCACTGCCCTTCAAATGTTCATGTCTAAAAAAATATAGGATTAGCACTTCTTTTGTCAGAAACAAATGGCTTTTACCAACTTTCTGCAAAACATATGGATGATCACAGAACACCTTCTCACTATTCTTAATAATATACAAACCAAAATAAGATTAGTTATGTGGCGAATTTTTATTTTATTTATTTATTATTTATTTTTATTTTTATTTATATTTGTTGACCGGGAGTGTCCGACTGGACGTAGGTCCATTCTCAGCGGAGGCCCGGGGAGAAAAGCTCCACAGTTAAAATAAACAGACAGTATTTACATTGGATTACTTAGCGATTAACAATTTACATAGCAATTACTTACAACATATTTACAGATGAAGAACATAGTACATCAGTAGACAACTAGAATCTTTATCTGTGAAGTACATAACAGACATTAACATATGTTAAAATAAGAAGTTCCTGCTGTATAAGTACTAGGCTTATGAGCATCTGAGCTTGCTATAATCAAGGTAGTTAGTGGAGTGGAAAGAAAGGTAGTGGTTGGATGGGGTGGGTGATATTAGAGTGGGAGTTGCAAGGGCATAGCCAGCATGTTTTTAGGTGCGCTTTTAGTAAAGTTTTGAAGTGGGTGCATGATGGTATGGAGGTAATTGTGGGTGGGAGGGAGTTCCATAATTTGGCTATGGCACAAGAGAATAGTGCTTCACCAGCAGAGTTATTGGCTTTAGTGATCTGCAAGTGATTTTTGTTGCTGGATCTTAGTGGTCTGGTGGTGCGATAGGGTTGGAGTAGATTCTGAAGGGATGGGACATTTAGTGGATGGTTTACTAGTTTGTGGGCGAGTGAGAGTTGACACCATTGAAGGAGGTGAGGGAGTTCAAGCCAGCTCAGTTCAGCAAGTGAGAGACAGTGGTGACTACGGTAGGATGCCCTTGTGGCGAATTTGGCAATTTTGTTGTAGCAGGTCTCTAGCTTGTTTAGATCGCATTGCCTTAAGTTGGTATATATTGGAGAGGCATAAAGTAGGGTGGAGATAAGGTGGGAATTTGCTATTGAAATCTTTGCTGCTTTGGTGAGAAGATGCTTTGGTGAGAAGATGCTTATATTATATTTATTATACAAGATTTATACAATAACTGTGGAAAACTAAATCGTTTTGATAAAACTCAAAACACAATAATAATAATAATAATAATAATAATAATAATAATAATAATAATAATAATAATAAAACATTAAATAGCAAGAAATGATGTCTGTCTTCTGGAACAAATAAAAGTGGCAGAAGGAAGCTAATAAGATTACTCATTGCATTCAAGGTAATGTCTGAAAAGAGATCCTTGTAACAGTGTGTTTACCCAGTCAACAAATGTTAGTATGTGTATGTATATGGATTATATATGTGTGTGAGTGCATTCAGAATATTGCATATTCACCTACCTAATTTATGTTACTCTTTTCTACTTGCTGGTTCTTGATTTGCATGCCCTTAAATATAACTTGTCTTTGGAAGCTTCTCCCAGTCTCAACTCACCTGCTTGTACTAATAAGCACTAGAGCATCAAACTGGGAAGTTTTTCCCTTTAGGTAGCTAAAGCTTGAGTTACTCTCTGTTTCATATTTTCCTACCTGCTTTGTGCACAGTACAATACTTATAAGTATTAACACCTTTTTTCATCATACTTTTAAAATCTGCAACATCTTGGACAAGATTACCATTCAAAGAAGAGCCAGCTGTATATTTTGTTGCATTTTACCATAATTGCATATGCCCACAGCTGCCATTTACTTTACTTATTTACATGGCCTACGCCCTGAACAAGATGGAAGGTCACCCACTGCTGCCATTTACTTTACTTATTTACATGGCCTACGCCCTGAACAAGATGGAAGGTCACCCACTGCTGCCATTTACTTTACTCATTTACATGCCACACCCTGAACAAGATGGAAGGTCACCCACTGCTGCCATTTACTTTACTCATTTACATGCCACACCCTGAACAAGATGAATGGTCAGCCTGCTAGTTTTGCCTCTGTTGTCAGCCGTTCAGCACTAGGGTTTTTAAGACAGTGATGTAACTGACTTATGCATGCAGATAATAAACCTATTCTCAGCTCTAATAATTCCATCTCTGAGATGTGCAGATACCTAATTAATCTAGAAGCTTCACTCTCTCCCAAAAAATTGCCTGTGAGCTTCATTCACCTCCACCACAATACTTCACTAAATATGGAAAAATTGTCTTTTGCTGAGGCTTTAAAAAATACCCCAAAGCTCCCATAGAAATAAAAATATTAAGTCAACAAAAATCATGCCACTCATCTGCCTCATGGATAATTATCATATAGACTCACCTGAGCAAACACACTCCAGATCTACCACTCTTGGCAATAGCTATGACAGAAATGCTTTAGTGATAGTTGACTATATAGACAGGCACATTGACTTATCATTCATAAGGCTGAACAAGGAGAGGGTTACAGTAAGTTGTCTTCCAGGTGCCAACATTTCTGACATTAAAAGGGTCTTAAGAACTCTATCACCTGACAAATATGACTACAACATGACAGTGGTTGATGTAGGAGTAAATAACTTTAGATGTAAAACCCTGAGGGACACATAGAAATACATGTCAGAAATCTCAATGCATGTTACAAATGCAGGGAAGACAATGATCTGGAGTGGAATTCCTTCTTCGCCTTGAATGATACCTTGATATGAAGAAAAGTAAATTGGTTTCAATTATGGGTTAAATAGCTGGTTTCATCCCAGGGGCTCCAGTGTATGACAAAATGGGATGAGATGTTCGACAGATTCTCAACAATCCAGCTTCCTTCTTTAAAGATGGCCTGCACTTCTTACACCAAGGCTTACACACACACTGGCTAACACATTTTATGCCCCCAAGATCTTATATTAGCAAGAGTCTACTTGATGGGCATTCCAATATAACTAGCATATAAGTGTCACAGCTGGATTCCATTAAGGTAGCTCTCCTCACTACAAGAAGATTAAGCAATAAACTGTCTGATCTTGAGATACTCATGCATGTGTATAGCATCTATACCCATGTAGTTTCTGAGGTATGGTTTAAATGCAGTAACATTACTTGCTTTACACCTATGTTTTGTACTTTTTCATGTCTTCAGACCTCATGACCACTGTGGTGGAGTCTATATATATGTCAAGAAATATATTACCTACAAGCAGATCCTTAGCGACTGTTAAACTTAACTCATTGAATTACAAATTATTATAGATAAGATTAACTAGTAAGTAATAGCCTGCTACAAAACACATTCTTTGTCCCCTGATGACAATGTAAGATTCTTCAATGTTCTAAATGATTTCCCTGTTAAAAGAAACTCTGTTATTTTATGTGACTTCAACTGCACTCCAATAAAGCACAACACCCATAACTCCAGTGTAGGATATGCTCAAAAATTCCTAGACAACAAAAAATCCTTTGATTGGTTGGTAGGCAAACCTATTAGAGGAGGTAGCACTCTTGATCTGCTTCTTATAAATATTGTCATTTTCTGCACTATTCCTCTGGTATCTCCTTCCCCAGTGAAGTCTGACCACAAACTTGTGAACTTCTCTTTTAAAAATGCAAAAGCCCCTACAGCAAACCCCACTAAATTTAAAGACAATAAACATATCAACCTCAACCTCAACTATGATGAATATCACAGTTCTCTGTTAACTGCACCAGCTCTGACAGTGATATAGCAACAAGTTTCACTAAAGGATTCTGCACCTATTTATATAAATGTATATAACCAGCAATCCCTAAAGAACCAATTTTTTTACTTGAAATTCAAAAATTAACTACCCTGGTAGTCCAGTACCATAAATAATCTCTGCAACAAAAGAAATAATCTTCTTTAATTGTATAACAGATCCAAATCCTATCTTCTCAAGGACTATATCAGAATAATTAAAAACATGAAAAACATTGTCAGGTGCACTCAATGATCCCCTGAATGTAGGCTGGTTTCTGTGGCCAAAAATAATTATAAGTTGTTCTTTAACTATGTTAGAAAACTAAAAATAATAAATAAAATAAAATAATGCCCTGCATTGCTCTGGATTTACTGAAAATGAAGCCTCCTATTCTGACCGAAAAGACATTGTTAACATTCTTGCAAACAAATTCAGTCCCATCTTCTCCCCACAGACTTCTATCCAAATCCTTGAATTACCTGAATCTCTTACCCCACGATTCCCTCTAAAGATCAATAACTGAAAACCAGAACCAAGATCAAAAATACTTCCTCCATGTAACTTGACTATTTACTTTGTTGCTTAAATAATAGTGTTAAACACGCCCTTGCAGGCATACTCCTTAAATGTTTTAACCTAAGTTTATCTACTGGTTTCATCCCTGATGAGTGGCACTCAAGTCGCAATGCTCTTCAATAAGGGTTGCTGTACAACTCACCCAGGTAATTAAGACCTGTTAATCTTACTAGCTCATCTGCAAAACCAAGGAATGTCTCATAACTGAACTCATAAACTACAATATCAAGAATCTTATTCTACATGAAGCCCCCATCAGTTTGGCTTTGTGATGGCTAAATCCTGTCTACTGAATTTGATAAACTTCTTTGAAAGGGTTACTGAATCAGTAGACAGTGGCCATCCAGTGTACATGACATATCTTGACATGGCCATGGCCTTTGACACCATTTCTCATGCTGGCATCACACAGAAGCTAAATGCATTAAAAATCAAACCATATGTGGTGACATTGATAGCAAATTTGGTGAAAGACATAACCCACACAGTGCAAGTTGCAAGCACCTCATCAGAGTGAATGAAGGTAGCCAGCAGTGTCCCTTGGGTACAGTGCTAGGACCTCTCCTGTTTGGATGTTCATCTTCTCATAATTTCAAGCAGAGAGCCAAGATCTCTGGCTAGCAACATTTTCAGACAACTACAAATGAGGGTTGTGGTTAAATCACTCTCTAAAACCCAAACCCTCTAGCATAAACTCTCCCTAGTAAACATTTGTTGCACTTGCTTTGGGTTGGACTACATGCTAAAAAGTGTAACATCATCACTTTTGGTAGACAACCCTTTCCCTCATCATACAGTCTAGGCAACACTCCACTATAAAATGAAAATGAACTTATGGACTTATGAACTTGAGTTGATAATTCCATTGCTTTTGACCATCATGTGACAGATGTTATCTGTCAAGAAATCCTTTTATGTAGCACAGCTAATTGTAAAAGTAATTTCCTCAAGGTCTAAAGAAGTAGTCCTTCTCTTACAGTCCGCATTGATTATACCAATTATTGAGTACAATGTCCCCTTAGAGATGTATCTCTCCAAACATATTAAGAAGCCACAATGGTTCCTAAAGGAAGTTCATGAACTATCAAGAGAAGGTGGAAGCTCTAGTCCTTTATTTAGTGTCTTCTACCCTTTTGAGTCCAGATCTGAGCCTCAGTTACTGTGCCATTGCATACAGAGTTGTCCTAGACCTCCAGTATCCATGCAAATTCAATGACATCACCAATACTAGAACCAAGATCCTAAATCTTCAACAAGAGATATATAAAACAGAGTGCATTTCCCAAACATCTAGATTAAACTTCCTCTGCATGGTAATCAGTGTGGCTCACTATTTTCCTTTAAAGATAGCCTTGAAGACTGGATGAGAAGTCACACATTTACCCCAGAATCGACTGACAGGGTATAAATAATCGCAACAATAATTATATATCCTCAGCCCTCTTCTTGGATCTTTCCAAGGCATTCGATATGGTTGATCACCAACTTTTAATCCACACCCTGCAAACATTCTGTCTAGATACTAGAGCCCTTCAGTGGTTTCAATCCTACCTGAATGGTCGACAGCAAGCTGTCCTCTGGCAGAATAAACTCTCTAACCTTCTACCTAACTCCCTTGGAGTACCACAAGGCTCTATACTAGGGCCCTTGCTGTTCTCCATCTTCATTAACGACCTTTATACTGTCATCCCAAAAGTCAGCTGGATGACTCTACTCTGATTTGCTCAGCCACATCTCCAATAGAGTTATGGTCAGCTACCCAGACTACCTTTAATACAATAGAAAACTGGCTTTCTGAACGTCGTCTGATCCTAAATCCCAAAAAAACTAAAATGCTGTTATTTTCACCAACACGTAGGTCTACCGCTTTCACCTTTACCATAAATTCAAATGATGGCACAATAATCTCCCCTGACCCCTCTACAAAACTATTAGGTGTCATCATAGACAATAATCTAAAATTCGACCTACATGTTAACCAAACTATCAAAACCATCAATAAAAAACTAGGGTCACTTTACAGAATAAAAGCCTTCCTAACCCCTCCAGCTAAAATTGCCATAGCTCGCTCTCACCTTCTTTCAGCCCTTCTGTATGCATCCCCTCTACTCTCGAATTTAAACAAGACTGTCCTTACTAACTCTCAATTTGCTACAACCACACTGCCAGGTTTGCCACTGGGCTGCCTTTTAGGACACATCATTGCATCAATCTAAATCAGCTTGGGTGGCTTGAACTACCCAGCCTAATTCAATATAACCAACTGATTATGGTCTATAAAATTCTCTATAATCCGGACAATACTCCTGCACTTAAAAATATTATCACCCCCTATAACAATCCTAGACCGCTTCGACCCTCTAACAAACTACTAATTCAGACTAGTAAAATTAATAACACAGCCGGTGACTCTCTCTTTGCAAACTCTGTAAGTAGATCCTGGAACTCTCTTCCAGCTGATATTACCTTACTTTCCACCTTAGGTCAATTTAAAACTAGACTCAAACAACATTTGTCACTTAACTGGCTATGTCAATGTATCAAGCCTGGCTAACTCTCTCTAGAATGTGTAAAAATCTGTTAACCAGTTTATTGTGTAATTTAATTTAATCCTGACTTGCGCTCAGGATTAACTCTAACCTGTGGAACTTGTTTAACTTGCTTACTTATGTAATCTCTGTAAATAGTCTGTTTGTAATATGTAATGCTGGTATTATGTAATGAAATATCTGCTTTCCCTTGGAGCTTTTCTCCCCGGGCCTCTGCTGAAAATGGACATGCATCCAGTCGGGCTATCCCGGTCAACAAATGTAAAATAAATAAATAAAAATGGTTATAAGACTCACTGGCCTTTGAATATATATGAACTTTATGAAGTAAATGATTATAAGTGAGAAAATATGAGGCATTTCTAAAACACAGCTTGATAAAAACACAGTTGAATTTAATAGAAAAACTAGAATATAGGCTAATGTGGTTCCTTACAGTGTATTTTAAAGATGTTTGGATTGTGGAATACCCAAACTATTATGTCTAACTGTACTTGCAAAAATAAATAAATGTGTGATACAGGATGATGAAAACTGCATTTAAAAAATTAAGGCAAGTTATGTATGCACTAATGTTTGTAATGGTTAGCAGGAATGCAAAAACAATTCTTAGCAGCTTTATATGTAGAAATATGAAATTAATGAAAGTGTCTGCAAGTGTTACAAAAATAATGAGTGGAGATATTTTAATGGATTAATAAACTTTAAGGGATGCATACCACACGCACACACTCACACACACACACTCACACACGCACACACACACACACACACACACACACACACACACACACACACACACACACACACACACACACAGAAAATTAAGGAATTGCAACCTGTTTTGAAAACAATGCAGCCAGCACAAAAACTAGTGGCAAGTTTAATAGAAGGAATGTCAGATAGAAGCCTATATGTGCAGTTAGACTGTATAACTCCAAGTCCAACAATTTATAAAGAGTATTATCTGTAACCTATCAGGCTATAAAACTATGTTATTCAGTTTTGGATACAACCTTTAAATTTGGAAAGTAAACCTGGAGGAATATAATCCAAGCTTAACAAAAACTGGCAAAGGTTACTGATGGTCAATAAAAGCCGGAGAAGAACTTAGCGTAAACAAAACTTTAATCCACGCTTTCATCAGTAATGACTTCTTCAGAATACAATATCACACAAAATCACCCTACCCATATATAAATTAATCAATTAAAAATTAATTAAACAATTAAATAATTAATAAATTCAATCTATTCTACATAGTTACATTTAAAAAATCGAGTATATGTATTATAAATATATTAATTTCAGCAATAATAGTATAAAATACATTATATAAATAGGTAATTATAAACAAAATAAAATACAAGTATTGACTCAATCCTTTCTAACTTTTAATTTCCTTTATTTCAAAAAACATTTTATTTTAATACTATCGTTCAAACCTGGCTTTTTATCATCCTCCAACTTCACTTGCCATAATGTTTCTCTCTGTTCTAAGTAGTTCTTATAATCACCACCCCTCAAATCACCTTCTACCACTTCCTAAATAGAAAATAATTTTTTTTTATATTTATTACATTCAACAGAATGTTTATAAAGGGCACTTTTTTCATCTTTGACCTTAATGTAGTAGATATGTTCCCTCATTCGTTCCAGCAAGCTACATGTGGTCATCCCTACATAAAATCCATCACACCCACTACACAAACTGATGCAAATCACACCCTTGGTTCTACAAGTGCAATACCCTGGAACCTTAAAGGTATGTTGTGTGTGGGTCAGCATTATGTAGAGACCCTCCAAAATATATCTACACAAGTTACAATGACCACATTTATGCATTCCCTTTTTATTAGTTAGATGTTGAAGGCTATAGAATTTCCTAGTGCCATCCCTCTCTAGCAATTTTTTAATATTATAATTATTACGATACACAAAGTTCGGCTTTGTCCCTACTGCCTCTAAAAGGTCATTATTACCTTCTAAAATCTTTCAGTTATTTTTAATAATATTCTTAATAAGGGGACAATCTACAGACACATCCAAACTGAATATGGCCTCTGTTTTAAAATATCCACCTATATAAATCTACCTTATTCTTCACTAAGGAATTCCTGAGAATATGAGGATAAATAGAACTCCTTTTGTTTAAAATGTCTTGCTTTGTCAAATTTAAACAGTCAACATTATAATCCCCTTGCCACAAACATGTCAGTAATAATTCTAAATTCATCCAAAAGATCTACTTCGTTCATTGTCATATGACTTGCACATATGTATTGCCCTTTAGGGATGTTTTTCTTAATATAAAATGGATGATTGCTTTGATAATGCAAGTACCCATTGGTAAAAGTTTCTTTCCTATATATTCGACTGTCAAACCAGTTGTTCTTTTGGTCTCATCTCAAACTAGCATCCAAAAAATTAATGCTCAATCCATATCCGCCCTTGACAAACCTCAAATACCTGGACATATAATTAATATCAGCTATAAAATTGTCAATCTCAACATGACTTGCCTCCAAAATAAAAAAAACAAGTCATCCACAAATCTAGAATAATAGTGCATTTTATATTTTTTGTATGACTGCACTAAAACAGTGCTCTCCCAAAAAGCCATTAGTGTGTTGGCATATGCTGTGGCTGCCGGAGACCCCATCGCTACCCCATTCATCTGTTTATAATAGATGTCATTAAACAGAAAAAAGTTATTGTTTAAAACCAACTCAATCAAATTACACAACAAATTAATATTGTTGTTTCCCAAAGAAGTGTTCTTACACAAAAATGTACTTACTGCTTCCACTCCTTCTGGATGTGGGATGCTGGTAAATAAGAATATGACATCTACTATTAACATCAAATGTCGATTAATTTCAAATCCAAAACCTTATGAAAACCCCCTTATTTTCTCAAAAAAATCCCAAGAATCTTTTAAATAGGAATTCAATTTCTGTATTACTGGATTCAAGAATGCATCTATGACCAAAGCGATGCCCTCACACATGGCTTGATAAGACACTATAGGTCTAAATGGTGGATTCACAGGGTTATTATGGATCCTCGGGATACCAAATAATACACCTACTCTTGGTTTTTCAATTAAACAAAAATTATACATGTCCAAATCAATTTCCTGATTCATCACGGCGTCATATAAAAATTAGTGTATATACTTATAACTTCACTGTATGTCTTGAGTGTTAACTTGAACATATTCTGCAGCATTGTTTAAGAGATGCAACATACTATCTTTGTTTTGATCAACATTCATAATAACTATATTCCCACCTTTGTCACTTTTCATATACCTCAAGTTATTAAAATTCCTAAGTTCTTTTAAGGCTTTATGTTCAGTGGCTGATAAATTATCTACCCACCTTCTACGTTTGTTATTTAAACACTTCTTAATGTCTGGCAGACACATTTGTTCAAACACACTGATAGTATGACATAAACTTGGAGTGATACAAGAGGGTTTAACAAAATTAACAGCAACTTGCTTAATATTCTTATATAAATATTGCAAGTTTAACTTGCGAGTAAACTGTTTAAAATCTATTACTGTTTTGTCATAATTAGTCCTTTTTGTGGGAACAAAATTTAATCCATATTTCAGTACCTGAATTTGAGCATCTGTTAACACAATGTCCGATAAATTAATCAAATCAAAGTTTTCAATCTGGTCTTTCACTGCTCGTCGATGGAAGACTCGGAAGTGGTCAAATCCCTTATTCTTGCCAGTCTCCCTCTGGTGATTCTGCTTTCCGTCTTGGCTAAAAAACTTTTGGTCTAGCTCCTCTGATGGTTACATCTGCCATCTTAGCAGAAAAAACATTGTTGTCAGGACCCTGTTGTTGATTTACTACTTCACAGTCATTTACTGAAGAGGTTGAGTCATTTCCACCAGAACTAAAAAAAACTCATCACCACAGCCGATGATTTTGATTGGCTTTTCACCTTCTGGCATGAAATATGGATACTGGGCTTACTTAAAGTAAACTGTGATTTATTGAAAGGTTTGCTTACACCCAATGAGTTATTGTAATTTTAATTATTGTTATTCCTTTGATATAAAGAGTCAAAAGACTCATAAGCAAGATTGTTTTCATAGGCGGTAACATCTCTCAATAATTTATTATGCTTACGAATTACCACCTCATTTTCATGGTGTTCAACATATTTTAGGAACTGATCATAAGTCCCATCATTAAACTCCTTGGCCAATAAATTAACTTCTTCATCAGCCGTCAAGATTTCATCTTTAAGAGCATTAATTTTTTGGAGTTGTTTTCTATCAACAGTTTCATTAACTGGAAACCTGTATTGTTAAAAAACATAGTCAATTCGTTGAAGAAAGGATCCCCAGAAGTGATATCATTAGGGCATTTGAAAAATCTCAAGCCCTTTGGTACCACTGACAATTCAATGCACCTTTCAAAATATTTATTTTCAAGGTCCAAGGACCTGTATTTTTTTAACAATCTACCCAATTTCTCACACTTATTGTGATAAGTCTTCAGTTTTTACTCTAGTAGTTTTGTAATCAGCCTGAACAAAAGGATCATATCAGCTGTCCAAAACCAAATGGATGCTATCATATTGTATTGTCCCCATTTCAGTCTCTTTGTTAGTTTCATACCTATTTGATGGTTCTTTGGTGTTTAAGTCGATTACAGTCACCTGTTTGTCTTCAGAGCTGTGAGTACTCTCCCCAGCTCCATTTTGCTTAGACAGCAACAGTTTAAAAACCTGGAGAAACCTGGAGGAATATAATCCAAGCTCTATACATTTAATATACCATGTGATGAATACAATTCCCAAGACCAGTTTTTGGAATAAATACTACTTCTAAAGTATGTCATAGAAATATAATGGAATATAAGAAATAATACAATGGCAGTGTGAACTTTGGCTCTAGGTGATTGTCGCTGTTGATGTGGCACACCAACCCCATGGAGAAAATGGGGGACATGGGGTTGATGCTAATGTCAATGCCAATTTGAAGGAGTGACATGGATAATGATTTATATTAACATAATCTTGTTTCATTTATTTACTGGCTTACTTACTTATATGCACTGTTACATATATATGACAAGAGTCTTAACTATTTCCCTATCAAACATGGTAGACCCAGCATTCCATGACTTCAAAAAGTAAAATATGATTGTCAAATAATACAAAGCAACCTTAAAAAGCTAGGAAAAATACTGAGGGAACTAATAAGCAGTAATTTCATAAAAGTCTGTAGATTCTAATTAAACTACAAAAATATAAAACTGACATAAAATACAAAACTAGAAGAATAAATATACATTGCAAATGCATACAGAGAGGGCTGCAGATTGCAGATATACTTTTGAGAATATTCTTTCAGGCTACGACTGAAGGAGATTTAGCTACAGCAGGTAAAGTGTATAATAGCAAACAGTGATATCAAAACTATAAACCAAAGCAAATTAAAGATGCTAGACCAGGATGAAACTTCAATACCATTGAAAAACATAGTTCAAGAAGGAAGAAAGGCTACAGAGAAGAAAATGAGTAGTATTCAGACTCCGGAATGATGGGGACCTTCATGAAAATGATGCAAAGTATGAAACCTGTTGGTCAGGGGTGTATATCTGTTCAACTCTACAGGAAAGGGGACTGCTGGACAAAAAGTGCAAATATTATCTAGAAATAAAAACACATAGAAAAACAAATAATGTTATTTAAATGACCAAACATGGACATTGATACAGAAACAGAGATATTTTGATGTGAAATCAGTAAAGTTCTACATACTAAATTTTAAAAAATGAGAATGGGACAAGTTAAATCTAAAGGCAAACTCAAGTTACTAAAAGTGAATTATCATTTAAATTACTTTAAATTTGCAGTACTACAATATGCAAACATTTCTATAGTATTCATATTGCAGTTAAAATATTTGCATCTATTAGTATCCCAAACCATCAAATTTCCTACAGTGATCCATATTTGTCCTTGATAGAATTTTTCCAATTTGTACAAGATTGGAACTTCAAGTACGTAATGTCCAATCCTGCATAGTTTAGTAAACTGAAATGGGAGTACATTTGTAATACGTTGCTAGCAATTTTATCTTCTCATCTTAAACAAATGGGTTTCATAGAAGCAGAATTTAGTCAGTCATTGGAAAACCTTCAGCTTCCAGGATTTGTTCTCACATATGAAACAAGGTGATACAACACAAAGCTTTTACTGTGCCAGGACATACTGTATGAACTAGTACCTGTAAATTTAAGACAACTGACATTTGTTCACAACAGATAAATAGGTTTAGAAAGCATAATTTCCCTTTGACAGAACTATGTTAATATCACCTAGCATTCTTAATAAACATTGCAAGGATTTATTCTACTTCCTTGCGTAATATGTATCGTAGATGTATTGGTCTGAAATTGTTTGCATTAATAAAACAATCCATTCATAAGATCTGAAATGAAGCTTACCTCTGGCTGCTAGAATGCTCAGCCTTGCTACAAATCATAATTATTAATTTGATGTTCGTTATATGTCTTAATCAGTATATAGTGACAGAACTTCCAAAAATTGAAGTAACATAACTACTCTGGGATCATTAAAATAAAGTTCACTATACACCTGATAAGCTCTAGCAATGTTATGGTGGTAGCGCTTGTGAGGTGGTTTTACAATACAAGCCACAGAGCAAAAATGATTTATACAAGCTAGTTATGAAAGCATGTTGTGTGCATGTTTTTAGTCCTTGCCAAAAAAGAAACAGTGCCAAGACCTACACACCTTGAATAACCTATAACGATTCCACTTGTAAAGGTGCTGAGAAATAATGTTTAGCTATAAATTACATGCATAAAGAAAAAACTACAAAGCTGGAACCAGGTACTGCAGGTTTGTTCCTTGTCTTGCTTCATTTGAAAAATGTGGGCAGCATAAATGTATAAATATTCACTGAAACAATCATACTTTAAGGCTATCCATGAGCATTACCATTCCATAAGCCTTGAAACATTCAGTTATCACAATTAATCAAACACTTGTTATCAAAAGATCTAAGATGCAGTATAGAATAAATGTCTTAGTTCCTAAATATATGTACCAAATTAAAACAAAAAAGTGTAATAGTTATCTGAACAAAGATTTTTAAAAGTCCTCCTGTGACTTTGAATTTCTACAGTAGAGAGAAAAACTTGGAAATGTTTTAAAGAAATGTATGGCAAGTGTTGATATTTGACTAGTAAAGTCTGCTGTATACATTATTTATGTATGCATTTACAGGGGACCTAATGAAAACAAGAATTTTTATACAACTTAATTGTTATAATGAAAATGAAAATGTTTTCTTGCTACTCAATGAACCACATAAAACTGATGTTTCATCATTAAAAAATAAAAAAAATGTCCAGATGCCCCACACAGACACAGATACAGGCATACACACACACACACACACACACACATTCACACACACACACACACACACACACACACACACACACACGCACGCACGCACGCACACACACACACACACACATACATGCACACCACAATATGTGACACTAAGCACTATTGACAAGTTAGAACAAATCAACAATATATATATATGAAGTAAATTCTCAGCTTAGCAGATGCTGGTCTAAATAATGAATAGTTTGTTACCATTATTTGGAAAAAAAAGAAAAAAAGAAAAGAAAGGATAACAGAACAGAAAAATGCATCTTTTATAAATTCTGAGTAGATGGTACCATTGACAACATTATTATTTCTTATGCATATTCTCTTGAATATTTTGTTAGGCATCTTCTCTTAAATGTGGCTTAAACATTTGAGCAATTACACAACATAAAAAACATGGCTCACATCACCTGACACAAGTATTTTAAAATGACTGAAATAATTCCCCTATGGCTGCAATTGTTTTCATTAGAGTAAAGCAGCATTAGCCTGTTAATCTATCCTCAACCCCTTTTCCCATTTTTACACATGGGGTTGGGGTGTCACTTCAACAGTGGCAATCATCTAGAGCCAAGGTTTACACCACTGGGTGGCTAGGCCTGCCATGGTAATTCATCCATACCACACACCTGCACACAAACTCACACCTAGGGCCAATTTAGAATGTCCAATTCACCTGCTGCATGTCTTTGGAATGTGGGAGGAAACCACGGCACCTGGAGGAAACCCACGTAACCACAGGAAGGATGTGCAGAATCTGCAGAGAAGGCACTCCAGCTGAGAATCGAACAAGGGAAACTCTTGCTGTGAGGTTAGATTGTTAACTGCTGTACCACTGCACTGCATGGCATCCAGATATTAAACCTAGCATTTTCATTCAAACTGCACATAAATAATTTTAAGCTTCATTGAAAATGCTTTGTAGTTATTGGATCACCTTATCAAAGAGAACTACTATACTTAAAAACTTCATTCTTTGTTACTCCATTCATAGGGTTATAGATAAGTACTAGGCAATCAGTGTGCAGACCTTGCAAGTCCATATAGTAACCCATATTCAAAAGTTGCCTCTAGTCTGAAGAAGAATAATACAAGAACTTGAAGCTGCCGATCCAATTATCTAGGTTTACCTTGAAGGTGACAAGAGTGTTACTCTGCTTCACATGTAGTCAATTTTGTTGCAGAGGTGGAAGAGATGTTGGGATATGAATGCAGTATACTGATTTGTCATATGATGGAGATTGTGTTCCTTTAACTAGGTAGCTGGGGAATCATTTGTTTTGTGATGGAATAGGCCAAAGAGGGTCAGATCTTTCATGGGTGAAAATGCTAGACACCGATCCTTACGGAAGGTCCATAAGAGATTGAATATAGAGAGAAGGCTGCCAATCTGTCCTGACAACTAAGATTTTTGAGGCCACTATACATTTTAGCTATGAATCTCTAAAGCTAAAGGATGCATTTAGACAAATGCCAAAATTGGCATTATATTCAATGACGGGTCTCATAAGATACATGCAAAGAGGAATTTTGAGTTCTTGTGATATAAAATAGATGCCTTAAGATGTTTGGTGATCTAGAACAGATGACTTTAGAAGTTAAATGAGCCAGCTAGAAGACCTTAAATGTAACACACTCCAACCACAAACTGTTATAAAAAGTCAGATAGAAGTCAGATCCACATACAATTTATTAATTGATCACTTTCGTCTCAAACAGAAATTTCATCAGAATACCATTACTACAAATGACCCCACCTTTTATGCATTATCTTAATCACAGTAAATGACATCACTTTATCTTTATATCATACTAAAAAAGTGAAAGCATTAAATAGATACACATAACATCTTATAACGTTATTACATTACATAGCAACATAAACCCCAACAACATGAGATCAACAATAAAATATCAAAACATATACAAATCCTACATATAAAACTCTGCCTTTAGTTTTAAAATAGAGCTAATAGAAATTGCACTGTTGAGCCCTGAGGCCTCAGAGGCATTAGTTGTCATTTGCTATCTTAGTTCCTTTAATTCTAAATATTCATTCAAGGCTCCCCCCTCCACTAACGTAGCTTGTTCTATAATAATGAACTTGAAACTATGTCCTGGATACAGACCAATATGGCCAGCTAAGGCATTTTTTAAATCATTCCTACTGATATCATAGTTAAGTTGGTAAAATCTAGTTCTTAGTGCATTAATAGTTTTCCCTATATAGAAACATGAACATATAGAGCACATTGCTAGATATATGACTTGCTTACTACTACAGGTAAACTTATTCTGTATTATATATCTTCTGTAGTTAGGTATACATACCTCCCTGCCCTCCAGGATATATTTACGTTGCATGCAGAAAAAGTATTTTACCATACCCCCCCCCATTTTTATATTCATCTTTTTATAAGATTCCATCATGTTTTTTATATTAGTGTCCTTCTTATAAACAATTTTGGGAGATGTACCCACTAAGTCTAGATATTCTTGAGTCACACTAAAAATGTTCCAGTTATGTGTTAACATGCTTTTAATATTATAGAACTGATTACTGAATCTAAATATACCTGATTTATTACAGCAGTTCCCTTCTTTTTGTATGTCCACTACATCACTGCCATGTCCTATACCTAACAAAGGAATAAAGTGTCCATTATCTCTTTTTGTCACTACTTCTTCAAATATTCTATCCACAAATATTCCAGGGTCTCCTCTTTTTATCAACATGTTTTTTAATATATTCAACTGATGCAAAAATTAATCGTGTCCTAACACCATTCTAGCTATCTTTAACTCGGCCATTTTTCTATTATTGTCCTTGGTTAAACAGTTTAGTAACTCATAGCCCTGTTTAAAAGTTCTAAAAGTTCTTTGTGCAAGAGAGAATCTCTTACCAGTCCTGAGGAGAATTTCCACATCTGGAGGCCCTTAGGTACTCGCTCTGTCCAGATACATTCCCCTAAGTAGCTGTTTTCAATTTGTAATTTTCGGTACCTCAGGGTAAGATCTTCCAAAAGGAAGGACGAATCTGAGGGTATGGATTTGCGTACTAATTCATATGGAGGAACTGAGAGGGTTGGCACTTCCTGTGCAATGGCTTGAAGACGAGAAGGAATTGCATTTTAGTTTAAATGCTAATGAAGAAGGATGTCACCATAATAATGGGACAATGACCGAATAGCTTAATCTGTTGGAAGATGGCTGAGTTAGTCGACCAGATTAAAATTGTGGATAATAACATACATAAAGATTTATTGTTTGAGTCTAAAAATGGATTATTTTAAAATATTCAACAGAACTGATTGCACTGAAAATTTATTAAAGATAGAAAGAATCATAAATTGGCAAGAGATGAAAGGAATTACAAGCAAGGGAAAGCCTACCCTTTACCCCCTTTAGGACAGACAAGAACTGTGAGAGATGTAATTGGTAGTAGTCAGGAGACATTTAGCTCCCAGCAAGAAGAACTACATGAAGGTGATTATACATCAGACCCTTTAGAGTACCCTCCTCTGAGGAGGTCCGAGCGATTAAGGAACCAGAGGGGGAGGGAAAGGGTATTATCAGTACAATCAGAACGAATACAA
The DNA here is from genome assembly GCF_019279795.1 of Protopterus annectens. Classification (NCBI taxonomy): domain Eukaryota; kingdom Metazoa; phylum Chordata; order Ceratodontiformes; family Protopteridae; genus Protopterus; species Protopterus annectens. The sequence continues at coordinate 1,073,239,903 of NC_056727.1, read as the reverse complement.
CAACAACAAGAGGGCATGGGGGGGTACAAGAATGAATTACACTTGCAACAGGAACAGATAGATAATGGGGCACCCTACAGGATAATTTGCAATAATAATTGTGATTTTAAAATATGTAATTACAGTAGTACAGATATATGTGAGTCAGTAGCAGATATATTTGAGAGAGCCCTGTCTTTTGTCCCTAATAAAAATACCACAATAGATGAAGCTCTTATTGACCTAAAGTTATATACTAGGAAGCTTAACTTGGGTTTTTATTTTAAAGGAACTAAATTGGTAACATAATCAAGAAATATGTGTATTTAATCCCCCACTACATCCCACTGACCAAATGTTTGTAAAAATGTGTGAGAAAGACATCAGGAACATGGTGAATGTTACAAGAAATGGTAAAGTGGAAATATATAGCATCACAAAGGAAGAAATGAATGTATTAAAAGACATTTGTGGTAATGCTGACATTAGGGTAATGAAACCCAATAAGGGAGAGGGCTTAGTTATCATGAATCAAAATAGTTATGTTAACAAGATGCTAACTGTATTATACACAGATACTTATGATGAAATAAGTGTCAATGAGAAAAACATTGCTTATAGAAAAGTTGACCTTACTTTGGAAGAATTAGTACTGAATCATGATATTACACTAGAGGAATATTCATTTATGGTAGTAAAGCATCCAAGAATACCTACAATGCTTGGAGTCCCGAAGATATATAAGGATCTTTGGGACCCCCCCCCCCTTAGACCTATAGTGGACACAAGAGCCTCTAAAACTTACCCTATTGCTAGGTTTGTTGATAGTCAGTTAAAAAATGTACTTAAAGAATGTCCATGGATTTTAAAGGATTCATGGGACTGCTTAAGAAAAATTACTAATGACAAGTATTGTGATGATTTAATTTTCGCTACAATTGATATAAGAGACTTATTCTCTACAATTCCACATGACACTGGGATTGAGTGGTTTTATAGCTTCCTTTGTCAATATATCAATATTAAGCATGAACGTATCCTTACCATTAGGATTCTGATGGAGTTGGTCTTAGATACCAATATTATTATTTTTGAAGGCCAACTATTTTGACAGTGCAGGGGGGTAGCTATGGGGGCAATGTGTGCCCTCATTTTTGCCAATATTGTATTGGCATTTTGAGAGAAAGAGATAGTGTTCAAAAGTGCATTTATTGAATATTGGACATTCTATGGTCATTTCTTGGACGACATTATTGTTTTTTGCAAACGAATTGAGGGGGAAATTGAATGATTTTTTTTGGAAATTATAGACAAGAATATTGACTTTTTAGAATTCAAACGTACTAGAACATGGGATACCACTTACTATTTGGATATTACCATACAAAAAACAGGAATGCTAAACAATTTATGTAAAATATTTTTAGAAAACCTATGTATTCCAACACCCTCTTACACTTCAATAGCTGCCACCCACTGTCCCAAAATAAATCTGTAGTAAAAGGGCAGGGGGTAAGGATAGCTAGAATGGTGTCAGAACACAATGAATTTTTGCATCAGTTGAATATATTAAAAAACATGTTGATAAAAAGAGGAGACCCTGGTACATTTGTGGATAGAATATTTGAAAAAAATAGTGATAAAAAGAGATAATGGACACTTTATTCCTTTGTTAGGTATTGGACATGGCAGTAATGTAGTGGAAATTCAAAAAGAAGGGAACTGCTATAATAAATCAGGTATATTTAGATTCAATAATCAGTTCCATAATATTAGAAGCATTTTAACACATAATTGGCACATTTTTTAGTGTGAATCAAGAATATCTAGACTTAGTGGGTACATCTCCCAAAATTGTTTATAAGAAGGACACTAATATAAAAAACATGATGGAATCTTATAAAAAGATGAATATAAAAATAGGGGGGGTATGGTAAAATCTGGATTCTGCATGCAACATAAACATATCCTGGAGGGCAAGGAGGTATGTATACCTAACTACGGAAGATATATAATATGGAATAAGTTTACTTGTAGTAGTAAGCAAGTCATATATCTAGCAATGTGCTCCATGTGTTCATGGTTCTATATAGGGAAAACTATTAATGCACTAAGAACTAGATTTTACCAACATAACTAAGATATCAGTAGGAATGATTTAAAAAATGCCTTAGCTGGCCATATTGGTCTGTATCCAGGACATAGTTTCAAGTTCACTATTATAGAACAAGTTACCTTAGGGGAGAGAGGGGAGACTTGAATGAATATTTAGAATTAAAGAAACTCAGATGGCAAATGAGAACTAATGCCTCTGAGGCCCCAGGGCTCAACAGTGCAATTTCTATTAGCTCTATTTTAAAACTAAAGGCAGAGTTTTATATGTAGGATTTGTATATGTTTTGATATTTTTATTGTTGATCTAATGTTGTTGGGGTTTATGATGCTATGTAATGTAATAATTTTATAAGATGTTATGTGTATCTATTTAATGCTTTCACTTTTTTAGTATGATATAAAGATGAAGTGATGCCATTTACTGTGATTAAGATAATGTATAAAAGGTGGGGTCATTTTTAGTAATGGTATTCTTATGAAGTTTCTATTTTAGATGAAAGCACTCAATTAATAAATCATATGTGGATCTAACTGACTTCTATCTGACTTTTTAAAACAGATAGAAGACCTTCCAAACTACTGTACAGATGTTATGTTCAAAAGATAAGTAATTAACAACATGGGTGCTTAGATCCCTTACAATAGTGACTGATTGAAGTAGTGTGCTCTTATATAGTATGCACATTTTTTTTTTACCAAAACAATCTATACTCCATGTTTTCACATTTAAGTTGAGACCATTGTCCTTGTACCGATTCTTAATATGGTTTAACCCATGTTGGAGAAGTTGTGTGCACATGGAAGATCAAATAAAAGGACCCAATGTACAGTTGTCTGCAAGCATGGTTACCCATAGGCTAGGAGTGTTATCCTGAAAGTCTGAGAAATAGATGTCAAATAAGAGAGGGCACAATACTCTGCACGGGTCCAGGGTTAAAATAATTTCAATATCCAGATTTATGAGTTCTTTGATAATAATAATACATTCCATAGCCTTACATATGTGGCTAGTGAAACTAATGGGTCTTTCGTTACTAGGTTCGGTACTTGTACCACCATTATATAATAGCATTACAATACCAGGGTCTGTACTTGTACCACTACTAGATAATGTAATAACAATACCAGGGTCTGTACTTGTACCACCATTATATAATAGCATTGCAATACCAGGGTCTGTACTTGTACCACCAATATATAATAGCATTACAATAACAGGGTCTGTACTTGTACCACTACTAGATAATGTAATTACAATACCAGGGTCTGTACTTGTACCACCATTATATGATAGCGTTACAATACCAAGGTCTGTAATTGTACCACCATTATATGATAGCTTTACAATACCAGGGTCTGTACTTGTATGACCAGTATACAATTGCATTACAATACCAGGGTCTGTACCTGTGCCACCATTATATAATAGCATTACAATACCAGGGTCTGTTGTGCCACCATTATATAATAGCATTACAATACCAGGATCTGTATTTGTACCACCATTATATAATAGTATTACAATACCAGGGTCTGTACTTGCACCACCATTATATAATAGTATTACAATACCAGGATCTGTATTTGTACCACCATTATATAATAGTATTACAATACCAGGGTCTGTACTTGTACCACCATTATATACTAGTATTACAATACCAGGGTCTGTACTTGTACCACCATTATATAATAGCATTGCAATACCAAGGTCTGTACTTATACCACCATTATATACTAGTATTACAATACCAGGGTCTGTACTTGTACCACCATTATATGATATCATTACAATACCAGGGTCTGTACTTGTACCACCATGATATGATAGATTTACAATACCAGGGTCTGTACTTGTACCACCATTATATACTAGTATTACAATACCAGGGTCTGTACTTGTACCACCATTATATAATAGCATTGCAATACCAAGGTCTGTACTTATACCACCATTATATACTAGTATTACAATACCAGGGTCTGTACTTGTACCACCATTATATGATATCATTACAATACCAGGGTCTGTACTTGTACCACCATGATATGATAGATTTACAATACCAGGGCCTGTACTTGTATAACCATTATATGATAGCATTACGATACCAGGGTCTGTACTTGCACCACCATTATATAATAGCATTATAACAGGTGTTTTCTAGCCTTCAGTAATTTAACAGGTGGGGAGGCTTGATTCAGATAGACCACATTTGGTACAGATAATCAGGCAACCTAGTATATTCCTCATGGATGAGATAATCTTAGCTTTTGAGAGGGTTGACAGGACTTGTTCCATAGTAATTAAACTGGGTGGCTAGGACTGTGGAATCTGTGGAACAACTATAACTGCGGCTGGAGTAAAATTTGCAGAAACATTTGTCAACTATGGTATTAGCTAATTCTGTTGGATCAATGTGGGGAGTGTTATCGTGGAGTAGCTCCAAACATTGCTGAGTGTTAGTTGTTTAATTTCTGGCATAGTTAAAGAAAGATGTGTAGCTATTTTTTTTTTTGTGACCATTCTAATTTCATACTCAGCTTTGAGTTTCATAATGGTTCCTATAAGCTCTTCACTAGTTTGGTCTTAAGGAAAGTAGAAGGAGACTTCTTATAAGCATTAAGTATTTTTTATCTTGTTATATAATTTATTCATATGGATATTCCACCACGAGGTTTATTTTTAAATTTCTCATTACATTTGGTGTAGATAGGGACTGCCTTATCAATACAACTATTTAAGTGGGAGTAGAAATCAGAGGCGAAGGCAATGGCTTTGACAATGGGCTCCATTAGAGGACAATTAATGCAAAATTTATTTACACTGTCAAGTAAATGAAGAAGGTTTGTTTTTGAGAAGACCAAAAAGACATAGATATTTGCAAGGGCAGTGACACCAGGTAATAAAGGAAAAGGCCACTGATTTATGGGCATTAAGCTCTCTGAGTCTGTACTCTTTTGACTCTTAGAAGTATCTGAATCCAATAAGTGTACAATGTATACAGCATTGCTTAGGCGACTGAAGTAATTCAAAAGACCAAATGCTATCTTCCAAATATATATTAATCCAACACTCAATCCCTTCATTACAATTCTTTATTAAATTCACAAGTATACAAAGATTTAGCACTTTTGTCCATACAAGTTGGACTTCATCAGGATCTAATAAAGAATTGTACTGAAGGGATCGAGTGTTGGATTTATATATGTTTGGCAGTTAGTGTTTCCCTCTTTTGACTCTTAGTATTATGTATACTGGCTGTGGGTGTGCACTGTGAAGGTAGGTGCATTGTGTGAACTGATGGCTGAGGTTTCTTAATTTTTAGCCTGGTAGATTTGAGCAGCTTTCAGTTAATGACCTCAGCATAAGTTGGTTTAATGGAGTTGCTTTGTGCTAAATGCTTGCATATAGTTTGCCCTTATTAAATGTTATCTGATATGAGAAGGTAGCCTCCAAATATTGACACCTCTCACAAGGCATTGGTTACATTGCCTGAAAATGCTTATTGCTATCAGACTGGCTACAGATCAGGTTAAAGATGACCGAGATTCCAAGATGGCCAGTGCAGACAAAGGAGTATAAGAAAACGTATTTCAGAAAACATTAGCAGCAGGCTTTGTTGTGGATGGTTGGAAGGAGGCAATTCTTATTCCTATATGAAAAACTCACCCTGGTTACCCTGCTGGTGACTATAGACCTGTTAGACTTACATCACTGAAATACAAAAAAAGCAGTAACAGAGATAGTAAAGGTCCCAGATAAAACACAAATATAAATCTAGACTCTGAAGAAGTGCCTAGTGAGAGGCATGAAAACGCTAACTTTTTATTAAAATTTCTGCTTTTATCTGAAGCTTTGCTTGGTCCTAAATTTATATTTTTGTTCTTTACAGAGACTTACATCATTCTTAGGGAAGTGGTTTGAGCAGGCACTATTTTATCCTTTATGGAGATCTTTAGTTATTAGAGGTATTTACCAACACGGCTTCATATCTGGGAGATTTAGTTTAACTGACTTATTTTTTAAGAATATGTAGTAAACTTGTTGGATAATGACTTTGCTATTGATGTGGTTTATTGAGATTTGGCCTAGGCCTTCTATTCTGTTCCACATCTTGTCTTTATTGACATTTGTGTAAGTTAAACATGAATGTTTACATTGTGATATGTGTTCTAAACTGTTTAGCAGGTATTTAGTCTATTACAGACTATTGATAAGTGACTGTCTATTAACAAGATGTATTAATCTAGGTAAATTTGCTGATGATATGAATGCTGGTGATGTAGTGGTCTAACTTAGCAGATCACCACAGTTTCCAAGAATATCCTAAGAAGGGCATAACATCAAACAATAACAAATGTTCAGTTATTCACAGCAGTGCTACTAACTATTACAATCATTATGAATTGGATAACTTTATCTTTTCGGTTGTTAACCAAGCTAAGGATTTGGGAGTTATTGTTGACTCATGTCTTCCATTTGATTTTCATGTGAACAATATCATTAGGAAATCTTATGGTGTAGTAAAAAAATGATAGGACCTTTATATCTACGGACACAGCTGTTATGGTTAAGCTATTTTCTGTTTGAATTCATCCTATAATTGAATACTGTGGCTCTTTTTGTGTGTAAGGGTTATCACAGATGGCAACGCTTGATAAAGTTCAAAGAACATTTACAAGACATATTGCTGGTTCTGAGACCTTGCCATGTGCTATGAGACTTGAAAGCTTGTCTCTGTATTCAGTAGCCTACAAACTGTTAAAATCCAATTTGATATTGACATAAGTGTTCCAAGGATGAAGTGTGCTCTTCTATGTTAGAGATTGACTTTATAGTTCATAAATTAAACACTAGGAACAACAACTTTTTAGTTCATTTAGCAGCTGATAACATTAAGTTGACTTCATCCTTTATACATTTTAGTGCCAGTAGCACATATAATACTTTACCAACTAATACCAGATGTGAAAACAACTTACAAGCATTAAAGATATTAATTGGTCTTTGGTATAGTAAATTTCTTTTTGCCACAGGGTACATGGTAAAGCATATATTTTCTTGAATCATTTTCACTGACTCAAAAAACAGGATAGCTTTATAACTTACTGTTGGTATAAAACAGAGGGAGACAATTGATTAAACTAGAAAAGGTAATGATACGGGATATGGCTAAACAATATAAGAATGTGATCTGTGACTAAGTTAATAAGCTAAAAAGAGAAAATGAGTTTACTGCATGTAATAAGGCAGTAGTAAAATTAATCACAGAAGTACAATTAAGTTCAGGTAGAGAAGGGAGTGAATTTTATATCATATACAACAAGTCTGAAGAGCATGCATTAACTTTTATAAATTAGGCTCTTGTTTTGGTTACCTAATAGATTAAAAACTGTTTTGAGCACTGAAAGGCACTAAACTGAGAAAGCCAATCAAAAATAAGCACTTCAATACTTCTTTGGAATCCAAGCTATCACATGAAAGACTCTGCTCTCTCAAAAGGCTAGAACACTTCAATTATGGCCCTAAGAAGCCAGTAAAGTTTACTTTGTATATTTATTTGTTTGTTTGTTTGTTTACTTACTTAATGCATTTAGCCATCCTTTTTTGACTGGGTTAGTTCAACTGAGCAGCTAGTGAACACTCTGGAAATTTGGCTAGGATCAGGGAGCTTCCCCTTCTTGTCATTGTCGTGAGTGAGACCCATTTTAGAAGAACACTTCCTATTTCCATTCCAGGCATAGAAGTGGCCCAGAGAAACAGAAAGGCAGATGGAGAGAGAAGATCACGGAGTGGTGTAAGAAATGGAGGAGATAGCAAATACCAAGACCAGAGAATGTGTTCAGGATTCTGAGGAAATGTTTCAAAGAAACCGGAGTCAGCAAATGATGGATGTATAATTACAACCCTCCAGTCAGGAGGGTTGTGGGATGATTTACTTAAAGAAATTGTGGTGGTGCAGAGTGAGACACAAATGAAGGAGATTTCCCTGAGGGACATTATGGAAAAAAATATAAAAGGAGGATGTAGAGACAATCCTGAAGAATAGTGGTGAAATGTAAAAGAAAACTTTTGCAGAGAAAGTAAAAGAAGGCAGACATGGAATAGCAGAAAAAAGGGCAAAATAAAATGAAAAGCAGAAGTATATGATAAGGATACGAAGTAAAGAGGACAAAGAAATGTACAGGTATGAAGAGTGGAGCAATTTAATAACTCCTCTGGGTATAAAAGTACATGAGGTAAGAGTATTTATTCTTATTAACAAAGAGACATTTTGTGGTGTTATAGCTGAGACAGTTTTTTAATGGAAAATTTTCTTAGAGAATATGAAAAAAAAGAAAGACTGCAATCCATGGAATCTTTATGTGATAAAAACATTTAACAGGGAAACATAAAAGAAAATCCATATAGAATTTTGAACAGAGATAGAAAGAATGACTTTGAAAGGACATTTAGAAAGTTTATGTAAAGAAGTACTTCACATTGCAAAAGTTTATGACAAAAGAGGTTTATGGACTGGTGGCTGTGATTCCAATATTGTGTTAAAATAGAAAGTGAAAACAATTATACATATACCAAGCATGATAAATATGGAGGGGAATATGTGTGTCATAAAATATGTAACTGTGAAAAAGAAAATGATGTTGTACTTGTGGGTAGAAAAATGTGAATTGAAATATTATAACTGTAACAAAACTGGACATTTAGGAATGAATTGCAAACATGAAAATAAGAGAAAGAAAAAAGAAAAAGAAAGAGAATAAAATAAACAAAGACAAGAAATTCTAGAAGTAGTAGAAACAGAAGAAAAATAGATGTGATAAAAAGAATAAAGAGGACATAGTAGAAGGTTCTGAAATAAGTGAAAAAACATAAACTGGGTTGTAGTAAAAGAAAAAACATATATTGGTAAAGGGCTAAAGAATAGAAATAGAAAATTTAAAGGGATAAGTACAAAACAAATAGAAATGAAATGATGAAGAAGAATATATACAGCTAATGATTTGGGCTGGTATAATGTTTAAGGTGTTTAACTCACAGACAGAAGGTAAGGAAATTAACTAGGCTTAGAATGGTCTAATAAGAAAGCTAGCCTAGTAATTATCTACAAACTTATGAAAAAATGAATTGTAGAGTACTTTCTGTAAATGTGAATAGTATTAATAGAGTAAGGAAAACAGGAATTTTGGAGTAATGTAATACATGTTATGTAAATGCAATTATATTAGAAGGCACAAGATTTTTAACAAATGAAGAAAGATTACAAACAGAAAAACTATGGGGAGGAAAGATAATCTAGAATTTGGGAGCTGAGAGATGTTCTGTAATAGCTGTATTGTGTAGAAATACAGTAAAGATACTGGCTGTAACTTTGCAAAAATGGAAAGATTAACCATAGTAGATTTAAAATGGAAGTAATAAGTATATAGACTTATTATATGTTTATACTAATTGTAAAGTAGGGGAAACCTTATTTCATTAGATTTTAGTGTATGTAGTAGTAAATGTGAATATTATAATAACGGGAGACTTTAATTATGATATAAGATGCAAGTTTAAAAGAAAGGAAATTATAAGAAAAATATTAGAAGTTATAAGATGAGGAAAATTAAAAATTTGGAACAAAAATTCATGGACTTATAAAATAAATGGGTACGTATGAAACTGAAATAGATTATTTTAGAGTATCTGAAGGTTTAGTTAGAAGAGAAGGGAGATAGCTGAAACATGATTTTCTGATCATCTTGCAATATGGCTAGAGATAAGGGAAAACAAGTTTGTTTGTGTCTTTTGGCTTTTCCCGGTTAGGGGTCACCACAGCTAATGATTGGCAGTAGATTTTTACGTGCTGGCTTGCCGGGCCTAACGCAAACCTTCAACAAAGGAATGCCCATTCACGCATGTTGACACACAGAAGACGCTCTAACTGAGAATCAAACGGGCAACGTCTAACTGTGAGGTGACAACGCTACCGCAGCACCACCACCGCAGTAGATAAGGGAAAACAAGTAACATATAAAAATAGGCAAAAGAATAACAAAGATAAATAGGAAAACATGGAATGAAGAAGGAAAGAACGCTACCGCAGTATCACCACCGCAGTAGATAAGGGAAAACAAATAACATATAAAAATAGGCAAAAGAATAACAAAGATAAATAGGAAAACATAGAATGAAGAAGGAAAGAGATTAGTTATACAGTTATGAAAATATCATTTCATTATGCGAATATTTTATAAAAAGTAGTTCAAATGGATAATATTTGTGGAAAAGTATAATTTTTTTTTTAACAGTGGGAATATAATGTGAGAAAAGTAGAGAAAAAAGTATAAAAAAATATAATGGCACATTGGATGATTTAAAACATAATGACAAAAATTACTTTGACAACTAAAAAGAATTATATGAAAGAAATCCACAAAAAAATAAAGGAATTGTTATATAAGCAAATATATTTTTACAAGGAAAAAGAGAAGTATTGAGTTACTTAAGCAGATTAGTAAAGGAAGATGGCAGTGTAGTGAGAGAAATAAAAAAATGTAAAAGGAGAAATAGAAGAACTAAGGGAAAGAGTATGAATAGTGTAGTACAATGGATCTACTTCAAAACAATGAAAGCTCACATGACCAAAAATGAAATCACTGAGATGACATCTCTGAAACCTGACTTTCATGAAAGAATGCAGAAGAATATCACAGGGTAAGCAAAGAGGTAGCCAACAAGGAGAATGTTGCACTTTTCCCCACTGCTGTACATTCTCAGAGTTGTTATAATTAGTTAGGGGGTGTGTGGGGGTGCAGCCCCCCCCACCTGGGTGGATTTGACTGAGGTAGTGTGGTGTGTTTCATTGCTAGATGGTGACCGACCAGATATTTACCCTGTGAAATCTTTTGGGCATTCTGGTCATTCGTGAAAATCAGGTTTCGGCAATGTTGTCTCAATTATTTCATTTTCAGCAATGTGGTCTTTTACTGTTTTGAAGTAGACCTGGAAAAAGAAAGTAGAGAAAATAAACATGGAAAGTAACAAAAAAAAAAAAAAAAGAATAAAGAGTTGGAAAAGGATATTTTTAAAATGAGGTAGATAAAGTATTAGTACAAGTAAATATGTATTTGGCTGCAGGACAAGATAGAATAGGTATGAAATGTATAAAAATGTAATGGACTAGCAAAAAATAAACAAATGAAGATTTTAAATACATGTTTAAATGAAGGTTTTATGTATAAAGAATTATGTAATGGAATACTTTAATTCATATGAAAAAAGGAAGATAGAAGATAATTAAAAACCTAGAGGCCAATAGTATTGAAAATAGTAATGATTACGAGATCTTTATGAAAGTAATACAAAAGAAATTTGAAACTAAAATGGAAAATATTATGGAAGATAGTATATATACTATAAAGGAGAAAGGTTTTCAAGAATTATTAATAATAGATAAATTGTGGGTGATATTATGAATAGAAAAGAAAAAGTGAAACTCATGGTAGGAGAGATGGTAATGCATTTGACACAACTGAACATGAACTATTAGGGGTAATAATGAAAGAATATAATGTAAGTGTAAATGTTAGAAAATTATATATGTTAGTGTATATTAATAATAAAGTAAAATATTGGTTAAGCCAAGAGGTACATATGAAGATTGATATAAGACAGATATGTTTAATGAGTTGTATACTCTTTGCATTAGTTATGAATGTGATAGTATGTGAAATAAGTGAAAATGAAGGAGGTGAGGTATATAACACCTGAAAGGTTAATAATTCCAATTCCGTTAGCATATGCAGATGATACTCTAGTAATTGCAAAAAGAAAAAATTTGGATAAAAGAAGTAATAATTTGCACAAATGAGTGTCTAGAGGTGATAGGGATTGTAGTAAAGATGGGGGTATATATTTTATAATGAATGAAACTTCTATGTTAGGTATACAATTTGGGAATAAAGATGCAAGTAGAATTCAATGGGTAAAAACACAACAGAAGAAGTAAAACAAACTTGTCTTTTATTTTATTTTATTTTATTTTATTGCATTTTATTTATCTTTTGTTAACCGGGTTAGTCCAACTGGGCTAGTGGCCCATTTTCAGTGGAGACCCAATGAGGAAAGCTCCACACACAAAAATAACAATGGTAATAATTCATACATGCATGCATTCATACCATAATGGAAGTTAACACATGATCAAAGTCAGCAAAAAGAACAGCTGAAAAATTGTGGATTTGCAATAATCAAAAAAGTAAGCCTTCAATATATCTTAATAATTAACCAAGTTGGTAGAGAGGAATACGAGGTATTAAATAGAAGGATTAATTTGCGGTGTGGGGAAGAATGCATAGGAGAATCAACAGAGTGTCAGAAACATTTATAAGAAAAGAGAGGAGGGGTGGGATGCTTAGTAGCTAAGGAGGAAAAGAATATCAGATTTAAGTATAGTATTGTTCAGAGGAATAGCTAAGGTAATATAGTACTAGTTATTATAAAGATTATGAAACAGAAGGAGAGGAGAAATTGTTATAGACTGATGTGTGGGGGAGTATGCATTAGGTGGGGTGGTGACAAGAGCAGGAGGGAGAGTTAGCGAGGTGGTGTTTCAATTCTCTTTTGAAATGGATCAAATCTAGAATAAAATGTAGATTAGTTGGGAGTCTGTTCCAAGTAGGAGCATTTCTAAAGTAATCTACCTATTGTTTTATTAGGCCTGTAGGTGTCAAGTAACATTTGTTCAGCACTACGGAGAGACTGAGAAAGTTTGTATAGGGATAAGAGGGTGGACAGAGAGGGACAGTCTTCTGGTTTGTAAAGAAGAGAGTGTGTCATCTGTAGCTGAGAGATTTGGAGTGGCTGAGGGAATTCAAGCCACTGTAGTTGTTTAAGGGCAAGGCAGTGATGGGATTTGTAAGGGGAGTTACAGGCAAATCTAGCTATCTGGTTATAAGTTTGTCCAAGTTTGGTTAAAAGATTTGCTTGTAGGTGGGTAAATATAGAGGAAGCGTAGAGTAGACAGGGGAGGAGGTAGGCTTGAGCATGAGAAGTCCTAGAGGTGATGGATAAGATTTGTTTGCTTCTATACAGTAAACCGAGTTTTTGATTGATCCTTTTGATGGATTGTTGGATATGGAGGTCAAATTTCAGTTGCTCATCAATTGTGATTCCTAGAAGTTTGGTATAGGAGTCTGCATGAATGATGGTGTTGTCTAGGCAAGAGATACTGACAAAAGTTTTAAGGCTAGACATACATTTGGAAGGAAAAGAAGAAGCTTGGTTTTCTCTGGATTAAGAATGAGTTGGTTATTGATTAACCAGTGTTCAATGATGTTAAAAGAAATTTGTGTGAGGGGAGTGAAGTTCAGTATGGTTGTCGGAGAGGATAATTAGAGTAGAATCATCAGTGTGCTGGATCAGTGAAGAGGTGTAGCAGGCTCAGTGTAGATTGTTAGTAAAAATATTAAAGAGAAGGGGGCAAAGTATGGATCCTTGGAGGACACCAGTTTGGATAGCTAAGAAAGATGAGCAGGAGGACTTCCATCTAACAGACTGCAGTCTGCTATTAAGATAGCTAGAGAACCAGAGAATAGTGCATGTGGAGAGGTTAAGTCCAGTTAGTTTAGTAAGGAGCTTAGGGTGGAAGACAGTGTTGAACGCTTTGGAGGGGTCAAGGAATAGACACAATACCAGTTTATTCATATCTCTTGCCTCTGCAATAGTCTGGGTAAAGTATATAAAGGCTGTAAATGTACTGTGATTGGGCCTAAATCCATGTTGAGAGGAGGTAAGGAGGTGAAGTAGATATTTAAGAAGTTGTCTATGAATGCATTTCTCAAGAATTTTAGAGAGAGGGAAGAGGATGGCTATAGGGTGGAAACTGATAGAGTCAATGGAGTTTCCTCCTTTGTGCAGAGGAATATTTTAAAAGTATTTCCAAATTTCAGGGACTGTAGATTCTTTGATAGAATGGTGGATAAAGATTGAGATGGGATATGCTATAGAATTGGCTGCAAGTTTGAGAAATTGGGGGAGTTGTTGTCAAAGGAAGGAGAACATGGTTTAAGTTTCTGCAAAAGGGATTTTATATAGGTAGGGGAAACAGATTTCAGGGAGAAGGCTGTGTGGAGGTAGGTGGTGGAGGGGTGGGGGATTGTGATTAGTTATTGTTGGGGGTGTTAGTTTGTGGATAGATTCAATGAAGTAATTGTTTAGAAGTGTGGCGGTTTCAAGAGGAGTTTTATTGGGGAAGGGTTTGAGTGTAGAAGATTTACCTGGATGTAGAATATTGTTTATGGTGTACCAAAGTAATTTTAAGGAGGAGAGAAGAAGATTCTGACTTTATCCATTGCTTGCAGATACCGTCTCTAAGTTTCATAGTAGAAAGGGTATCTTTAGAGACCCAGGGTGCTGGGTGAGATTTGATCCTAATTTTCCTGGTTGGTGGTAGAGCCTTTAGTGTGTTTAGGAACATATTGTTAAATGCAACAACAGCATCATTTCGAGAAAGGCTATATAGGTGAGGCCAATTAACAAGGGAGAGTTGGTGGTTGAAAGTTTCTGCGTTGAAGTTGGACAGGTAGTGGCAGTCTCTAAAAAGTGGCTTTTTGGGATTTGAGAAGGTAGCCTTTGTACTGAGATTGGGATGTGATCACCTAAGCAGACTGGTAAAGTGGTGGGATTATGGTAGTGATTAGGACTGGACGTTAAGATTCAATAAAGAGTGGAGCTGGAGTTTTTTTCTAGAGAACATATAAATTATCATTCAGGAAAAATGCCCATTTGATAAATGCAGTGCTGATGTTGAAATAGCATACTCAGCAAGTGTATTTATACCGCCAACAGTATTTGAGAATGAATTATTGCAGATTTTTTTTTATTCATGTGGCGTTCTAGACTAAACCCAGTAAAAAAGGAGTTGTGTATATAAATAAACAATAAGGAGGTTTAGGGTTAATTGACTTCATGGTATATGCTGTTTCATTAAATTTGTAGAAAGTGTTAAAGTGGATAAATGAAAATGAGAGATTAGTAGTTAAGTAGTATAAGTATGATACATTTGTGGGTATGGTAAACAAGAGTAAAAGAGAAAAAGAGTGCATAAATGAAGAAATAAAATGTTTCCAAGAAAAATAGTTTTGTGGAAAATAAAAACTGATGATATAGAAAAAGAAAGAAAAGTAAGGTATAAGAATGCAATGATAAAACATTACTATGTAATAACATGGAAAAATCTAACACATGAAAACATTTAAAGGTATAAAAATAAAAGTAAATGGTATAATCAGACAGTAGAATATCAAGATTTTTGTGGAGATTGGTAATAGATAAATTGCCAATAAGAGGAAATATGCCATATAAGAAGAAAAGTGATAGAATATGTTTAGACTGCCAGGAGGAAGAAATTATAGAACATATGTTTTTCAAATGTAAAAGAAGAAAAGTTTTATGGAGAAAACTATGTAAAAGATTTTTTCAAAGATATAAAAGAAGTGGATAAAATAAACATTTATATGATTAAATATGGTTATTGCAAAAACTGAAATGAAGAATATGTTAAAAGAATGGATTAACGTTATTTTATGTTATACGAGTTATATGGAATGAAAGAATAAATCAAATTATGTTTAATGGTAAATGGATTTTAACAACAATATTAAAAAAAATCAGATGTGGTTTTGGAAAACGGAATAGGGTCTAATAAGGATGAAAATTTAGTATGATTGTGTAAACAGATTTGTATATCTATATATCTGCACATTTGTAAATTTTTGTAAATGTGTAAATATTTTGTAAATAAGAGTTATTTTTGTATATAATTAAACATACCTACTCTTTTCAATACATGTTTTTAGATCTTGATCATCCACCTGAGCTACCACAAGCTCAATCACATGGTACCTCTGTTTATATCATATCTAAAGGATGGCACACTCCCTCCTTATGCTGCTTTCTAGTCTCATCAATCTAATCACCTTGAGTGGGAATACAGCCCACAGTCTTCTGGTCTTCCAACACCAAAGGCGAGTGTGTAACCTGTTGTGCACTGGCAGTGCAAATTCTTGAAATGCTTTGATTCAGCAGGAGCTGATATGGAAAAGGGCTTTGTAGTTTTTCCCTCCTTCTTTATAGTCTTCTTGTCTTCAGACTAGCCCTGCACTGAAGAGCACTGAAATGAGTCAACTTCTTGATATTTAAAGTTTGTAAGAAGCTGGCCAATCAAAAACAGGCACTCCAAAGTTTTGAACACACACACACACACACACACACACACACACACACACAGATACACACACACACACACACACACACACACACACACACACACACACACACACACACACACACACACACACCTGTCAGATGGTGCACAGGATTAAGGCTATGAGTTGTTAACAAGCTGCTTACTGTCTTCCAGGACTGCATTCCTTTTCCTTCCTTTTACTTGACTGTGTAACTCTGAGCAATGTACTTAAGCAGAGTATATTAAGAAAAAGATCTATAAGGACCAGGGGCATCCAGTATGAGTCAGCATGAGACAAGAAGCTCAACAATCCTACTTGCTTTATAAAGGAAGGTGTACACCTCTCATTACAGGGCTTCTACATATTGGCTAAAGCCCTTGCTACCCCCACAGTGCCTTTTTAGGCACAGTCCAGCTAATGGACATCTCAGCATAACTACCATATCAAATCCATAACAGCATCACCTTAAGGTGGCTCTGCTAAATGCCAGATGTCTCAATAACAAACTACCAAACCTTGAGGTTCTTCTGCATTTTCAACAAATCCATATCTGTGTAATTACTGAAACTTTTTTGAAATGTTCAGAAAGTAATTCTTCCTAACCTGGATTTTGCCTTTAGACATGATGGCAACTTTGGTAGTGTCTCCCTATTTGTTAGGGATATCACCTCTAGACAGATCCCCACAGACCCACAAACAAAACCTATTGAACTTCAAGTAACACAAAACAGGACAAACTATTAGTGTATAACCTGTTAAAGGCATCCTCTATGTCCCCTGAAAATCATGTAAGGCTCCTTAAAGTAGTTGATAAGCTCCCTATGAACAAGAGCTCCACTGTTTCACAGTAATTTTACTATTCCTTATTAAAGTGGAGAACCTATTCATCGAATATGCTCAAATGTATTTAGATTTAATAAACAAAGAACTGCCTGGATGAGATTGTTAGAAAACACATTAAAGAACATATTTTTTGACCCAATCCTTGTGAATAAAGCTTCTTTGTGTACTATTCCCTTGGCATCTTTCCTCCTGGTTAAGTCATATCATAAACTAGTTACCATCACATAACACATATCTAAACCCACTGAAGCCAGTGTCGCACACTGCAAAGATTTCAAACAAATCTCATCAAATTATATGATACATTTTCAAAATTCACTTATACCAGCATCACCCTAGAAATTGCCATGACCTGTAGTTTCACGAATCAATTCCATGTCCTTTTAGATAAATGTATAGAACTGATAGTCCGAGTCAGATCTAAAAAAAAATGGGAAGTTTAAAAACAAACCACTGTGGTGGTCCGACATAAATGAACTCTACAATAAAATTTAAAAAAAGTAAGTGTAAGTATACAGCATCCGAGTGATGTCTCCAGGTGCATCTGCAGTATTGCTTGTTCATATTTGTATCAATACTTCCAAAATAATGCTATGTACAAGGTTTTAAAAGATTTCATCTTAAAGCTTACACAATGGCAAACTCAACTGCATTAATATTTGACCTCTGTCTAGTGCAGGTAAAGAGATATTAACTGATTTTTTTATGATATTAATTTATATAGATGTAATTTTCAATTTTTTCTAAATATCTCAACAATCAAGTAACATAAACAGAAATTCTTAGCCTCATATGAAAGGTCTCAGCTAGATGAATAAAATGCTGCTGACAGTATTTTCCAGATTTACTAAACTTCCATGCAGGACTAGCTTAGTCCTGCATGGAAACAACTGTTTAGGAGGAGGATGGCAGCGCGCCATGCATATTAATAAGGTGCTCTGCCCTAGTTCCTAGGCTTACACAGAGCGTGTAAGAGTGCAGGGGGCATGTCTGAGAGCAAAGCTCTCTGAATAAACACGCCCCTGCAATGTAGAAAAGTAGAAAGAGGTATGCAATGAGAGAGACCACTCACAGGTGACCGCATATCCCCACCAACAGTCCTCCTTGTGTATAACAGCAACAGAATGTAGTAATAAAATGAAGAAACCCTGTTTTTTTTTTTTTTAAATCCAATTGAAGCTAACCGTAGATGCACGGGTGTGCCCATCGCTTACTTACGGTTAAAGCAGCTTAAAAGGCTGAAGAGGATAACAAGGGAGATATATGCAAACAAAGCAGCACAGCAATAGTGTAGTGGGCAGAGCATTCACCTAACAAGCAGGCATTCCTGGTTCGAGTCCCATTGCAGCACATTCTATTTTACATGGCAAAGCACGTTATGACCAATATTTTTGTTGCTTAACCCACTAAATAACATATATTTATGAACTGGAGTACTGCAGTAAATGCACATGTGAGGTGTCAGTGTCATAATGAATAAGGCACTAGTAAGCAGGTCTAAGCACAAATAAGCAGTAGTAAGCATATGTAAGCACTAGTAAGCAGCTTTAAGCCCATTTGCGCGGCGGTAAGCAATGCCTACACTGGCTAAGCAATTCTAAAGCTAACTCTCTGTAAGCAGATGTAATGGCAGGTTGGCAGTGCTTACCATCATGAAAACCCCCTTACAACTGCTCAAAAGTGCTTTAATCACTCTGTATCAAATGGCCCTTGTTCTGCCCATCGACAAAATAAACAGGCATGCAGGTCTCGAACCCAGGACCCTATACACCATTGTCCCAGTAGTTATCCACCAAGCCATCACAGACGTACAGACGAATGAGGTAGTAGTAAACATGTCCTCACCATAGTATAACCAAACTAAACCTGTGAAAGGCATCAGTATACAGTCATATGTGCCATAACCCACTACATAACATAAATATGTGAACTGGATTACAGCAGTAAGCCCAGAAGTGAGGTGTAATTGTAATAGAGTGTTGAAGTCCCCAATAAAACACAAGGATCCCACAGAGTGTACGTACACATCAATCAGGGATACCAGGCATACATATAAGGTGTAATGAATAATAACACAATGCAAAAAGGTATTATAATGAAGGTCTAATGTAAGCAATGCTAAGCATTGCACAGGCTAGCTTAGGAGGTGTGAGCAATGTGTAGACCAGCTAACTCTTTGTGCCCAGTGGTATACCCCTTTAAACAATGCCAACCTTAGGTAAACTGGTTTGCCCATAGCTTAACCTTTTCAAAACCAGCCAATCACGGAAAAGTCTGGGAAATCATCCCTACTTAAACCCAAGAGGCAGAAATACATCTCATAACTAGTTGCAGCTTCCTTTTGCAAACACTATGGCAGTAAGAAGAGAAGGAGTGTGCTTCCGGGCACAGCACTGGTACATCCAGGAGTCCAAGGTCATGCCAGGACTCCTAGTTAAAGACCATGCATAGAGACTGCTGCAGGGCCAGTACCAGGGCTCCCAATATAAGGCGGAGGCCTGGGACCATCTCACCCGTGACCTCACCAGTGCCACTGGCATACTCTGAACTGGTGAGCAGGTCAGGCACCACTATGCTGACCTGAAACGGCAGAAGGGGGACCCCTTGGAGGAGTGGCTCCAAGAGGCTAGAGCATCAGTGGATGTTCCAGATGTGTGTAAGTATCACCCCAGTATGTGGGTAATAAGTTCCAGCTCAGGTATATCATGGATAGGTATGGCTAAATATTCCTCTTATGTCCCCCACAGCTGCAACGGAGTGGGCCGCGAACCAAAAGGCCCACAACTGCTGCCTGGCATGGTTGCAGTGTGAGGCAGGTCAGTAATACTCATGCTTTTACTGTCATAGGAAATAAAAATAAAAGTAGTAGTAAATGAATTGCTAGTATAAAACCTGTATTGGTCAAGGCAAGTACTGCATACACTAGAGAATATAGCAGGAAAAGTCTCATATTGTTTGTATGGCAATAAAAGTGTAATATCCAAATAAAACCAGTCTAACTACTGGACTGCATGTGTATATTCTGGTATCATATGGTAATGTAGATTTGCAATCATGTAATAGTACTGTAGTATTAAGCACTGTTACCCACAGCATGCACCATAAATTGAATGTGTAGGAATGCATGTATATGACAGGTGTAATCCCCAGAGCCCATTTAGTGCAACTGAGAGACACATAGACAGTAAACAGGGCAAATGCAGACAACATAAACTGAATAGCATATGCAACTGAGATGTGAACTGCTTTTTTAGCACACAGAGCCATGGTTCGAATCCCACCAGTGGTAGTAGTCTGCAAACAGAAAAATATCCCACAACTGTACAGATATGTCCAGAATGTCTATTAAAGTGGCCCATATATATTGCCTATCAACCTGTCCCCCTGGTAAATCAGTGGGATGATCCCAGACATATAGGCAGCAAACAGGAAATACAACTGATTAACACACATCTATGACAACAAACCCTGTACACTAGCAACTCCCCAATACCTCATGTAACTAAGAAGGCACGTATGTCCCATTTACACCCCATACTGTTAAGCTGTGGTCAGAGTGTGTACAGTAACAGAGTGAGATGTATGTGCATAATAGTAATGTGGAACCTGGCACTGTGTGTGGGAACATTCAGGTAGTGCTAATAAACATTCCTCCCACAGGTCTGTCAGATACCAACACTGTGCCCAGAAATACAAGAATGATATGCAGTTGCTCTGAATAATGAGGTTTTACACATCACTGTCACCCACACTGTCATACAACATATAACTGTCTAGGAATTCTGTATGTGTTGTTATACAAGGTCATAATGCATAAGCACAGGGGATTAATAAGACAGAAAGCAAATTGGAGATATACAACAATATCAATATAGCAGACACAACTGTGATGGACAGCGTTTATGTTGTAGCAGACACAGCCATGGTCTGAATCCTGGGAGTGGAAGTAGATTGCATACAGATTCATACCCCACAACTGTACACATGAGGCCAGAATGTCCATTATATATGCCCATATCTGCTGCCTCTCCCCCTGTCCCCCTGGTAAGTCTGTGGGATGATCCCAGATGTGTAGCCAGCAAACAGGGAATACAAGTGATTGTCAACCATCATGATAACACACCTATCACTGTGGCAACCCCTGAAACTGCTGGGAGAGTAATATTTCAAGTATGGCCTATCTACACTCTCATGTTGTCAAGCTGTGACCAGAGTGTGTACAGTAACAGAGTGAGACGTATGTGCATAATACTAATGTGTAATCTGGAACTTTGTGTGGCAACAGTCAGGTAGTGCTAACAAACATTGTTCCCACAGGTACGTTGGATACGAACACTGTGCTGAGAAATACAGACCAATATAACCTGAACTGGTACTGTCCACCCTGGTATTGTAGGGGACTGTAAGTGTTGTAGTTTCTCTGAATAATAAAGTATCACTGGTCACTGTTGCCCACACTGTGCTGCATGATATAACTGTGTAGAAAAGCATGTATATGTGTGTGTCAGGTCACTGAAGGTGGAAGAGGGCAATATTCTAGATATTTCCAGGCACACCAGCATGTGGTCAACACATGGCCAGAGTATGTGCAGAAAGAGTTGGATAGCATAGTGCAAAACATCAACCTGGAATCTGGGCATATGTGTACAAACAATTAGTCAGTGTTAGCAAACATTCCCTCCACAGGTATACCAGGTAAGAGGTGTATACTGCAGGTAAAACAATTCCATGTGTAATGATGACAACAGCCATATCAATGACCAAAATAAGGCTATAGAGTAGTGTAGTAAGACTTGCAAGGTACAGATAACAGCACTGACTAGGAACGTAATCTAGACTACAGGAATATACTACTTGTTAATTGACATCTCCCCCCGCACCTTATCTCCAACAATAATCACCATACCCACTCCAACTGGTATGTACTGACTCTGATAATGTCCAGTTGTTTGATAAATATTTTAATGGTTCCCATGCATGTGTCATATTGAATTATTCTAACATTGTTGGTATGGTGCCATCAACATACCTGCATGCTGTTCTTATTAACACTGTGGTCCCATATATGCATGTGTTTTGTTTGCTATACAACTGTTCCGTATCTGGTGTCTGGGTTAATGGGAATATCTATGCAAGCTGTTATACCTAACCCTGGAATGTGTTGACTATTGCTAACCTATATATGATGATAAAATCTAAACACTATAGCACGCTTGGGAAGGCCGGTCCCAGCGGGCCCACCTGTCCCACCTCAGCTGGCCAAGGCACCAGCATGTCTAGAGCCCAACCCCGGACCTCCCTGTCCATTGGTCCTACACCACCTTTGGGTGGAACCACCTCAAGGTATTGGGCTTTCCCCCCTGGGAGTGGGCGTGGATAGGCTCCTTTCACCCGTCGCCAGGTCAGGGTCATGGTGCATAGAGCGATCAGCGAGCAGTTTGTTGATCTTCTACGCCAGCTCGAGGGCTGCATGTCACAATTAGAGAGTCAGCCTGGCTCTGCAGCTCAGCCCCCAGCACAGCCACCTTTGGGGCTGTGAAGGTGCAGTGGTGACTGCCCATGGGTGGGGACCTCAGTCACACTGTTACCACTAGGGGGCTTGTGGGCTTCCAATATCCCAACACTCCTCCCCATCAAGGTGTTTATCCCCCACATGTATCATATACCGTCCCTGTATGGGACTTGTGTGTCTTGTCTGTTAACCTACCCAACTTACCTCCCCAAATATACCTACTTCCCCTCCCCAACATCCCACTCTCACCTGAAAAAATCTTGGCCCATACATAGTTGTCCATTTCGCACACATGTCCACTGGACATATGTAATCCGGTCTAATTGGCTTCACAACTTATTATTGTTTTCCTCACCCCCCTCCCAGGGGTTTGAGTGTCCAAATCTACCTCCAAATTCAGTGTATATGCACAGCTGATGCTGTAGAAGAAATGGGCAGTCATGGACCTTATCTACACCCTTCCTGCACATCCCTATCTATTTTCCCTACTGTCTTTCCCTCTTTGTGCCCCTTTTTCACCACTTTCCTATCAACTCTTTTTTTCTTTTCTTTTAAAGAAATTAGCGTGAGGGTGAGCAGGAGTAAGCACTTTTAAGCAGCAGTAAGCGGATTTAAGCCTGTTTGTGCAGGGGTAAGCAATGCCTACACAGGTTAAGCAATTTAGAAGCTAACTGAGTAAAGAAACTGTAACCGGAAGTTAACAGTGCTTACCTCCGCACAAACATGCATAAACCCACTTACAACTGCTTTAAAGTGCCTTAATCACTCTGTATCCAATGGCCCGTGTTCTGCCCAGCAACAAAATGATCAGCTTCTGCAAGGCTCAAACCCAGGACCCTACACACCATATACAAAGTAATTTACTAATAAGCCATGCCAGATTCACATAAATTTGATGTTTACAGAAACATATCATCCAGCCCAGTCATGCAACAGTACAGAGAATGCATGCCAACATTTAGATGTATGTGTGTAAATATATTAATATCTAAACAGATACAACATATCTATATCTATATATGTGTGTGTGTGTGTGTATATATATTTATATATATATATATATATATATATATATATATATATAAATATATACATATATATAAATATATATGAACATATATACATGCAAATGCCTACATTGACACATATATATGTCTACACCTATATGTCTACATATACATAGCAAGTTACATATATGTACACAGATATATATCTATGTAGGTGTATACAGACATAGTTATATATATGTACGCATATATATTTTATATATATATTTATATATATATATATATATATATATATATATATATTGATAGATATATATGGCCATACATCCGTAGATAGCAATGGTAGATTAACTAAAACATATATGTCCACATGCACCGTTAATGGGGATCAGAGGCCCCAAACAATATACGTCTTGTACGAATAGACATACCCCCCCACGGCCAAACATGTCCTCCCTGCAATGCACTACCAAGTGTTGCAGATCACATAACCAGGACCTGACATGACATGGGCATAAGATGTTAACAGTACGACATCCCGCCTGTATGATGTCAGGCTGGTAGTGGTAACATATCATGCAGTACAGTCTGGCTCCCATAGGAAATGTAAAATGTGGAAGCTATCAACATCCCCAGGATACATATACACAGACACATATCTGCAGATACAGATATATATATATATATATATATATATATATATATATATATATATATATATATATATATATATATATATAGATATATATATATAGACATATATATATATATATATATATATATATATATATCTACATGTGACTCCATATACATATGCAGAGATATGTACAGTAAGATACATATGTAGAAAGTGCACACAATATGGAACAGCCACTATGCCTACAGTTACCACCTTAACAACTGGACACTGTATGGGCCACCCATACAAATTACAATCGCTGCCTGGAACCAGTGGCGGCTGGTGACTTCAAATCAAAGTGGGGCTGCAGGAAACAGTTGAATGGGTGGAGCCAATGGGGAGGGGTGTGACCAATTAAAAGGGGCATAGCTATGCCAAAACCACAAAAACTAGGACTTTAAATAAATACATTGCCCTGGGTACCAAACTGTCCTTATGAGAGTCCAATCAAGAGAAAATGAAGTGTAGAAGAAAAAAAGATCTACATGACAGCTTATTTATTATCTAGATGGAAACAAAAAGGTTATGAGGCATGAAAAAATAAATTACTTCTTAAATACATTACTGGAATGCCAGTCAAAATCAAGTATAAAAAACAAGCAGCACTCAATTCAAACCACTTCTCCTTCCACTGCAGTTCTAATTATAATTTATATTCAGCTTTATAAAAGTACCAAGTAACATGCTGAAAATGTAGTAATCTCTGTGATACCCCCACTTGTAAAAATGTTTCTTATCCAAAAAAGACCTGCTGCCTGACAACAACAATCTACTTGTTTCATGGGGAAAACATGATCAAAGTAAAAAATGAACAGCAAACAAGAAACAAGCTCAAGATAAATTACTTAAAGGATTACTGCACAGGTTATGGACCACATATGATAGATTGGCATTCTGTTTAGTTTACTGGTAAAGCCTGCAAAGATGACTACAAGTCTCTAACAAATGTAGTGAGCTTCTGAAAATACTGTAATCTTGTCCTTTATTACAAATACTGTCATATGCATTTCAATACCTAAGGCTTATATGCTATCTAGTTATGTAAATATTCTCTGCATGGCAACTACAAGAAGGCTTTCAATGTTGGTAATTCTTTAACACTATGCTTATTAAAGCTTACTTGCATCTTACAATCTCAGACAAGCTTACCTGATGGTCAGTCATTAATGCATTGCTACTTAAACACAAAGCAATAGTCACTGCAACAAAATGCATTTTCTGAATAATAAGGCCCAAAAATAAGGACACTTTTTAAATATTGCTCTTATAAACTTAGAAAGATGATAGAATAGTAGATATTCCATTAGTATGAATTTTCTGAAGGGTATGAAATCTGAAACTCAAATGTCTGTCATTATTTTCTAACTTCGATCTTTAATGATTTGCCACTAATTTGCCAGAAAACCACAATTTTATGAAAAACAGACCAAAAATGTGATGTAAAAATATAAAATAGCCACACAATACAGCTGGGAACCTGTCAAAGAAGGGACACTTTTTAATATCAGTACTGTTAAATTGAGCAGCTGACAAAATAAGAGAATCTACATGCATTTCTGAAATAAAGGTAATCTATAACTCTGATCATTATAATTATTTATTAATTGTAAAACCTCCACATTTTCTTCCAAAATTGCCATTTTGTGGAGGGATTATTAGGGGGAGAACATAATTTTGAGCCAAAGTTGGGGACAGTTGTGAGGTTTGGATATACCTAATTCTATGAAGCAATTTATTTGCACGTACCTCTCAACCTCTTAAAGCAGGAAATCTGGACAAGGCCGAATATATTGGGGGAACATATAGACAGTTCTAAAAATTGCTGTTGTATAAACTTAGACAGTTGATAGAATAACAGGTCTTACTTTAGCATGCATTTTTCTGAAGGGTATGAATTCTGAAACTCAATGTCTGTCATTATTTAGTGACTTCATTCCTAAATAATTTACCAGATAAAACACAAACTTTATGAGGAACAAACCAAAATGAAGCAAAAATATATTAATTCTGTGAAAATCTGGACAGTGGAGATGTATAGTTCAGCCGGGGCTGTCTTTGAGTTTGCCGTCTTTCCCCCTTACAAAATCATGGTCGAATCGGGTCTACCCCCTGCAGCCAGTCCAATGTCCCATTACTTGGCTATTTCACCCCATTTACCATAAACACTGTAATGTGCATACTGCTTTACTTCTATGATGATTTGGATTTCATTTAAAAGTTTTATTTTACATTTTACAGCACAAACACTAATAGACATGTGCTAAACAAAACAATGCAGTTTCACAATGAAAATAGACTTAGCATTAAAATTTCTCTGCCCTTGAAACTTACATTCATTGAAACAGCATTGAAATCCACAGTCAAAGAACATACATCTGGCCAGTGGCAAATAAAGATTAACTTTGGGCTGGTTTCAAATCATAGGCCTCTTGCACATGAAACATACATGTGTTCTTTGATACACCTTCCTGACTGTATTAAATTATATTTTTTGTATTATACAGTACAGTTAGAGGGCATTTTAAATTTGTTTTGAGCATTTTTCCAGTAAAGAATGAAACAAAATGCATGCACCAGTAATGACAAAATTGCCCATTTCAGAACATTTCCATCATAAAAGTCTACTCAAACTCCTACAATCCACCAATATCAGTAAATATGCACAATCTCTGCAGAAGTAAAAGTCACCTAAATAATTCCACATTAAAGAGATCTGTAACTAATGAAGAGGTTGCTGCTAGCAAACAACTTTATATTTCATTGTTTAATCTACAAATAAAGTGCCTGTTGCTCTTGAGGAATAAATTGCCCATGTTGCATTAAAAAAATGATAAACTAGTAATATTGCAATAGAATAAAATATTGCAATAGGGAACTGATGGCAAACTGATAACAAGTTGATAATTACTAAGTATCTTCGCCAAAGAGGACATTCTCAGGACTGCAGCATCCACCCCCTTTAAAAGTACAACACAGTACAGAATTAAAATGCATCTACATACTGTGGGAGTAGAACCCACAGCCTTCTGCATCAAAAGCAGGTACACTACCTGTTCATAGGTTCATAGGTTCATAGGTAGATACTGGGCTGTCTGCCCGAAGGCGTATATTAGCCCAGCCACGTTGTGCAGTATTCACCTCCCCCTTGGTTAGTTCCCTAGGCCCTTGATCTAGCAGCTAGTACCCTTGGCCCCTATCTAGTAGAGTTGTTGGTATGATCCCTGGTGTGAACATTCTGTTACCCATCCACTCGTCAAGGTTCCTCTTGAAGAGTGATAGTAAGGGGCTCTGTCTTATGTAGATCGGGACCTTGTTCCATAGCAAGGGAAGTCTTTGCGAAGAGAATCTATCCCTCCAGCATGTTCTATTCATTGTTGTGCTGAGGTTTATATCCCTATAGCATGTAGCTCGAGTGGATTTAGTTTTTCTAAGAAGGAGCATGTTCAACAGTTCTGGGTTGGACATGGCTCTGTATGTTAGACAGAGATCGCCTCTGAGAAGGCGGTATGCCACAGAGAAAAGCCTTATTTTTTTCAATTGTGCTGCATAGGGCAACTGTTTGAGGCCAGTAATCCTCTTAGTGAGGTACCTCTGTGGTCTCTCCAGCTGCTGGAGATGCCTAGCCAGGTACATTCCAATTGGTGCATTGTACTCAATAATGGATCTAATGAGGAAAGAGTAGAGGGGCACCACTACATCCTTAGATATTGATGCGAACCCTTTTGTGATCAGATGGGTCACATAGTAGGATTTTCTAACCACCTTGGCAACATGGTTATCAAAGGAAATCTACTTGGGTCCCTAGATCTATCTACTTCAAATTTCAGGGGGTTACCTCCTATGTGGTAGTTTGCAGGTACTCTGTTTTTTCCAAAGGGGATTACTACACATTTTTTTAGCATTTAGCTTGAGACCATGGCTTTGACACCATGCATCAGTCTCATTAAGGCCCTTCTGGAGGATATCCATGTCGGCCGGAGACTCTATTATAGCACCCAGATTGCAGTCGTCCGCAAACTTGGCCAGCCACAGCCCTTCAGTGCTTGCCTGTACTTCTAAGAAGTATATGCCAAACAGGAGGGGCCCCAGGACAGAGCCCTGAGGCACACCTCTCATTACTGGTCTGGATTCGGACATAGATGCCACTATTCTTACTTTGTGGGATCTGTCTGAGAGCCAGTTTGCGATCCAGCTTGTGACGTAAGGGTTTATGCCCAGGTTGGTGAGTTTATCAATGATACCCAAATGGGGAATGGTGTCAGATTCTTTAGCAAGGTCAAGGTAAGCTGTGTGTACCTCCTTTCCCTTATCTATAGCCTGAGTAACTTTCTCAAAGAAGTCCACCAGGTTCAGGAGGCATGATCTGTCCTTGATGAAGCCGAGCTGTGTGGGGTCAAGTGTTTTGAGGTTTCCAATCTCTCCATTTATGAGTTCCATAATGATTTGCTCCATTGCCTTACAGATCAGACTGGTCAGGCTTATTGATCGGTAGTTCCCAGGGTCGGTTGTGGGCCCACCCTTGTGCAGAGGAACCACCGTTGCTGTGCGCCATTCTATGGGCACATATCCTGTCGAGAGGCTGAGACTGAATAGGGTATTCAGATGCGGGGTTAATTCATTTTGGAGCTCGCGTATGACACAGCCCGGGACACCATCTCTTGTGCTATTAACAATTGAAGCCACCTCAGCATAAGCAGCACTAAACATCTCTTCCCCTGAAGCTCTTAGCTCCTTGGAAAATCCACTCAACACTCAACTGTATCTCTTAACTTTGCAGCACATGAGCACAAGAAATCTAGAAAAAACCAAAATTTATTGGGGGGGGGGGCAAAAGCCCAAAAACCAGGGACACATTTTAAACATTGCCTGTATAATCTTGGAAAGTTGCTAGAATAAATGCTATGTTACCGCCATACATTTCATTACCAAGTCTTGAACCCAGGCCCCCGTGCACTATAGTCAGAGAAACATACCACTATGCCAAATCAGGTGTTTCTTGAAAGACCAGAAGACTGAAACTTAAATGGCTATCATTTAGTGAATTTAGTTCTCACCATAGCTCTCAACCTCTTAGCACAAAACACCTGGACAAAGCCAATAATGGGGGAATACAGCCCACAAACATATTCGGTGAATTCAGTTCTCACCATAGTTCTGGTCCCTCTGTTAGTTTTAAGTGAGTATCATGGTTGCCTGTCCTATCTCAGAAGTTTAACTGAGGGCACAAGTTTTCTGGCCCCTCTATTAATTTTAAGTATCAAGTTGTTTGACCCCTCTTGTAGATTTAAGTGTGTACCTCAGTTGGTGACTCTCATAGCCTGTAGCGAGATACCTTTCATTGTTTTATTATGCTTTATAGGTTTATATCAGATTGCTTTATTAAATATCCAAGGGAAATATGAAAGTAATTCATCCCAGAGTAGTACAATGACACTGCTGATTTGTTTTTCTCTGCCATTACAGTTATATTAAGTAACAGAATGCCCAGTGTTTTAGTGACCTTCCTTCTTCTTTATCACCACCAAATCAGTACTTGAGTTGGTTAGTAGCATTCTCTTAATTTTTAATGTTGGCTGAATATCAAAAACTATGCACAGTCTGTTAAACTGCATTATTATGTTTCCATTATATACACCAGTTTAGAGGTTCGCCCAATGACAAACAGAGACAGCCTTCAAATTGCTCTACTACAGCAAAAATGTTTTATCCCCCCCAACATACACGTTGTTTGTTAAAAACATTTGTACAATGGACTGCTGTAGGTATGCCTAGGCTATGTGACATCTCACTTAAAATAAAAAGTGCTTGAATTCTGCTTCAAACAAGGCATTTAAGCAAAAGAAAGAAGACATGCTTTTTGCTGGGAACAAATCTCCCATATACTCCATGGGGTGGAATATGCCTCTGCCACTCCTCTGCTTAATATACTCAGTGCCAAGTTTGGTGCACCTTGGAGAACATTGAGAATCCCCCTCAAAGTGGTCTTTCAGTGTATAGTTTATATGTGTACAAAGTGCTTACTATTGTAGGTATACACTCATCCAGACTGTATTTTCCAATAAAAGTGCTTGAATAATTTTCCTCACAGACTTCATATGTCCTCTGTTTCTTTCAATAATGCAGTATCTTTAGTAAAACTCCACAAGTCGTCAAGACATTTCATACAAGCACTTCTGAAGCTTTACTACTTTGCTTGCTTCCTCCAACACACAGACATGCAGTCTCTCCTTCCCTTTCTGTATCTCTTGCTCAGTGCTCTGTCACATGCACAGTAATTCCCCTCCTACATTAGCTTGTATAGCTTGTATAGATGATTAGCTTGTATAGATGATTGTATAGATGATAATTTTTTGTCCAATGGGCAAGAGTGCATATTTATATGATAAATTGCTACATCGATTGACTGTATAAAGCTAAAGCACTGGTATAAACTGCTTGTAGCCAGGTTTGTTCGGTAAGGTGACAAGTGACAGTCATCTAAGCAGATATACAACTTAACCATTAAACCGTTAGAGTACATACATGCTCTAAGCTTTTGTAGGCATTTTCTGTGGCACACAAAGATAACTACACAAAATATCCATTAATAAGCGTCTTCTTCAAACTTGTTATAAAATCAACAATACCTAACAACTAGAGCAGTTATCAATATTTAATGACATTAGGAGGAGTCGGACTCGGACACCTACCTCAATTTAAAGTAAAAAAAATGAGTGACTGCCTGGCCATCTCTGTCTGATCACGAACTGAAGTACTGGTGGATACTATGAAATCAAATTAGCTAGGAATGAATCAAATTATTTCTTTAATTCTTTTGCTCTCTAATGGTTAACCTCTGTTCGAAGTTCGAACCCCCAAGCCAAAACAAAAGGAAACAATACAAGTTGTTTCAGCAACGGTAGCACCACAGGTAATGAAAGTACTCTGCTAGCCAGCCTATACTACTGATTTGTTTCTCGCTCTCTTTTTCGGGAAGAGAGTGAGAACCAATCAGTAGCCATCCAGCAGTCCACTTCACTTATGTGACAGCGGACGTGGCAGTCTGATCCCCTTCCACTTCACTGTGCAGGTAAACTGCATATAATTCTGGGCATCATGCTGATGTCTTTTCTCCTTAATCTGGACTGATTTACAACAGTCTGGATGCAGATTTACAGTCAGAAACTAAAAAAAAAAGAAACCAGAACTCGCCGAGCATGCGCAGTTTGAGTTCCGGGCTTTTGCGAGTCAGTCGGACTCACTTACAGCACTGCCACCAGCCAGTAAATATTTAAGTAGTTAATTATAAATATTTTTTTTATTTTTAAATATGTTCTTTTTCTTTCTTCCACAGCTGGGTGGGCTGCAGTCCTGCAGTCCGATGGGACTAGCTGCCACTGCCTGCAACATATAGCCACAGAGAGGTCATGGGAAAAAGCACCACACACAGGTTTGCAGAAATGGAAAACCTTTATTTGTGTACTATTACAGTTCTATATGTCATGCCATATAGCTGTTCAGACACTGACATCCATATAAACAGAGTAA
The DNA here is from genome assembly GCF_019279795.1 of Protopterus annectens. NCBI lineage: Eukaryota > Metazoa > Chordata > Ceratodontiformes > Protopteridae > Protopterus > Protopterus annectens. Next base: position 1,073,208,003 of record NC_056727.1, on the reverse strand, counting down.
TGCAACTGTGAAACAGTTATACTAATACAGTAGTTGGAAAGGTTCACAACTTTTGCTGTCCAGGCCAAGCCCTTCAAATTGTATAATAGTAAAGACAGACTGGGCCACAGGATACCAAACAATCAACAGTAAGTAATGCAGATGTATAGTTCAGCAGCCTCTGTCTACAGTCTGTACAAAATCACTAGGTGGTAAAGAGTTCAGTTGACCAAATGGGATATAACTGTTACATAACAAGGAATACCTGATACCATCACAAGCACACTGACAAACAGAACAGTCTGTATGGCAGGAGGCAGTAGGCCTGCATTAATCCAGTTTATGTAAGTAATGTAAATATAGGTGAAGTATATGGTACTGTACATCCAGATACCTTAAGGCAGCTCACCCCTGATACCCCCACATTTTGTAGCAGCCTAGGTAATTTATGATGCACCCCCCTGACTCAATAATACAGGGCCATATACCACTGTTACATACACTGGCCTCTGGAGTGCAAAGGGCACACTGTATTGTATTGGTGAAGCCCACACATATATGGCCCCAGCCCCACCGTATGTGTAGGGGATACAACAGCAGTGGACTGATGGCAGCAATGGCAGTGTGATATACTCACAGCCCACTACAGAACAACCCCTGACAGCATGTCATATGTGCAAAGCTTGGTATGTAGGTGGAGGACAGAGGCTGGAAAACAGGCCTATATGTGGAAAACTGTTGCCATACACTAAGTAAGTCACTGGTGTTACAGGATAGTCTGCAACATACCCTTAGTTAGGGAATTAAGGTTAGAAACATAAATGGATGTAGCCATGTACAGATAGCACTCAACACACACACTTCCAGTGAAATATCTGACACAGGACCTGTGTGGTGGACTTACAAAACATGATAGGCACACCTCTGGCCACCAAGAGAATAGGCCCACAGTTGAGAGCTATGCATACAGACTGCATTCCAAGATAAACTAGTATGCACACACACACCCTGTAACACCAGTACTATATAAAGCATAACACAACTCTACTCACACCCTGTCTGTAGTTCTGGAACCTCCTACAAATATGTGGCTGCCCTGAGTGTGCCGGTTCTCCTGTAAGAGGTATTGCTACCTGCTTGTCTGTAACACTGATGCCCACACGCAGGAAGGATGTCAATCACACAGGAAAGGCAAAGGGACCATGCCCACATGATGTAGGGATTTATAGTAGGTGGTTGCCATGACGGTGGTAATTGGAAGTACTACACAGCAAGCTGTAAGCAGTTAGCAAGTGTAGGATACTGATTGATGCAGAGGCCATCACCTGATCAAGTGCATGACATACTAAAACCATGCTGCAATCTATTCAAAGCAGCTCAATCCATTCACTGGAGAGAGAAAGAAAAAGAAAGGATGAAAGAAAGAAAGAAACCATAAGTGTAAGTGAAAAAATAAAGCTCATCACACTAACAGCTGAAGACGGAGGCATTTAGCCAGCTGCCAGTCATAAAGACATCATTCCCACAACAGGTATGTGAAGTATATGTACATGTATTAGAATGTAGTACCTGGTCCAGCATAATGGGATAGATGATGTGGAATGAGTTATATGTGCCATCAGGTGTTGTTGTGATGATGTTCAACTGAACAACTGCTATGGACAATAGTATTTGTCCCTGTGGGTAGTGGGCCATAGCTATTAACTGTGCAGGTCAGCACTGACAGACAAGATATAAGGCATCATAGTGTTTGTTGTGTAATGGGAAGTATGTTTATTATGTGGACAATAGCTGGTGGGGGACGTAATGCCATTATGATGGACATGTGGGAGCCACAGCCCACCACTGGCAAGATACTCAGGTGAATCTGTAATGTAGCATGCCAGAATGCCATAGGTGTGTAATAGGGTTATCTGCAATCAGGTCCCACATATACCCCACAAATGTTAGGCCATGTCCATATGTGGCACCTGTCGGTGTTGTAGCAAGGCAGAACAGTGCAGCTGTTCAGGAAGGTGTTGTGAGATTATGGAGCTGATGTCTGACTGTACCCCACATATAGGTATGCATATGTGTACATGTCACATATATAATACATAAGGATATATATGTATATAAGCATGTATGTCCAGAAATATACATATACCCATGTGTAGACATATATATGTGCATATATATATGACATCACATATATCTACACATATATAGATATATACCTATATGCACATGTCTACATATGTACAAACACACACACAAACATATAGCTTCACTAGGGATGGCTTGCACCTGTCACCACTGGGCTTTCGGATATTGGCAAAGGCTCTTGCCACCCCCATAGTGCCTTTTTTAGGCAAGGCTCAAAAGTCAAACCCACCCCCATAGACAGCACAAGGAACAAGAAACTAAGGGTAATGCTGCTAAATGCCAGAAGTCTTAACCTCAAGATGCAAGCACTCGAAGCTCTCCTCAGTATGGAGAACATCGATATCTGTGCAGTGACAGAAACCTGGTTCAAGGCTCCAGAGAGCACCCCAGCACTACCAGGCTATACCTCATATCATGCTTTTCAGCCCCAAAACCCAGACCAAACCACAAAAGGAGGGGGAGTTTCCATATTTATCAAGGATATCCACACCTCCAGGTTAGTGGCATTGCACGGCATCGGAGACCATCCATGTGCAACTAACAGTGGGCAAGACTGCTTTTCAGTTTATAGCATCCTACAGACCACCCTCTCAAAGTCAGGAATCCCACTTGGCTTTCCTGAAAACATTGGAGAACATGAAGATCTCTCTGAACACCATTATATTGGGCGACTTCAACTACCCAAACATTGACTGGGAGCACTACTCAAGCACCAGCACCTTAGCCCAAAGGTTCCTGGAAATTATAAACTCAAATGCTATGGAACAACTAGTCACCACTCCCACAAGAGGGGACAACATACTAGACCTGATCATTACCAACATGGGGACTCTATGCTCCACACCAGAAGTATATCCCTCATTGGTAAGATCAGACCATAAATTAATTTCACTGGATGTCCACATCCCGACCCCACCCCCAGCCCAGAAAACCACAGTGAAAAACTTCTCAAAAGCGAACTTCTCACTTCTCAAAACTGAAGTGGAATCCTTCAAGGCCCCAGGGCCAGTGGAAACTACAGCCCAAACTGCAGAATCCTATATAAATGCATTCTACGGACATCTCCAGGAATGCATGGATCATGCTATCCCAAACAAAACCAAGACCCAATCATCCAAAGGCAGGCGCCCAGTCTGGTGGACCCCTGCCATAAATAAACTGTACAACAGAAGGAGGAAGCTACTACATGATAGAGCAAAATCCCTAATAGGGAAGGCATCTCTGATCAGTACTAGCAAAAATTACGATCCCTCATAAAATCCTCCAAGGCCAGCTTCGAGAGAAAAATTGCACAGGACACCAAAGACAATCATAAGGCTTTTTCAGTTATGTTAGAAACCTGGGATGCAACTCCCAGACTTGTTCTGAGTTGATTCTAAATGACAAAAAATACACTGAACCCACAGACATCGCCAATATCCTGGCAGACAGGTTCAGTGCAAACTTCTCCACCCCCAAAAGAGCAAGTATCTATCCCAGCAGAGGGCTGCCTTCCAAACATCTCTGATGCTCAGGTGAAGGCTGCCCTCCAAAGCAAAAAGCACTGCTTCCATGGGACCAGATGGCGTCCCAGGTTGCATCCTACATGAACTCCAAGAGGAACTAATCCCTCAAATAAAACAGCTATACAATCTCAGCCTCACTACAGGATATGTGCCCACAGAATGGCGTACAGCAACAGTGGTCCCACTTCACAAAGGTGGAGCCTCTACGGACCTTGGAAACTATCGCCCCATAAGCCTGACTAGCTTAGTCTGCAAGGCTATGGAGAGGATCATCATGGAGCTCATAAACAAAGACATTGGGGACCTACAGACACTAGATCCTACCCAGTTCGGCTTTGTCAAGGGCAGATCCTGCCTTTTGAACCTGGTTGACTTCTTCAAAACAGTCACCAAAGCCATAGATGAAGGGAAGGTAGTCCACACAGCCTATCTGGACCTTGCAAAGGCATTTGACACAATACCCCACTCGGCATCATAGATAAGCTATCCAGCTTAAATATAAACCCCTATGTCACAAGATGGGTCGCAAACTGGCTCAAAGACAGAACCCACAGAGTGAGAGTTGCTGAAGCCATGTCAGACTCAAACCGGTCACAAGTGGCATCCCACAGGGTTCTGTCCTGGGACCACTCTTGTTCGGTATATACTTTCTGAGGTACAGGCAATGTGGAGGACTATGGCTCACCAAGTTCGCAGACGACTGCAAACTGGGCCATAATCAACTCTCCAGCTGACACAAACATCCTTCAAAAGGTCTCACAGAGACAGATAATTGGTGCCAGCACCATGGTTTAAAGCTAAATGCCAAAAATGTATAGCCATACCCTTTGGCAAAACAATGTGCCCACAAATTACCACATAGGCGGAAACCCATTAAGTACAGAGAAAGTTATTAGGGACCTGGGGACCCAAGTTGATAGCAATCTCTCCTTTGAAAACCACATTGCCAAAGTGGTTAGAAAGACCTTCTACATAGCCCACCTCATCACGAAGGGTTTCACATCTAGATCAAGAGAGGTAATCGTGCCTGGTTATTCATCCCTCATCAGGCCCATCATAGAATACAATGCCCCTTTGGGATGTACCTTACCCGACACCTGCAGCAATTAGAAAGACCCCAAAAGTATCTCACCAAGAGGATCAAGGGTCTCAAACAGATGCCATATGCTGCTCGGTTAAAAAAACTCCAGCTCTACTCAGTTGCATACCGCCTACTTCGAGGCGATCTATGCCTGACATACAAAGATATGTCAAATCCAGAATTAATGGACATGCTCCACCTCAGTAAATCTAAATCCCTTAGAGCCACATGCTCGAGGGACTTGAACCTCAGCACAGAAATAAATAGAACTTGCTGGAGGGACAGGTTCATAACCCAGAGGCTCCCTTCACTCTGGAAATAGAATTCCAGTTCATGTGAGGCAGAGCACCTCACTGAATCTCATCAAGAAGAATCTCGATAGGTGGATGGGGGATCGTAGGTTTGTCCCAGGGATTACTCACGTGTCACTATTAGACAGAGGCACAGTAAACTAAACCTTAAAAAGGGCACAGTATACTCAAATCGAGGGGTAGCGTAAGCCATACAGAATCGGGCTAGGCTTATAATTGCCTCAGGGCAGATAGCCTAGTATGAACCTATGAACCTATGAACCTATGTATGTAAAGACATGTCCCCTATATCACTACCACAGTGATGTGTACTATGTGCAAGGCAGCAGCACACATAGCAATACACACAGATATCTACAGCTGGCAGTGTGTGCACCATGGATGGGTATGTTACATGTTAGTCCCTTCTTGGCACCACATTGCCCCCATCTGTGAAGTATGCAGTGGGAATATGGGGAAGTATGGCAGGTATACAAGTGGAGGTGGTCAGAACTGGTAGGTATAGAGGACACCCTACAGGGGTGGTATGTGACACATGTGGTGGGTAAACACCGTGGATGGTGTGTGTGGTCTGTGATGTGGATGCCCCATGGTCTCCAATATGGGCACAATGGGAACAAGCCTCCCACCAACTGCCACTCACAACAGCAGTCCATGTCCTAAAGGTGCCTGATCTGGAGGCTGAGCAGGAGGAGCATGTTGGTCATGTGAATGTGTATTGGGTGCCTCAGACTGATGTAGCACATCCCTCATGTGTCTGTGGAGCCCAGTATGGAACAGACCTTAGACCTGAGCTCAGGGGACAGGAACATGTTGGTGTGTGCCCTGAGGGGGGGGGGCAACATTCCCTGGGTGGTTCCACCTGATGGTATTGGTGTAACAGTACACTAGGAGTCCCCAGGTTGGCACACACATGTTATGTGGCCAGGTATCATGGGTAGATGGGTGTGGAGAGGTGGATCAGCTGGCCAATAGAACACATACATGTTATTGTGTTACTGTTATAGAACATTTGTTGGTAGTAATAGTCTACACAATCCCGGTACATTTCCAACAGCATGCATAGATATCACCAATCACACAGACTGTCAGATGTGCAACAATCTCAGAGCAGCCATACCACTGGCATATATATGTAACCATAGTGGCCCTGACAATGGCATGCAGGTGAATAGTCTGTAACAGGTCAGCAATGATAGTGTCCACACAGGGGACATGGCTACAATCACATAGCAGAAGGTTTGGTACAATACAAAATCTGTCCACCTGATAGTTAAGCTGTAGCCATACCTAATGAGTTGTGTGTACAGTCTGTTAAAGCTGATATGGTGGTGGGGGGGTGACAGAGATGTGTATTACGAACTGTGGTAACCTTGCTGTATGAGTTGCTCAGGCCTGTTTCCATCTTTATGTCTTTCAGGCAAGATATCACATGGCAGGTTACCTGTGTATTCAGCGGATGGAAATGAGGTCATCATTAACCACCTGGTACAGCACTACCAGGTGCTCTTTGGCATGATAGCCCATGAGCAGCAGGAACGGACCGCCCTGTGGAACGATCTAGTCCACAGGGTCAATGATGTCTGCCTGCATAAATGCAGTTATGAGTAGGTCCAACATCATTGCAGCGACCTGCTTCACAATGCCCGTCAGTGTGCTGCTGCAGTCCAGGGGATCACCTCGCCACGGGGGGGGGCCATGCCATCCACCCCCGATACGTGTGTAGGAGCTCCTGGCCAGCCTCATGGCACCTGCCCATCACCAACAACCACTGGACCCCTTCATGAAGGTGGATGTCACCCACACAACGGTTGAGGAGCATGCATGTAAGGGCACAGGACATATCAGTAGACCACTGTTGTGTAAATATCCACAGTTGTACAGGTAGATCATGCATATCTGACATGTCATAGATATATTGTGTTGCTACATTGTAGTGATAAACAGATGTCCAGATGTGGTAGTATTGTGGAAATTTACCGTTGATATATGGTAGTACTGTACCCAGCCTGTAGCAGTGTCACAGGTGGGGCCACTGACATTGCATCTCTCACCCTCTTATGTAGGTCCTTCTGGGATAACAATAAGGCAGCAGCCTGTAGCTGGTGAGTATGTTTTATGTAGATGCATGCCAACACACCGGGCATGTAATGGTGATGGTATATTCCATGCACATATCTAACACACCTACCATGAATGCATGCTGTACATGTGCATGTATTGTTGCTGTGAAATGCACAACCTCACAGGGGTGACCACAATGGGGTATTTGAAGGGTACGTCACACACTTGTATGATAATTAACATCCTGTCATTGCGGAATGTGTCCACAGGGAATAATATACTGTTGGTAGACATGGCCTACAGTAGTGATATGTTCTGAACAACACCCATATACAGTCCAACACCAGTGTATATACCTGTAGGACAATTCCAACTGCTGCAGAGATACACTATGGCATAGGGCATTACAGTAGTCTACATTATCAGCTGGGTCTAGGCTGCAACAAGTGGTGTTCAGTATATGGGACACTGAAAAGTGACACAAACGTGTAGAGCTTACCTGTCATGCATCTGCATAAAAGCTGAGGGATGGGGGGTCTCAGCATGACACACCAGTGCACTGCAGCAGGGATCCAATGGATGGTAGGAATGGCTCTATCTGAATATAGTCAGGTTCAGGACCTGTGGCAGCCATAACCCTACCCACACTGCAATAGTGATGGCATTGTATGAACACCATGGGATGTGCACATGAGTAGACCTTGCCATCATGCAGAATAGGGGGACATGTGTAGGGTAGACTGAACATACACCAGCAAATGCAGAAGGCCCATCCTGGTACACCCCTGCCATGAGCAGTGACTGTTGTACTACACACAACAAGAGGTGTGACAAACCGTCATGATAAGAGTGTGCCCACATGGTGTGTATGCATTGTGGTCAGCAGCCACACACTTAACACAATCTGTATACACTGCATGTGAAAGTACAGGGCATATGTCACATACTGGGCTTGTGTACTGCTAAGATATGCAGTGATGTGGACCCATGGCAGATCAAGGATGTGTGTGTAAAATCAAAAATGGTGTGTACACCCCCCATAGCCATGGTATGCTCTGATGTTTGTCAGTGTAAGCATTTCTGCAGTGGTAATACATGATCTGTTGATGTTGACAGCTGTAAAACAGGCATCAGGCATTCACCAGTGACAACAGTCCACATATCATCCCAGGTATGTGTTGCTGAAAAACATAGAGGCTGTGAGAAGTAAAGCTGACATAACCAACACAGTACTACAAATTCTGCAATGGGTTGTACACCTGTGAGTTGTGGTGCACAGTACATGGCAGGGTGCAGAGCAGGTGCACAGCAATACTGTGTACATGGATGCAGTGGTATCCAGGGTAAGGGGCATCACCTAGTGACACAGCACATGCATCACACACATGTATACTATTGCTAGCATAGATTGACTATAGCTGAACTGCATGCTGTTCTGTACCATATGTTCTGCATGTTGGCAGATGGGTAATAGGAGGACTGTGTGTACGATCATTGTTCAACCTCACCTGTGTGAGTGTGTGTGTGTGTGTGTGTGTGTGTGTGTGTGTGTGTGTGTGTGTGTGTGTGTGTGTGTGTGTGTGTGTGTGTGTGTGCATCCTGGTGGTTAGTTAGTTTGCCTGCAGGGTTACTCTGGTGAAGTGGTGGGAGATAGATGCATGTATGATGTATGTGTGCATGTGTGTGTTTGTGTTTGTGGCCATGTATGCACATGTGTGATTGTGGGGTGTTCATATGGCTGTACACCCCCCCTTTGGAACCATGTAGTGCATGGACATGGACTGCCACATTACACACTAAGAATACCTGTCATGTGTGTAATTACAGGACAGCAAATAGTATAATATGGTCTGTAGTATGGAACAGGCAACCAGAGGGAAGGTAGACTCCAGGTACACACTTATTATCACAGTCAGCAGAGAGGTCACCTACAACCCACACATGCAGCTCTACAGATGCAATGGGGAAGTACTAGTCAACACCAGGGAGTTTATACAAATATTACAGGTATCACATGATGGGCTGATGCAGCAGCATGTCTGGCATGTACTGAGCATTACATACACATGACACACCAGTGGGAGATATTATTGATACAACATAGTAGCCCACACATATAGGGGCCATGCACATCATTTCCGGCCATACAGAGAGTGCATGCCAAATGACAGCAGTGAAGCCATGTAAATCCACTACACACAGGTCAGGCAGGTAAAGTAGTAACTGGCCTTTTGTTGTGGCTGCTTGTGTGGGCACTTAGAGGACTGTGATGTTAATGAGTGGTATTAATGTGTGTATGTTAACAAGTGTGATGCAGGATGGGGTTAACACATGGACATATATGTGGGACTGTCTGCAAAGCCATGGACAGGTAGGTATTATGGAGGTGTATGTGTGTGTGTGTGTGTGTGTGTGTGTGTGTGTGTGTGTGTGTGTGTGTGTGTGTGTATACTGTTAGGCAATGCTGCACAGGTTTTAAAGTGCATTTATTGTTTTCCCCCACAGGTGGTGAGGTGGGTCAGGGTCCCTCCTGCATGCAATCTGATGTAGGTGTCCATACAGACACACGATGATGATGATGATAATAATGTGGAGGCACAAGTGGGGTTGTCAGGGGCTGACACTGCACCAACATTTGACATCGCCCTTTTAGCCACCCCACCCCTGCACACAGTTTCAGAGCCTATACACACCCTATCACCAATGGCCATAGCAGAGGGACAGCTGGTGTACAGTGGCAGTGCACAGGAAAGTGTGGTAACCATGCCTATTGTGTCCAGTCACTGCATGCATAGCTGGATGTCCAGCAGGCTGCCACATAGGCAGATGTCCCAGGATGCTTGTGGTAGGGCCACTGAACATCATGCCCTTGGCAGAGGTGACATAGCTGCTACCAGCAGAAGCATGTTTCAGGCTGTAATGGCAGCGCAGGCACATATTGAGCATTACACCAGACAGGGCCTTAAGCTGCAGAGGGCTGCTCTCACATCTGTAAGCGACAACCTCCGTGAACTGTCGGGTACCATCCATGCTTCTAACAAGCAAGCGGGTAGACGGCATGATGAGATGATGGCCCTCATCAGCCATGGTGTGTCCATGTTTCAACATGTGGTGGGGATGCGGCGATGCCCGCGTGGACATGGGCTAGCAACACTAACAGCTGGCAGTCAATATGGATGTGCTAGGACACCGAGGGGCTCCCGTAGTGGAAGTAGCAGCCCCGGCAGTGTGGGGAGTACGCTGTCCACACCACACCACAGCAGGCCACGTGCATGTGGTCCCAGCCAGTCCCAGAAGGGACCTGATACCAGTTGACAAATGTCATCAGCAGGTGAGAGTAGCACATCGACGCCTGTACCTGGACATGCCCGTGGAACCCCTGGCAGGCACAATCCACATGCCCATGTCCGGAGGCAGTGAACTGCACACCTTGCCAAGTATGGTCTGCACCTGTCCATAAACACCTGTGTAGGACAGCCACATGGCAGAACTGTGTGTGTGCATACCAACACACTATGCAAACAAACCTAGGGCAACCCCATACCATCACACACCACATCACCTTGGCCAGCTCCCCAGAGTACACCCCTCACCCACACACATAGTGCCAAATGTATGACCCAGCCTTGGCCTCTGGAAAACCAACACCACACCTTGTGCATGTGATGACACCTGTGCCCCATTCCTCTCATCCATATCACTGATGCAAGGACAGGATGATATGGTTCTGATGCACACGGTGACTGTACAACAGTGTACCACAGTCCTGCAGTGTAACATGTTGTAGGGAGTAGAGTGTGAGGCATATTTAGCAGGTAGTGTAGCCTTCCAGCAATGATGCCTTATAGCTGTTAGTAACACTGGTTGGTTGTGGTCTCTAAAATGTTATCCAATTGTGTTGCAGGTGTATATGTGTCAGCACTAGAATGCCCTGTGCATATGATGTTACCTGTGCCCCATCCCTGTCATCCATACCATCAATGCAGGGACAGGCTGATATGGTTCTGATGCAAACAGTGACTTTACAACAGTGTACCACAGTCCTGCAGTGTAACATCTTGAAGGGAGTAGAGTGTGAGGCATATTTGGCAGGTAGTGTAGCCATCCAGCAATGATGCCTTGTAGCTGTTAGTAACACCGGTTGGTTGGTTGTGGTGTCTAAAATGTTATCCATGTGTGTTGTAGGTGTACATGTGTCAGCACGGGGATGGTCTGCAGTTATATTGCACAACAGGGTATGTCACTGCGCTGACACCATGGCTGTGACATATCTGGGGTACAGTTGAACACATTTCACAGGTTACTATACCAGTTATTGCCTGTGCTACATGGACAGGTGGCCCACTGAGGTGTGTATACCCTGCAACCTGATGTAGACCCATCCACATACATGCACACTGTTACTTGCCAACACTGGGACTAGACCCCTACCTAGCTATGTCATGATACTGACATGTGTGGCTTACATTGCACACACCACACAGTGTTTAGGGTGAGGTGTGTCCCAGGTTACATGGTATATGCAGAACATCCCCAGGCATGCACAGTATGCTAATGGGGGATGTAATGGGTGTATTTGGATGATACATAGTGTGACATACCATCATATACACATTTACAGACACATAGCCAGACACACATCTGAGATGCCAGGGCCTATCGCTGCTAACTACCTTGACTGTGTCTCCAATGTGTTACAGGTAGGCTGCACACATCACATGCATAACTGGCTTGGATTGTGGTAACAGTTACCTGTATGATTGATGGTGACAGTGGTAATGATAATGTGGTACATGGGACATATATGTGGTGTACCTTGGTGTAATAACAGTGCACACAGCACCCACATCCCCCACTGGATATTGAACTCCCTGAAACACGTGATGACACTCTGCCATACCCACTAGCACACATTGGCCATGACTGCAATACAACCCATTGCATACCCCAACATTGGTACTACAGGGATATGCATCTCATGCACATGCCACATGCATAGTAGGGTGTCAATCAAGCGTAGGCTGCCTGTACATATCCCAGCTGGATATCTGCCATCTGCCCATCTGTACAAGGACTGACAGTCATCAGCTTGGCAGGTAGCTATGCAGTAGCATGAGTGCGTTGACAGACCAGTAAGGGGTATATACCGTGACACAGCTCACACACCAGGGATACAACAGGGAGCCGTCATTGTCCAGCCATGCTCACAGGTGTGCCTGTTGTCAGTACTACATTAAGCACTCTGCTCTTGCCTGGGTTAGTACTGTCAGCAGTAGTACTGCCATGTTATACTACATGACACTGTGACAGCACATACCCTGGGTTACTACACCCGTATGTCACACATTCACAAGGATAACACTGCTGTACAGGCCTCATATATGTCTGTGTCCCACACATGACACTCACACCCCTTGCTACTGTAATGACAGTACATAGGTGCATGTATTCTACATGGCATTACATACACTTGTTACAGCTTATCAGACTGGGTTGTGTGTCCTGGTTACCAGGGCTAAGCTATGCTTAGCAAATATCAACATTGCTGCAATATAACAGCTAAGCTGATTTGTGCAGTGGTAAGCACGGCCTACACTGTGTAAGTGCCTGTACATTTACCCATAGCTTAGCACCATTTAGCTTCACTCAAACCCGTGCAAACTTGCTTAAAGCTGCTCAAAACTGCCTTAACCACTCTGTATCCAACAGTCCTTGTTTTTCCCAGCAACAAAATGAACAGCCCTTGCAGGTCTTGAACCCAGGACCCTTTACACTGAAGCCACAGCACTTAACCACTATGCCATGACCACTGTGGAGACAGCTGTTGTTTTACCAATATAGCTGTCAATACACATATTGAGTGGTATTGTACAATTGCCTTTAGTTCCTAATATGTGTAGTCCTTGTTATTAATATGTCTGTTGCATCACATATGTTGTTTTATCATTATGTGAACATAGCAGATACATACAGTGAGATACATGTGGGAGGGTATACACAACCATGATGTTTACTCATGACTGGAATATGGTTGTATACATATCATAGGTGTATATATATCTACATGTACATACACATGTATACTCATACATATGTCTGTATACACATCTGTATAGTGCTACATTTATATGGCCATGTGTACATCTCTTCATATGTACATATGTGTAGATATAGGTATATGTATATGTACATATAGATATATGTGTATATAGCTATATATGTATGCACATCCTATGTGTACAGATATGCCTAGTTATGTTGGTGTATATATATATATATATATATATAGAGAGAGATATCTATAACTATATGTGCATACATATCTATTCTGATATACCTACTACTGTCAATATATCTGTATATATCCATATGTATATGTGCATATGTATCACTATCTGTATATGTGTAGACATATATTGCTCTGTATTTGTATATATCTGGGTGTGTATATGTATATCTAGGTGCATATACATACCCATCTATATATGTTGATATGTATATGTGTAATCATTTATATAGATATCTGGATAATTATATGTACATATATTTTCACCATATGTCCTGGACATGGATTGTAGCCCTACCCCAGCCCCTATAGTCCCAACTTCATAGTGCAAGGGGATGTCAGGTATGTATAGCAGGTATATTAGTGGACTATTGCTACTATAATTGGAATTGTCTTCACAGACATGGTGTGTGTGGGAGGTCACATCTGCTTTTTACATGTGTGCCATTGGCTATTGACAGACATCCTAAGGACATCTTAGTAAAGTACCACTGCTAGAACGTAATGCCCCTGTGGACTGCAGCAGAGATGTTGGCCAATATATGTAGACATTCTGACACACTCTGTACAGTCCACAGGTATACACAGAACTCTTTAGTGGAAAACATGTGTACCATGCCTAACAATATGGATGTTAACAGCCATATAGATGGGTATAACACATAATGACTGGTATACATTTTCCACCATAGATTATGCATTCACACACCCCTGTCTGGCCTGACATATAATAACCACTGGTACAGGGGTGCCATGGCCACATACTACCCACTAGATATTGACATACATCTGTACAGCATCCTACTGCTCTGTCTAACATACATGACTGTTAAGGAAGGCCCAGCAGCAGTACATCTGGCAAGTATCTGGGCATGACATTTCACTGGGTAAGTACACTAAGTTGCTAGGCATGTAACAATGTGCAGTGCAGGCTCAACACTGGCCTACATCTCCTATGGGAGAATACACATGTACCTGCATATATAGCAGGCTCTACAGGCATGGCACAGCACAGGATAAGATACACCTGTGTGAAAGTGCATAACCACAACCAATGTGAACACAGCCACAGCCACATATTGTAAGCTAGCATAATATTGCAGTATATGGACTATCTGTTCAACACCATCCTCATATGTGGCACTCACAGACTAACCCTACATATACTGGACTGCTACACAGTTTGGTCTGATGGCTGTCTGTGGTATGGGACATGTGTTTGTATGGCCCTACAAACATGTAGGCCAATACGTTAACATACAGTGGAGCAGCACGTAACATCAGATAGGATGGGACCTAGAACAATGACATCTACCACAGTCTGTACGCAGGCTAAAGTACATATTAACAATTCACACACTGCTGACATTCACCATAAGTACACAGACCTCAGTACAGTACAAACAACCACAGAATGTCCAGGTTATGTCATCAAATATAACTCCTATTGTACATAATGTGTAGCAGTCTGATATCTCACTGGCTTGTTATCAGATATGATGACACTAATTATGGTGTACAGCACATATGCATCTCTTAATGCATGACATATGTACAAAGGCTGACAGAGTTGTGTCTGGAAGCACATACACAGGGCCAATATTGACACGTTGCGGTGATAACCTCATTCATTTACTGTTGTAACAGGGTTTGTTGCAACATATGTCCTATGAGGGATATGAAGTCATTAACTGTCATGGCTTTCACCATCTACAGACTGCAATCCTCACACTACCTTCTGCAGTTCACAGATAGATGCTCTGTGGGTAACACATTAAACCAAAGGCACAATACACTGCCCAGTCTGCAGATGACCCTACAGATGGGGATTCCTCATAAACATAGAACTGACATGGCAGGTATTAAAACATGTAGGACAGCCATATCCACACACACTGTTAAACCAACATTACTCCAAATGCAGTATAGCAGCCCTTACAGTCTGTAGTCAGGTCAGGCACATCCCCCTCCTATGTGTTGCCCTGTTTCTACAGTGTATGTTGTTAGAGGTAAATCCCCAATCCATCTGAGATGCTGTTTGCCAAACAACAAATCTAGTTCCTGCTCACAGTGAATGAAAAGCACCAATACCAACATGATGTTCCTAGATATTGGAGCGTGTTTCCATGCAATTAGCTATGGGAATGTTACCACAGCTGTTCCACATGCAATCATCTAGGGGAGGGCTGCAATTCATGCAGAGGTCATCAGCTGATCATGAGCATCACTTAAAATACACATGCTGCTGCCTAAGCAAAGCAGGTGTAGGTCTCCACATCCACCAGAGAAGGAGTGAAAGGCAGGTAGAGGCAAAGACAAGTCAGGGAGGGGCGGGAGAGTAAAGCCTAAGCATGTTTGTGTCACACACCTACCAGCACAGGGTATCAAACCCCTGACGACTATGTAGTGCTATCACATTTCTATGCAGTTAATGGATGCAACACACAGGTTACATGTTCTAAAACCCTCAAAATGTATATGTGATGGTGAGTGACACCTGCAACAGGGATATGGTAGCTATATGGTAGGTGTAGTATACGTGTCTGTCTGCATGAACAGGTGCCAGCGTCAACACAGCCACATTCTCACAGGGACGCACACACATTGACACACTTGGCAGGGCCAGGAATACAACCCATCACTAGTGAAATTGCCACAACACATTACTGTGCAGGTATCACATGCACCACAGGGTCATACAGAGGTGATATGAGCAAAGGGTATGAGGAGGTGTCTGACATCAGACAGCATGCTGAAGTATGCCAATGGGGGCTGTAGTGAGTGTGAATGTGAACATATGCATCATGCAACACACACACACACACACACACACACACACACACACACACACACACACACACACACACACGTTGCCAGTACTGACATGCATGGGTGAACTGATTCATGGGTGTGTAGTGTTGAACTGTGCCAGATGGCTATACAAGGCTAGATGATGAGTACATCTTGGCATCAGGCCACATGACAATAGTCTGCATTGTGGCTCAGGGGTGTTGATTCTGGAATTGCTCACACAGGTGTGTATTGTATTCACCATCCAGTCACCTGGGTGACTAATGCGTGTGGGTAATGCTGTGCATTGCTCGCCATGTTTGTGTTCCTTATTCCATGACATGGACGGTGTCTGTGATGTGCACACCTCCCACATGCATGTACAGTGGCATGTGGAACTGTACCTGGGGTGTCTGGCCCTTGTCGTGTACACAGATTATCATCAGATGTGCCAGTTTTGGCCTCATGTGGCAGGAACTAGGAATGGATAGCAGGTTTACCCTGCACCTACGTTGATAGAGTGCTAATGGCATTCCCTGGTGTCGGTAGTATCTGTCCATACAGAGCATGTTTTCAGGCATGTTACATCCTTTGTGGGTCACATCTGATGGCACCCCAGGTGTTGCAGGTGTCCAGTGGGAAACATGGGGTAGGTGCACTGTCTGCATGTACATGCCTATTGGACAGATTGACAGGGTGCCATGCCCTCTGTAGGCCACTGCAATCACTCCATAGTTACTATCAGTGGGCAGTAATTAGTGTACTACCAACATAGTGGCTGTTGCCTAGGCAAGTGTGTGTGTGTGTGTGTGTGTGTGTGTGTGTGTGTGTGTGTGTGTGTGTGTGTGTGTGTGTGTGTGTGTGTATGAGGCATGGGTTGAAAGTGTTGTCTGGCTAATACTAGGGTTGCTAACCTTGTTTGCCTGGCCTTGATGTCATATGTATGAGTACGGATCTGCACCCCAGCCTCTCAGCTATTTCACATCTATTTTTTCTGTATGGTGGACATTGTGATATATACTAGGACCACCATATAAGAAATATGCAAAACCCACTTCACATTGGGCTCATTTGTTACACACTCACAAGCACCTCCACACAGGATATGAGTTATGAACACAGACACACACACACACACACACACACACACACACACACACACACACACACACACACACACACAAGTCATGTCTGGGATTAGAACTCCTACCTAATTATTTTATTACACTACAGCAGCACGCAGTCATTGTACGTGACATGGAGATTACTGGACTATTCCTTCCTCAAAGGTGTATTTCACAGTGAATGACATCATCAGGATTGCCAGAGTAAGCCATTGGAATTGTAGTGAATGTGGCTAGGCTAAAATGCATTGCTCCCTACACAGACATTGAAACATGCACAAAACATCTACAACCAACATGTGTGGGTACAGAACCCCTAACAGAAGTCTATATCACACTACGGCATGGAGCTGTTATAGGATGCACCATGGGGATTACTGGTGTTTGCTATGACTGTACTGGTATGTCAGGTACTCCATTTCATTCTGTATTCTTACCTATCATGTTGACTAGAGGCATACCAGTGTACTACAGATCATAGCTTTGGTTGCCCTACATATTAGTGTCTGACTTCCTACCCTTCGGAACTAACATCCCACTGCCTGCCCTGCTGTAGTCTGTCTGTGTAGGCCTGGGGGGAGGTTAACCATAGCCATCATTCAGGGGCCATAGCACAGGCACTGTTTGGGTTTGTCTACACCTGTCTTGCTGGCTGAGACTGTTGTTAGGTATGTGAACCACCCATACTGGCATGTGTGAGTCATACTGACACACATGTCGCTCAACACATTTCCTGTAGCAGGTTTTGTCACCCTGTGTAGTACTGGCTACTATGGTGACTCCAGTATGTGTTATAGATGTCATGGTGCCACTGTGGGTGTCTACTGTCTGCTGCCATAACATTCAGCCAACCAATTACCTTGCATGCTCACATCCATACTATAGATACAGGTAATGAAACATTCTACTCCATTTGGCAATTGGTATGTTGATTGACTTACCTTGAGGGTGTGCCAGACTTGCAGATGGTGCTGGAGGGCTGCCTATGTCAGATGCACCTAGTACACTCCCTATACATGGTTGAGCACAGGTAGTGTCATGTTTGGCATCCTTTTTACTGTATGTGTGAGTCAGAGAGAGGTGTCATTCCCTGGGTCCCTACTGTGTCAGTGTATGCGCTATGCATTGTCTCTTTGCCGCAGCCTTGGCATACTGGGCACACCTCCATCTGCCTACTAAGGCAAGCTCTGGTTGTTCCTCCTCCAAGTCACTCTGTGCCTGTGCAGGCCTTGGCATGGGTGCGGGGCTGTGTGGCCCTGCCCCATGCTGTTCCTGCTGCAGCTGTTTCCGCAGGATCATATTGTGTAGCATGGCACATACCATAACAATTTGGGTACATGTAGCTGGTGAGTACTGCAAGGCTCCACCGGATGTATCCAGACACAGGAACCATGACCTGAGCATCAGAAACACATGCTCTATTATGAGTCTGGTCTGTGTTTGTGCCTCATTATTTATATTGTTCAGGTGTGTGTGCATTTCTGAAGGGTATCATCAGCCATGGCTCCAGTGTGTAACCAGCATCCCTCACTAGGTGACCATAGGGGATGTCCCCATTGGCAAATCTCTGGCACAGCTGCGTCATAGCTTCCAGGGCAGCCAACACACACATTCATTATAATGCCCTGGGCATCACACACGACCTGGCAGTTGATGGAGGGGATGCCCCTATGGTTGCTGTAGGCCCTACCCTGATCACCAGGTGGTGCTTTGTTGCTTATGTGCATGCAATCTATAGCACCCAATACCTCAGGGTATTCTGCTATTTGGTGGAAGAGAAGCATTTTGCTGGCCTTCACCTCACGGGTGTTGAGGAAATATATGTGCTCACTGGCATGTGCCGACATAGCATCCAGGAACTGGTGGAATATTCTGGATGCTGATGCCTGTGAGATCCCCATGATATCCCCAGTTGAGCTTTGAGAGGTACCTGTGGCTAGTATTCCTAGGCTTACACATACCTTGGTATCCACTGGGGTTCCCCTTGTTCAGTTTGGTGTGTCAGGTGTGGCCGGCACAGCTAAACAATTTGCTGTAGGAGGTTTCCGTCTACCCTATAGTGCTCCACTATCTCCAGCTCATGTAGCCCCAGGTAGGTTACCCTGGGTCTGTACACTCTTCTCCGTCTCCTCACTGTGGGTTGATCGGCAGCATTCACATCCTCACCACACTCAGCCTCTTGCACATGTTGTTCTATGTTGCCTGCTGCAGCCCTTCTCGTTTTGTAGGTTTGTTTGTTAAAATTTCCCCGCTTGTATAAACTGGTAGTGTAGAGTGTGGGAAAAACCAGAGGGGAAGTTGTTTGATTAGTTTATAGTAGTGTTCTGGGCTGGGCTGGGCTGGTCTGCTGCCTGTGTAATTGGCTGATTCTGATACATTTCACCTGCCAGCTAAGCTAGTTCTCCTTGATTACCTTCCTACTGCTGTTTTCCCTTCCCATTGCCTTCTTGTTTAAGCCCGGGTGCACGCCAAGCAAACAGAGCGCTCAAATGTGCACAGTGCTGCTATTTCCTGGTTTAACTTCTTTTTTTCTTCCTGTAAATTTCAGTGCATGGCACGCACACTCGCTTTGGCTTTGTAAAGAGTACTAGGCCGGTTTAGACACACACCCTAGCTTAGCTGTGCTAAGTGCTAAGTTAGGAGCACACCTGAGCCACAGGGCTTCAATCTGCTTACAGTATGCCTGACACCCCCCCCCCCCCATGATGTCAACTAACTCCTAGGCTTGCACCAAGCTATTCCTACTCTTACACTGTTGGGACCTGGCTCACATACTGGGGAAAACTGTGATTCACTATCCTTCCCCTTATTTGCATAGGATTACATGCTAATGCATGGTTACATGTCTCACACTGAGCCTCCACACTTAGCAACCACTTCTCACTGGCCATGTTGTCTTCTGCCTGCCATTGACTCGCATGGCAGAATACTGATTTTAGTTAGAATGCTTAATTTAGGTTAATTTTGTTATTTCCCCCCAATTCCATCAGCATGCCACTGCCCTATGCTTAAACAGCCGAGATCGGCTAAAAAAAATAAATGTTGATTTCTGTATTTTTTTTTATGTTTGCAATGCCAGTGGCCTTATACTTGGCTATTGGCATGCTTACTACATGATATGCAGCCTTTATTTGGAGCTGTCACAGGTCCATTTTGGATTTTGCAGAAATGTACAATTAGAGCTAAACTTCACTATGCTGCATGGCTTAGTAAGTCCACTAGACCCCTATTAAAGTCCAGAGATAAGGCATGGAAAACTTAGAAGAAAGACAACACAAGTCTTTCCAAACAAAACTATCAACACCTTAGGAATCAGGTCAAACAACAGACAAAGCATGATAAACAGAACTACTACCTAAGCATCCAAAAAATGCTCCAACAACCCTCAAAAGTTCTGGCATGCAATTAACTCCCTACTAAAACTGGGTAAAACCACCACACCAGCTCCCACCTCAACCTCCACAAACACAGATAGCGATATAGCCTCCAAATTCAACCAACACTTTACTGAATCCATTAAACCTCTATCTACTCAACTATCCAAAAATAGCTACTCATCCATGTCAACAGCTCCTAACAACTCATCTCCCTTTACTTTCTCACCTGTCCCAACCTCTACAATATAAAAAAAAACACCTCTTAAAACTTAAACCCACTACTCTGGCAGCAGATGGTTTACCAGCACATTTCCTAAAAATGACTGCCGACTCCATATCCTACCCAGTCTCAATCCTTATCAACCACTCTATATAGGAATTCTATATCCCTCGACTGTGGAAAATCTCCTACATTATTCCCCTTCATAAGGGTGGAAACTCTTATGATTTCTCAAATTACCACCCTATTGCCATTCTGTCTCCTTTATCAAAGATACTAGAGAAATGTATACACTCTCAAGTCATGCATTTCCTAAACTAAAACAATCTCCTCCCTCCTACACAACATGGCTTCCGACCACACCACAGCACAACCACTGCCCTTCTCTCCTTCACAAACCTGGTTAACCAACATAGAAATAACAACAAATTTGTATCTGCTATATTCCTTGACCTCTGCAAAGCATTTGACTTGGTTTCTCACTCCATACTAACAGATACTCTAACCTCTTTAGCCTTTACCTTCAACACTATTGCTTGGTTTAAAAATTACCTATCAGACCGACAACAAGCTGTCCAGTGGCAAGGAGTTATTTCACCTCTACTCCCAACTACCATTGGTGTACCCCAAAGTTCCATATTGGGTCCACTACTCCTTTCTATCTTCACCAATAACCTACATACCTCTACCCTGCAGGCCTCACTAATCCAGTATGCAGATGATTCCACCCTAATCTGCTTAGCCCCATCTCTTACCTCCCTACAGCACCCCACCCAGGAATCTTTTGCCTCAGTAGAAAGGTGGATCACTAATATTCAACTCTTCTTAAATCCTAAGAAAACAAAACTACTTTTATTCACCCCAAACAAAGCAAAAACCTCTCTACTCTCCTTCTCTATCTCCTCTAATAATGGTACTGTCATTTCACCCTCTCTCTCCACACCAAGCTCCTTGGTGTTGAAATAGATAACAACCTCCACTTTGACATCCATATCTCTCAAACTATAAAAAGGTACATAAAAAAATGGGTTCCCTATACAGACAAAAAAACTTTCTATCTGATCAGGCTTAGGTCACCCTAGCTCAAACCCACCTTCTTTCCACACTAATGTATGCAGCCCCTTATGTTAGGAAATCTGACCTAGACAAACTTGAGTCTTGTTATAACAAAATTGCCAAGTTTGCTAATAATTCCCTGTTCAGAAACCATCACTGCATACCTCTTAGGCAACTTCAGTGGCTTGAGCTCCCACAGCTACTAGTCTATAACCAACTTGTCATATCATACAACAACCTAAAACAACCTGACAAAACTCCCGCTCTAAGGCAGTTACTGACTAACTACACACCAAATCGTCCTCTCTGCTCTGCTGACAAATCACTCCTCTCTATTACCTCAGCTAACAACACAGCAGGTAAAGCTCTATTTTCACACAATATAGCCAAAAATTGGAATAATCTCCCTACATCCGTGACTTCTGCATCAAATACCAAACAATTCAAAAACTCCCTTAAGGCCCATCTTATAAGTTCTTGGCTCTGTCCATGTGTCACATAGTCCTAAAACTGTTACATCCACACTTTCTCTTTTTCTCTCATAGTACATGCCCCAGTAAACATAGGTCTTACAAACGGTTCCCCTTGACAAACATGAACTTGCTATAATCTCTGTCTGTTTCTTTCTACAAACAGAATGCACATATGTAAATATTGCTGATTTGAATTGTCTGTACTGGTTTCTTTTCTCACCAGATACTACTAGTATAACAAATATATATATATATTTTTACACTATGTATAATATCATTAATGCTGTTATTTGTTGTTTTGAATTAAGTTGAGATTTTCTCCCTGGGCCTCTGCTGAAAATAAACTTCATCCAGTTGGACCATCCCGGTTGACAAACGTAAAATAAATAAAATAAATAAATAATGTTGTTGTTGTGTCTTTCGGCTTTTCCCGGTTAGGGGTCGCCACAGCGGAACTCCAGTCCGCTAATGATTGGTAGTTGATTTTTATGTGCCGAGTTACCAGCCCTGATGCACAACCTTCAACGAAGGTACACCCATTCACGCATGTGTCCATGCAGAAGACGCTGTAGCTGAGAATCAAACCGGGCAGCAAATAAAATAAACAATACTAACCGAATACATTTCTGCAGATAGCACTAGTCCTGCACGGACAGTTGCAAGCTTCCTGGATTGCAAAATCACGTAACTTGCATAGATTTCTCCTGCAAATGGGGTGATTTGCATACAAGGGCTTAGTCCGTGCAGGATTAGTGCAGGAGTGCTCGTGCATGCCCCTGCAGGCTGGTCCTGGATCACACGGCAGACATATTGCCTGCTTGAGCTCCTGCACCGATCTTGCATGCCATGCAAGCTTTAGGGAATCCAGGAGTATGTGTGTAACTTCAGTGGTTGCTGAGATATTATAAGTTGTTTACAAAACATTACAAACGTAATAATTACTGTGTTTACTGTGACTTATAAAATACAGTTTAAGATCTAGAACCTAAAGAATACTACCACTATAAAAATAGTTTGTGCTGGAGGTTTTGCCATTTATACTTCTTTCATAACCCCTATGGTTCCAGATATATGAACATTTGTTTGAAATGTGAGGACATAATTTGATTCTATCAAAAGACTTAGGCTCTGCCCATCGGAAGTAACAGTGCAAACTTCCTGAACTCCACTGGAGTGAATGAGTGAGAGTCACATGTCTAGGATAATATCAGAAAATTGACCAAAAGCTTGAAAAATATTATCAGGTCTACTAAATCAGCCCATAAATTAGGTTAGCATCTGAAGAAAAGGATAATTATAAAAGCGTTGTCGCCTCACAGTAAGACGCTGTCCGGTTTGACTCTCAGTTAGAGCATCTTCTGCGTGGAGACATGCGTGAATGGGCGTACCTTCGTTGAAGGTTGTGCATCAGGGCTGGCAACTTGGTAGGTAAAAATCAACTGCCAATCATTAGCGGACCGGAGTTCCGCTGTGGTGACCCCTAACCAGGAAAAGCCGAAAGTCACAACAACAACAAAATGAAGTAATAAGGCAAGAGTGCTCTGAACGTATTCATAATGACACCACCAGCTCTGATCCAGCTGATAGCCAATATATCAGTAAACAGAGTCAGTGCAGATTTTACCACAGAAATGGTTATCTAAAGGCCACTTAACCACTGATTTTCTCTGACCCTCACATCACTAAAGAACATCTACTGAAGGTGCTCTCCAAGACTAAAAATACTTTGTCAATTGGACCTGGCAATACACCTGTTTAATCAGCAGTACAAAACTAGCCCAGGCCAAGCCATTCTTAAACTATTTAACCTAAATTTAGCCATTGGCTTTGTCCCTGAGTTTGGTGCAAAGCAGTAGTGATGCCCCTCCACAAGGGTGACCCCAGCCCTGACCTTGTAAATTTAGGCCCATTATCCTGACAAGTTTATTTGCAAAGCCATGGAACATATTATAACTGTCCTGATAAACTATGAGATTAAAAATGTCATCAGGCTCCCGGTTTACAAAGCTGTAGGCTGGAGCACTGCCAAGATTTATTTCATTGTATGTTGACTAAGATCAAAGAGATCTGGCTTTCTTGTAGGAAGATCCTGTCTAATAAGTCTGGATGACTTCTTTGAATGAGTAACACAGGCTGTTGACAGCAGTTATGGTGTCCACTCAGCATACCTTGACCTTGACCTAGCTTAGGCATTTGACAGCATTCCCACAGCTAACATAATTAGTCACTTAATACATTACAAATAAAACCCTATGTAGTAAATTGGATAAAAGACAGAACCCGTATAGTGCTGGTAGTAGGTACCTTTTCAGGGAGTATGAAGGTGACCAGTGGTGTCCCACAGAGCTCACTGCTGGGACTTCTTTTGTACCTTATTTGTTTTTCCAATCTCCAGACCTTGAATCAAGACCTCTAGCTAAGCAAGTTTGCAGATGACTGTAAATTGGGAGCCACTGTCAAGTCCCTCTTTGACACAAAAGCCCTCCAGCATGAACTTGCACTTGTAAATACCTATTGTACTAATGAAACACTTAGCTTAAATGCTAAGAAGTGCAATATTGCTACAGTTGGTAAATACCCCCCCCCAAAAAAAAAAAACACACATCATAGTCAATACCACACTCTAAAATGAAAATGTTATTAAAGATCTTGGAACTTGGGTTAATAACTCCCTCACCTTTGATCTTTGATTAGTGACAGTAGAAGAAAAACGTTTCACTTAGTATCTGGACAGCTGAGATGCATGCTTAGCATAGCTAATTGCCAAAGAGTATCATCCAAACCTAAAGAGTTCATTGCCCCCTTACATTCAGCATTGATTAGACCAATTATTGCATACAATGCCCCTTTTGTAATGTACCTTACTAGACATATCAAATTATAAAGACCCCAATTGCTCCTAACTAAGAAGATCAGTGACTTAAAAAATGTAAATTATCAGAAAAGACTAGAAGTACTGTCTCTTTATTCAGGATCTTACATATTTCTGAGGGGAGATCTCGGTTTTGGCTTCCAGCATATTCAAGACCCAGTGGTAATGGATCTTTTGTATCTCCAAAAATCAGATAGTCCCACAAATACCAGAAGCAGGGATCTCAATTTTCAACAGCAAATAAATAAGACGTGGTAAGATAGGTGCATTACACAGTGACTTCCTCACCTCTGTGATAGGCTCTTATAGAAAATCAAAGACTATAATACATTATCTTCTTTCAAACAGGAACCGGATAATTGGGTGGATATTCATTAATCCACCCCTAGCTTGTCTGCCTTAGCCCTCTTTGAAAAAGGAGATACAGTCTAAGGTTGGGTATTGTCAAGGGGTAAATGATTTCAAGACTTAGTTGCCTTGTATTTCCTATGATGAATCCTATAATCAGTGCACTGACCCCGTTTATATATATATATATATATATATATGTATATATATATATATATATATATATATATATATATATATATATATATATATATATATATATATATATATATATATATATATATATATATATATATATATGTGTGTGTGTGTGTGTGTGTGTGTTTGTGTGTGTGTGTGTGTGTGCGTGTGTGTGTGTGTGTGTGTGTGTGTGTGTGTGTGTGTGTGTGTGTGTGTATGTGGAGGTCCACATGTGCATTTGTGTGTGTGTGTGTGTGTGTGTGTGTGTGTGTGTGTCTATGTATTTGACACACACACCCACAACACATAGATAGATAGATGTACGTAGGCTGAGATCAAAGAGATCAGGTTTTGTAAATCTGCAACTGTTCTGTAATCATACTTGAAGCTAATGTCCATGACAATACTGACTGCTAGTCAGTGGTCAGGTTGTTTACCAATCACACTGAGCTACATCTATGACTTGTGAATTAGCAGATATAGGGTAGTGCTTAGAATGCTCTATTACTGAGCACTGTTTTGGGCAAGGCATCAATTCTTTAGTGAAACAATTTGCTGCTGGACATGTGATATCAATGGAAAACACAAAATGGAATTCTGATATCTTCATCATGACAGCCGCAAACAAAGCTCACTCTTCTGTGAAACGAAGTTCACACAAATCGCTAACAGTCCAGCCTAAAATCTATGTTAAATTAAAATGTTACACAGTACCAAAAGTGGTATAAATAAAAATATACCATATCAAAAGCACAAAGTCCACCAGAGTTTAGAGCCACTTCAGAAATAGTTGCAACAAAGAAATCAGTATTAAGAAGCACAGCAAAGGTAAATATAAAGACACAGCAAATTTAATGCAACCACTAAACAACAAGATACTTTATAACAAACACAACTGAAAATGACTGAAAATAAAACCATAGAAAACTCTGGACAATTATGACAGATACACTTATTTTCAAAATTTTGTAAATAGAAAATTTTTATTACAGGCAGAAACATATACGCAATACCTTTTATGGTAGAAAAATGTAATAATTTCTTCAGTGAACTAGGGCATTTATACTTCTTTCATAACCCCTATGGTTCCAGATATATGAACATTTGTTTGAAATGTGAGGACATAATTTGATTCTATCAAAAGATTTAGGCTCTGCCCATTGGAAGTAACAGTGCAAACTTCCTGAACTCCACTGGAGTGAATGAGTGAGAGTCACATGTCTAGGATAATATCAGAAAATTGACCAAAAGCTTGAAAAATATTATCAGGTCTACTAAATCAGCCCATAAATTAGGTTAGCATCTGAAGAAAAGGATAATTATAAAAGCGTTGTCGCCTCACAGTAAGACGCTGTCCAGTTTGACTCTCAGTTAGAGCATCTTCTGCATGGAGACATGCGTGAATGGGCATACCTTCGTTGAAGGTTGTGCATCAGGGCTGGCAACTCAGTAGGTAAAAATCAACTGCCAATCATTAGCGGACCGGAGTTCCGCTGTGGTGACCCCTAACCAGGAAAAGCCGAAAGTCACAACAACAACAAAATGAAGTAATAAGGCAAGAGTGCTCTGAACGTATTCATAATGACACCACCAGCTCTGATCCAGCTGATAGCCAATATGTCAGTAAACAGAGTCAGTGCAGATTTTACCACAAAAATGGTTATCTAAAGGCCACTTAACCACTGATTTTCTCTGACCCTCACATCACTAAAGAACATCTACTGAAGGTGCTCTCCAAGACTAAAAATACTTTGTCAATTGGACCTGGCAATACACCTGTTTAATCAGCAGTACAAAACTAGCCCAGGCCAAGCCATTCTTAAACTATTTAACCTAAATTTAGCCATTGGCTTTGTCCCTGAGTTTGGTGCAAAGCAGTAGTGATGCCCCTCCACAAGGGTGACCCCAGCCCTGACCTTGTAAATTTAGGCCCATTATCCTGACAAGTTTATTTGCAAAGCCATGGAACATATTATAACTGTCCTGATAAACTATGAGATTAAAAAATGTCATCAGGCTCCCGGTTTACAAAGCTGTAGGCTGGAGCACTGCCAAGATTTATTTCATTGTATGTTGACTAAGATCAAAGAGATCTGGCTTTCTTGTAGGAAGATCCTGTCTAATAAGTCTGGATGACTTCTTTGAAAGAGTAACACAGGCTGTTGACAGCAGTTATGGTGTCCACTCAGCATACCTTGACCTTGACCTAGCTTAGGCATTTGACAGCATTCCCACAGCTAACATAGTTAGTCACTTAATACATTACAAATAAAACCCTATGTATTAAATTGGATAAAACACAGAACCCGTATAGTGCTGGTAGTAGGTACCGTTTCAGGGAGTATGAAGGTGACCAGTGGTGTCCCACAGAGCTCACTGCTGGGACTTCTTTTGTACCTTATTTATTTTTCCAATCTCCAGACCTTGAATCAAGACCTCCAGCTAAGCAAGTTTGCAGATGACTGTAAATTGGGAGCCACTGTCAAGTCCCTCTTTGACACCAAAGCCCTCCAGCATGAACTTGCACTTGTTAATACCTATTGTACTAATGAAAGACTTAGCTTAAATGCTAAGAAGTGCAATATTGCCACAGTTGGTAAATACCCCCCCCAAAAAAAAAAAACACATCATAGTCAACACCACACTCTAAAATGAAAATGTTATTAAAGATCTTGGAACTTGGGTTAATAACTCCCTCACCTTTGATCTTTGATTAGTGACAGTAGAAGAAAAACGTTTCACTTAGTATCTGGACAGCTGAGATGCATGCTTAGCATAGCTAATTGCCAAAGAGTATCATCCAAACCTAAAGAGTTCATTGCCCCCTTACATTCAGCATTGATTAGACCAATTATTGCATACAATGCCCCCTTTGTAATGTACCTTACTAGACATATCAAATTATAAAGACCCCAATTGCTCCTAACTAAGAAGATCAGTGACTTAAAAAATGTAAATTATCAGAAAAGACTAGAAGTACTGTCTCTTTATTCAGGATCTTACATATTTCTGAGGGGAGATCTCTGTTTTGGCTTCCAGCATATTCAAGACCCAGTGGTCATGAATCTTTTGTATCTCCAAAAATCAGATAGTCCCACAAATACCAGAAGCAGGGATCTCAATTTTCAACAGCAAATAAATAAAACGTGGTAAGATAGGTGCATTACACAGTGACTTCCTCACCTCTGTGATAGACTCTTATAGAAAATCAAAGACTATAATACATTATCTTCTTTCAAACAGGAACCGGATAATTGGGTGGATATTCATTAATCCACCCCTAGCTTGTCTGCCTTAGCCCTCTTTGAAAAAGGAGATACAGTCTAAGGTTGGGTATTGTCAAGGGGTAAATGGTTTCAAGACTTAGTTGCCTTTTATTTCCTATGATGAATCCTATAATCAGTGCACTGACCCAGTTTATATTTTATATATATATATATACATATATATATATATATATATATATATATATATATATATATATATATATATATATGTGTGTGTGTGTGTGTGTGTGTGTGTGTGTGTGTGTGTGTATGTGTGTGTGTGTGTGTTTGTGTGTGTGTGTGTATGTGGAGGTCCACATGTGCATTTGTGTGTGTGTGTGTGTGTGTGTGTGTGTGTGTGTGTGTGTGTCTATGTATTTGACACACACACCCACAACACATAGATAGATAGATGTACGTAGGCTGAGATCAAAGAGATCAAGTTTTGTAAATCTGCAACTGTTCTGTAATCATACTTGAAGCTAATGTCCATGACAATACTGACTGCTAGTCAGTGGTCGGGTTGTTTACCAATCACACTGAGCTACATCTATGACTTGTGAATTAGCAGATATAGGGTAGTGCTTAGAATGCTCTATTACTGAGCACTGTTTTGGGCAAGGCATCAATTCTCTAGTGAAACAATTTGATGCTGGACATGTGATATCAATTGAAAACACAAAATGGAATTCTGATATCTTCATCATGACAGCCGCAAACAAAGCTCACTCTTCTGTGAAACGAAGTTCACACAAATCGCTAACAGTCCAGCCTAAAATCTATGTTAAATTAAAATGTTACACAGTACCAAAAGTGGTATAAATAAAAATATACCATATCAAAAGCACAAAGTCCACCAGAGTTTAGAGCCACTTCAGAAATAGTTGCAACAAAAAAATCAGTATTAAGAAGCACAGCAAATGTAAATATAAAGACACAGCAAATTTAATGCAACCACTAAACAGCAAGATACTTTATAACAAACACAACTGAAAATGACTGAAAATAAAACCATAGAAAACTCTGGACAATTATGACAGATACACTTATTTTCAAAATTTTGTAAATAGAAACATTTTATTACAGGCAGAAACATATACGCAATACCTTTTATGGTAGACAAATGTAATAATTTCTTCAGTGAACTAGGGCATTTATACTTCTTTCATAACCCCTATGGTTCCAGATATATGAACATTTGTTTGAAATGTGAGGACATAATTTGATTCTATCAAAAGATTTAGGCTCTGCCCATTGGAAGTAACAGTGCAAACTTCCTGAACTCCACTGGAGTGAATGAGTGAGAGTCACATGTCTAGGATAATATCAGAAAATTGACCAAAAGCTTGAAAAATATTATCAGGTCTACTAAATCAGCCCATAAATTAGGTTAGCATCTGAAGAAAAGGATAATTATAAAAGCGTTGTCGCCTCACAGTAAGACGCTGTCCGGTTTGACTCTCAGTTAGAGCATCTTCTGCATGGAGACATGCGTGAATGGGCGTACCTTCGTTGAAGGTTGTGATTCAGGGCTGGCAACTCGGTAGGTAAAAATCAACTGCCAATCATTAGCGGACCGGAGTTCCGCTGTGGTGACCCCTAACCAGGAAAAGCCGAAAGTCACAACAACAACAAAATGAAGTAATAAGGCAAGAGTGCTCTGAACGTATTCATAATGACACCACCAGCTCTGATCCAGCTGATAGCCAATCTATCAGTAAACAGAGTCAGTGCAGATTTTACCACAGAAATGGTTATCTAAAGGCCACTTAACCACTGATTTTCTCTGACCCTCACATCACTAAAGAACATCTACTGAAGGTGCTCTCCAAGACTAAAAATACTTTGTCAATTGGACCTGGCAATACACCTGTTTAATCAGCAGTACAAAACTAGCCCAGGCCAAGCCATTCTTAAACTATTTAACCTAAATTTAGCCATTGGCTTTGTCCCTGAGTTTGGTGCAAAGCAGTAGTGATGCCCCTCCACAAGGGTGACCCCAGCCCTGACCTTGTAAATTTAGGCCCATTATCCTGACAAGTTTATTTGCAAAGCCATGGAACATATTATAACTGTCCTGATAAACTATGAGATTAAAAAATGTCATCAGGCTCCCGGTTTACAAAGCTGTAGGCTGGAGCACTGCCAAGATTTATTTCATTGTATGTTGACTAAGATCAAAGAGATCTGGCTTTCTTGTAGGAAGATCCTGTCTAATAAGTCTGGATGACTTCTTTGAAAGAGTAACACAGGCTGTTGACAGCAGTTATGGTGTCCACTCAGCATACCTTGACCTTGACCTAGCTTAGGCATTTGACAGCATTCCCACAGCTAACATAGTTAGTCACTTAATACATTACAAATAAAACCCTATGTAGTAAATTGGATAAAAAACAGAACCCGTATAGTGCTGGTAGTAGGTACCTTTTCAGGGAGTATGAAGGTGACCAGTGGTGTCCCACAGAGCTCACTGCTGGGACTTCTTTTGTACCTTATTTATTTTTCCAATCTCCAGACCTTGAATCAAGACCTCCAGCTAAGCAAGTTTGCAGATGACTGTAAATTGGGAGCCACTGTCAAGTCCCTCTTTGACACCAAAGCCCTCCAGCATGAACTTGCACTTGTAAATACCTATTGTACTAATGAAAGACTTAGCTTAAATGCTAAGAAGTGCAATATTGCCACAGTTGGTAAATACCCCCCCCCAAAAAAAACACATCATAGTCAACACCACACTCTAAAATGAAAATGTTATTAAAGATCTTGGAACTTGGGTTAATAACTCCCTCACCTTTGATCTTTGATTAGTGACAGTAGAAGAAAAACGTTTCACTTAGTATCTGGACAGCTGAGATGCATGCTTAGCATAGCTAATTGCCAAAGAGTATCATCCAAACCTAAAGAGTTCATTGCCCCCTTACATTCAGCATTGATTAGACCAATTATTGCATACAATGCCCCCTTTGTAATGTATCTTACTAGACATATCAAATTATAAAGACCCCAATTGCTCCTAACTAAGAAGATCAGTGACTTAAAAAATGTAAATTATCAGAAAAGACTAGAAGTACTGTCTCTTTATTCAGGATCTTACATATTTCTGAGGGGAGATCTCTGTTTTGGCTTCCAGCATATTCAAGACCCAGTGGTCATGAATCTTTTGTATCTCCAAAAATCAGATAGTCCCACAAATACCAGAAGCAGGGATCTCAATTTTCAACAGCAAATAAATAAAACGTGGTAAGATAGGTGCATTACACAGTGACTTCCTCACCTCTGTGATAGACTCTTATAGAAAATCAAAGACTATAATACATTATCTTCTTTCAAACAGGAACCGGATAATTGGGTGGATATTCATTAATCCACCCCTAGCTTGTCTGCCTTAGCCCTCTTTGAAAAAGGAGATACAGTCTAAGGTTGGGTATTGTCAAGGGGTAAATGGTTTCAAGACTTAGTTGCCTTGTATTTCCTATGATGAATCCTATAATCAGTGCACTGACCCAGTTTATATTTTATATATATATATATATATATATATATATATATATATATATATATATATATATATATATATATATATGTGTGTGTGTGTGTGTGTGTGTGTGTGTGTGTGTGTGTGTGTGTGTATGTGTGTGTGTGTGTGTGTATGTGTGTGTGTGTGTGTTTGTGTGTGTGTGTGTGTGTATGTGGAGGTCCACATGTGCATTTGTGTGTGTGTGTGTGTGTGTGTGTGTGTGTGTGTGTGTGTGTGTGTGTGTGTGTGTGTGTGTGTGTGTGTGTGTCTATGTATTTGACACACACACCCACAACACATAGATAGATAGATGTACGTAGGCTGAGATCAAAGAGATCAGGTTTTGTAAATCTGCAACTGTTCTGTAATCATACTTGAAGCTAATGTCCATGACAATACTGACTGCTAGTCAGTGGTCAGGTTGTTTACCAATCACACTGAGCTACATCTATGACTTGTGAATTAGCAGATATAGGGTAGTGCTTAGAATGCTCTATTACTGAGCACTGTTTTGTGCAAGGCATCAATTCTCTAGTGAAACAATTTGCTGCTGGACATGTGATATCAATGGAAAACACAAAATGGAATTCTGATATCTTCATCATGACAGCCGCAAACAAAGCTCACTCTTCTGTGAAACGAAGTTCACACAAATCGCTAACAGTCCAGCCTAAAATCTATGTTAAATTAAAATGTTACACAGTACCAAAAGTGGTATAAATAAAAATATACCATATCAAAAGCACAAAGTCCACCAGAGTTTAGAGCCACTTCAGAAATAGTTGCAACAAAAAAATCAGTATTAAGAAGCACAGCAAATGTAAATATAAAGACACAGCAAATTTAATGCAACCACTAAACAGCAAGATACTTTATAACAAACACAACTGAAAATGACTGAAAATAAAACCATAGAAAACTCTGGACAATTATGACAGATACACTTATTTTCAAAATTTTGTAAATAGAAACATTTTATTACAGGCAGAAACATATACATAATACCTTTTATGGTAGACAAATGTAATAATTTCTTCAGTGAACTAGGGCATTTATACTTCTTTCATAACCCCTATGGTTCCAGATATATGAACATTTGTTTGAAATGTGAGGACATAATTTGATTCTATCAAAAGATTTAGGCTCTGCCCATTGGAAGTAACAGTGCAAACTTCCTGAACTCCACTGGAGTGAATGAGTGAGAGTCACATGTCTAGGATAATATCAGAAAATTGACCAAAAGCTTGAAAAATATTATCAGGTCTACTAAATCAGCCCATAAATTAGGTTAGCATCTGAAGAAAAGGATAATTATAAAAGCGTTGTCGCCTCACAGTAAGACGCTGTCCGGTTTGACTCTCAGTTAGAGCATCTTCTGCATGGAGACATGCGTGAATGGGCGTACCTTCGTTGAAGGTTGTGCATCAGGGCTGGCAACTCGGTAGGTAAAAATCAACTGCCAATCATTAGCGGACCGGAGTTCCGCTGTGGTGACCCCTAACCAGGAAAAGCCGAAAGTCACAACAACAACAAAATGAAGTAATAAGGCAAGAGTGCTCTGAATGTATTCATAATGACACCACCAGCTCTGATCCAGCTGATAGCCAATCTATCAGTAAACAGAGTCAGTGCAGATTTTACCACAGAAATGGTTATCTAAAGGCCACTTAACCACTGATTTTCTCTGACCCTCACATCACTAAAGAACATCTACTGAAGGTGCTCTCCAAGACTAAAAATACTTTGTCAATTGGACCTGGCAATACACCTGTTTAATCAGCAGTACAAAACTAGCCCAGGCCAAGCCATTCTTAAACTATTTAACCTAAGTTTAGCCATTGGCTTTGTCCCTGAGTTTGGTGCAAAGCAGTAGTGATGCCCCTCCACAAGGGTGACCCCAGCCCTGACCTTGTAAATTTAGGCCCATTATCCTGACAAGTTTATTTGCAAAGCCATGGAACATATTATAACTGTCCTGATAAACTATGAGATTAAAAAATGTCATCAGGCTCCCGGTTTACAAAGCTGTAGGCTGGAGCACTGCCAAGATTTATTTCATTGTATGTTGACTAAGATCAAAGAGATCTGGCTTTCTTGTAGGAAGATCCTGTCTAATAAGTCTGGATGACTTCTTTGAAAGAGTAACACAGGCTGTTGACAGCAGTTATGGTGTCCACTCAGCATACCTTGACCTTGACCTAGCTTAGGCATTTGACAGCATTCCCACAGCTAACATAGTTAGTCACTTAATACATTACAAATAAAACCCTATGTAGTAAATTGGATAAAAGACAGAACCCGTATAGTGCTGGTAGTAGGTACCTTTTCAGGGAGTATGAAGGTGACCAGTGGTGTCCCACAGAGCTCACTGCTGGGACTTCTTTTGTACCTTATTTGTTTTTCCAATCTCCAGACCTTGAATCAAGACCTCCAGCTAAGCAAGTTTGCAGATGACTGTAAATTGGGAGCCACTGTCAAGTCCCTCTTTGACACCAAAGCCCTCCAGCATAAACTTGCACTTGTAAATACCTATTGTACTAATGAAAGACTTAGCTTAAATGCTAAGAAGTGCAATATTGCCACAGTTGGTAAATACCCCCCCCCAAAAAAAAAAAACACATCATAGTCAACACCACACTCTAAAATGAAAATGTTATTAAAGATCTTGGAACTTGGGTTAATAACTCCCTCACCTTTGATCTTTGATTAGTGACAGTAGAAGAAAAACGTTTCACTTAGTATCTGGACAGCTGAGATGCATGCTTAGCATAGCTAATTGCCAAAGAGTATCATCCAAACCTAAAGAGTTCATTGCCCCCTTTCATTCAGCATTGATTAGACCAATTATTGCATACAATGCCCCCTTTGTAATGTACCTTACTAGACATATCAAATTATAAAGACCCCAATTGCTCCTAACTAAGAAGATCAGTGACTTAAAAAATGTAAATTATCAGAAAAGACTAGAAGTACTGTCTCTTTATTCAGGATCTTACATATTTCTGAGGGGAGATCTCTGTTT
This sequence comes from Protopterus annectens, assembly GCF_019279795.1. NCBI lineage: Eukaryota > Metazoa > Chordata > Ceratodontiformes > Protopteridae > Protopterus > Protopterus annectens. The sequence continues at coordinate 1,073,172,387 of NC_056727.1, read as the reverse complement.
TGGCTTCCAGCATATTCAAGACCCAGTGGTAATGGATCTTTTGTATCTCCAAAAATCAGATAGTCCCACAAATACCAGAAGCAGGGATCTCAATTTTCAACAGCAAATAAATAAGATGTGGTAAGATAGGTGCATTACACAGTGACTTCCTCACCTCTGTGATAGACTCTTATAGAAAATCAAAGACTATAATACATTATCTTCTTTCAAACAGGAACCGGATAATTGGGTGGATATTCATTAATCCACCTAGCTTGTCTGCCTTAGCCCTCTTTGAAAAAGGAGATACAGTCTAAGGTTGGGTATTGTCAAGGGGTAAATGATTTCAAGACTTAGTTGCCTTGTATTTCCTATGATGAATCCTATAATCAGTGCACTGACCCAGTTTATATTTTATATATATATATATACATATATATATATATATATATATATAGATATATATATGTGTGTGTGTGTGTGTGTGTGTGTGTGTGTGTTTGTGTGTGTGTGTGTTTGTGTGTGTGTGTGTGTATGTGGAGGTCCACATGTGCATTTGTGTGTGTGTGTGTGTGTGTGTGTGTGTGTGTGTGTGTGTGTGTGTGTGTGTGTGTGTGTGTGTGTCTATGTATTTGACACACACACCCACAACACATAGATAGATAGATGTACGTAGGCTGAGATCAAAGAGATCAAGTTTTGTAAATCTGCAACTGTTCTGTAATCATACTTGAAGCTAATGTCCATGACAATACTGACTGCTAGTCAGTGGTCAGGTTGTTTACCAATCACACTGAGCTACATCTATGACTTGTGAATTAGCAGATATAGGGTAGTGCTTAGAATGCTCTATTACTGTGCACTGTTTTGGGCAAGGCATCAATTCTCTAGTGAAACAATTTGCTGCTGGACATGTGATATCAATGGAAAACACAAAATGGAATTCTGATATCTTCATCATGACAGCCGCAAACAAAGCTCACTCTTCTGTGAAACGAAGTTCACACAAATCGCTAACAGTCCAGCCTAAAATCTATGTTAAATTAAAATGTTACACAGTACCAAAAGTGGTATAAATAAAAATATACCATATCAAAAGCACAAAGTCCACCAGAGTTTAGAGCCACTTCAGAAACAGTTGCAACATAGAAATCAGTATTAAGAAGCACAGCAAATGTAAATATAAAGACACAGCAAATTTAATGCAACCACTAAACAGCAAGATACTTTATAACAAACACAACTGAAAATGACTGAAAATAAAACCATAGAAAACTCTGGACAATTATGACAGATACACTTATTTTCAAAATTTTGTAAATAGAAACATTTTATTACAGGCAGAAACATATACGCAATACCTTTTATGGTAGACAAATGTAATAATTTGTCCAGTGAACTAGCAGCAGAAGGAATGACTTCAACTTTGAGTCATCAAGTTACAGCTCATTAAGGAACCAGTTAGTCGTACATAAATGTTACGGACTTCAAACTGATGGAAAATAAACATGCCTTTTTATAGCGCAGACAAGCTTCCACACACCCAAACTTATACATATCAACAACAGTCACATTAACATGAAGAAATGAGAAGTCTGCAAAAACAAGTGAATCGCTGCTAATACAAACTTAGAAACTGCACAGACAGTGATTTCCAATTGAAGACAGGGATTAAAGAGATCATTAACTGTATGGTGAATGAAGTCAGACAGCCTTATCCAGACTGCAGCTGACATAGTGTAGGAATACAGCAGATCAATTAGGATGGCCAATCATAGTTCAATTGAGGCAGAAAGCCACAAAATAGTAGTCAAATAGGTTGGAGCCATGGAAGTGTGGAACATTTGCTCCTTGAGAAAAAATAAATGCTTTTGCTGTTCCCTCCTTTGATGTTTTCTGTAGTGACTGAAATTCAGTCAGTTTGGTCATACAGAACCAGCAATAGAATTTCATTTCACTTTTTATATTGGTTTCTGTCAAATGTTTTGGAGAACATAAAGATTGCAAAACTGTCTGTATGGCTTCATAGGAGTCATTCTATTATGTACAGAATTCTAAGTTTAGACAGCCAAAGTTCTTCACATGGTACATATTATTACCATCTTAAACTGATTAACAACTATTGCCCTTAATGAGGCTATTAGAAGCAACATTAATAATATTTTAGTGGTAATAGTAGCCGTTGTTGATACATTAATAATATATCAGTGAGAATGATGATAATCTTTTATTGATTAAGGCTATGTTCTTCACTGACCTCAGTAGCTGACATCCTGTGCAGAGCCATGCCAACATCAGGATTTTGCCTCCATGTATTACCTAACTCATATGCTTGATTACTTCAGTTATACAAGTTCTGTTTTCTTATTAATATCTCCATGGTAATTGTGTAGTTTCTGTCTTATCTGTGTCTTCTTAGCCACTTCTGAGATAAGGCAAGGCACCACAAGTACCATTATGGACATTATTCCTGTAATAGAGTAAAAAAAAAACTTTTTTATCTTTGGTTAGATATGAATCAATTGTCTGATTTGCTCAATTCATAACTCATTAACAGCTGAATGTTATGTGATGAGACTTAGTGCCAGATCAGTCCCTAATAGATTTTAGGGGCTTATGCTGGGGTTGGTATACATAAGTACAATAAGATTGTAGGGGGCTTGCCACCCCTTGTAAAAAATGCTTTTTTTAATGCATTTCTATGTAGGATGGGGGGCACACCTGACTATTTCTACATTTTTACACAGGATTGGGGGGGGGGGGGCACCTGACTGTTATTACATTGGAGCGCTTTTGCAAGAAAGAGTGGGCAAATATTTCCAAGGCAAGATGTGGCATGCTGATAGACTCCTACCCAAGAAGACTGAATGCTGTAATTCAATTAAGAGGTGCTTCAACAAAGTATTAGTTTAAGGGTGTGCACACTTATGCAACCAGCTTATTGTATGTTTTTTACTTTTTATAATTTTTTCCCCTAACAGATTTTGTTTACTTTTCAATTGAATTGTACAAGATATAGGTCACATTAAAGGTGGGAAAAGTTTTAAAATGATTTATTGTGGTCTAATTTTTTATATGACAAAAACCTGGCATTTTAACAGGGGTGTGTATACTTTTTATATCCACTGTATACTGTATTCACAATCATCTTGATTGGTAGACAAATTGCCATTGTATGGGAAGCAGCCATTTGGGTTATATTGCAATTCATAGTATCTGGTACACTATGGAGCATTGAGGGAAACAGTGCAGGAACTGATGTATGCAAATAACTGTTATGTATGCAGCAAATTCCACACCACTGTAACAGCAAGAAGTACTTGGGAACTTTTGTAAAAGCAACAAGCAAAGCTGCTCAAAACAGCAGCAGCATTTGTGAACTACCTGTGAGTGACTGTAAACACTGCTACCTTACACACAGTAGTATCACATTCTGGCAGGTGGGACAAATTAGAATATTACAGGCTAAGGATTACATGCCATCACGTAACTGACCAGCAGGTAACAGACAATTTTTGAGTGGACAGAGGTATCATATGGCTGTCGGTTGACATGTATCACTCATAGTTAGATCTGGGAAGAATGCATGGACTTCCTGCATTGGGGGACACTAATGGATATATATTTCTTACCATATTTGCTAGAGGGACTTTCCAGACAGACAAGGGACACAATGGCCATATCACAGGTATCAGCCAGCAGAATACTTAATACATTTCTTGATACACTATTTCTAGCTATGGATAAGCATAGCTGTTTCTCCAGCACACCATGGTAGAGACCCTCCCTCCTCCATGCATGACCTCTATGACATCACCTGACTTTTTGAAGTACTGGGTGCAACAAAGGCCACAGCTGGTGTCTGCAGATAATGGTATTTCAAAAGGAAGAATTGCCATTCCAACAACTACCAGGTATTACATTATACATAAGGACTGAAAACAAATGTGGCTGCAAAACACATTGTCAGTGCCTATGATTCCCTCATCTGGCATGCAAGTAAATCACATTGACAGTTCCTGGAAATTCCTTTCTGCCACCTAATTAGAAAATACAGGCACATGTGTGTGTGTGTGTATATATATATATATATATATATATATATATATATATATATATAGATTCACTTTACATGCTCGAAATTCTGAAATATCGAATTTCAGAATCTCGAGCCCATTAAGTGGAAATCCTAAAAGATCGAAAACCCAGAAGCCCGAAATTCAAAATCTCACATTTCAAGTATGTTGAATTAGCAGTTCTGGTGTTGCACTGTGTTCATGGATTCAGGTAAGTGTTTATGTTTTAAGGGTTTTGGGTAGGGGCTGTAGTGTGTGTTAGTGTGTTTTGGTACTGTGATGTGTGAGTGTGCAAGGGGAATGTAGCTTGCGTGGTGGTGTTTCGTGTGTTTGTGTATGTAGTGCAACCTTGGAGTTAGTATATTTAAGTAGGGGGGTGGGGGCACAGCCCCCCCACATGAGTGGTGTAGGGGGGCTTGACCCCCCCTGCTTGTATGTAGGATAGGGTTGTGTGTTTATGTGTGGGGAGGAAGGTGTATGTTTGTGTATGGGTGTGGAGTGTGTGTGTAGAATACAAGTTGCAATTTTGAATTTCGCGCTTCTGGGTTTTCGATCTTTTAAGATTTCCACTTTGTGGGCTCGAGATTCTGAAATTTGATATTTCAGAATTTCGAGCATGCAAAGTGAATTTATATATATATATATATATATATATATATATATATATATATAAATAAAACACACACACACACACACACACACACACACACACACACACACACACACACACACACATATCAAATAATTCAGCACTTCAAATCTTCTTCCTTAGTAGAAGCTTTTATTGCTAATATATCTAATAGCCGTTTCGACCATAACTTCAAATTGAAAATTCCATAGCATACAAAAAACAATGAAACAGTCAGCAGAAAGCAACACTGCCATCTAGTAGGCCAAATCCCCCACAACCTCCAGCAGTGAACAGACAAAAACAGATCGGTTTTGCCCCCTGGCATTCTCAGTGCATACAGGAAGCTGACACACTAAACAGTATATATAGAAAAAGTGCAATGCAAAAAATAAATTACGCCCACATATTTAAAGTGGTCAATATCCTAAATAGATTTTACATCAAAAGCAAAAAACATGTAGTCCATCCATATATATGTAATTTTTATCTGGTTTCAAAATAAGTAAGACTGGAAGTGTTGGACCAGGGAAAATAGAATCTAGAGGATGCATTTTTTGTAAGAACTGTACTTATTGTAAGGTAGTGTCCAATACTAGATCATTTAGCTCTGTCAACACCAACAAAGTATTTGATATACATTGTCTAATTACATGCCGTATAGAATGGGTAATTTACATGGCAGTATGTCAGTGTGGTGTTTTCCATATTGGACAGATGTCCCAAACTTTCAAACACAGAATTGCACGACACATTAATTATTTAAACTGTAGACGTACCAGGAGTGCCCTTTATAAGCATGTTATGGAACATAGGGGGGCACATTTTAGTTTTATTGGTATTGATACTATTAGGGGGAATAATTTATATGATGTTAAAAAAACATTATATTTTAGATAAAAAGGAAGGAATGTGGATCATTAATCTAGGGGCTTTAATTAAACCAGGACTAAATGAAAGTTTTTGAATGTTTTTTAGGTTTATTAAATCAAGTGTGTGTGTGTATATATATATATATATATATATATATATATATATATATATATATATATATATATATATATATATATATATATATATATATATATATATATATATATATATATATATATATATATATATATATATATGTTGAAACAGCAACTCTGTTTGATAAAGCACCATGAAAACAACTAATAAAACTTCAAAGGTGCTAATATGAGCAAGTAGCTACACCATAAGCCCAACACGTAAAACAAAATGCTCCAAAGAGTATATTACTGTGTCTTTATTGTTAAGTGCTTTCTTCCCCTCTATACACCTCGGGGACTTCGTTAGTACAAGAAACAGAAGAAACTACATTGTTCTGAGGTGTATACTGGGGAAGAAAGTGCTTAACAATAAGACTGGAGTAATATACTCTTTGGAGCATTTTGTTTTATGTGTTGGGCTTATGGTGTAGCTACTTGTTCATATCAGCACCTTTGAAGTTTTATTTGTATATATATATATATATATATATATATATATATATATATATATATATATATATGTTTATAATTACATATACATGGATGGACTACATGTTTTTTGCTTTTGATATAAAAACTATTTAGGATATTGGCCACTTTAAATATGTGGGCTTAATTTTTTTTTGCATTGCACTTTTTCTATATATACTGTTTAGTGTGTCAGCTTCTTGTATACAGTGAGAATGCCAGGGGGCGAAAATGGTCAGTTTTTTCCTGTTCACTGCTGGTGGTTGTGGGTGATTTGGCCTACTAGATGGCAGCGTTGCTTTCTGCTGACTGTTTCATTGTTTTTTGTATGCTATGGAGTTTTCAATTTGAAGTTATGGTCGAAACGGCTATTAGATATATTAGCAATAAAAGCTTCTACTAACGAAGTAGATTTGAAGTGCTGGATTATTTGATGTGTGTTCATTTTGATTCATTTGCAGTCAGACTCTAGGACATGCACCATATTTGTTTTTGCTCTCTCTCTCTCTCTCTCTATATATATATATATATATATATATATATATATATATATATATATATATATATATATATATATATATATATATATATATATATATATATATATATATATATATATATATATATATATATATATGTAAAGACATGCGTGAATGGGCGTGCCTTCACTGAAGGTTGGGCATCGGGCTGGCAACTCGGCACCATAAAAATTGACTGCCAGTCATTAGCGGACCGGAGTTCCGCTGTGGTGACCCCTAACCAGGAAAAGCCGAAAAGACAAACAAATATATATATATATATATATATATATATATATATATATATATATATGTATAGATAGATAGATATATAAAGACAATGTATGTACATGTCTTGCCCGCCCACACATATATTTCTACTGTGTTGCAGACAGGGATGGATTCAGCACGCATCTTTCTAGGTAGCTGTCTAGAGCCTTTTGCTAGCTGTGAGCCCCATAAACATCAATGTTATGAAAAGAGGGGAAAAATCCTACTTACATCTGTTGATTCCAGTGCTGCTGTACTACCTTCTAAATCAGGGTCCACCTCATGTTGATGTGTGACAGTCTCAATTTATCTTTCACTGGCTAAAATATATAGCTAATGAGAGAGAGAGAGAGAGAGACAAAGGACTTCCTGAAGCTTGTCACAGTAAAACTGGACAAACAGCTAACAAGCCTGTACTACAGTGATCTTTTAAGGGGGAAAAACAAACCACCACTTAGTGCTGAAGATGTTAAAGCCACCTATGTATTCATTAATGAACTGTGTAGTATTTTTGATATGTTTCAGTTTGTGCATGTGGGTGAGTGCATGTGCAGGTGGATGTGCTTGCAAACATGTGCGCACGCGCGTGCGTGCATGTGTGCGTGCATGTGTGTGTGTATGTGTGTGTAAATAACCCACAAACATTTTCAAGAGCAAACACATAAGGAAAGGTGTGTTTGTTCTTGAAGGTCTGAAGAAGCTATTTAGTGAAAGTGCTTACCGTTTTTATGTTACTCAAATAAATGAACTGTGAGTTGTGAATTTTACACAGACTGGACTTGTTGTTACTTGGATAAATCCTTCTGTTTGAATAATATATGCGGTTTGATTCAGACAAAGGCCTGGTTGCCTCGTTGTAATCCTGAGTCCTGTCTTGATTTTCTTGCTGAATTTTATCAATGAGGCATTTACCCTGTGGAGTATAGTTTATTTTGTTGTTTGTTCTCATTTCATTACAGCTATCACCTCACTTTTAAACAACAACCAATCAAACCAACCCCTTACAGTGCCTACCTCTACTAACTCTAAAACCAACTCCTTCTCTTTTAAACCAATACAAACCTCTTATATCAAAAAACTGCTATCAAAACTAAAACCTACCTGTCTAGCAGCTGACCAGCTCCCCAATGACTTCTTAAAAACTGCTGCAAGCTCCATCGCCTATCCCATATCTATTCTAATAAATCTTTCCATCGCAGAACAATATGTCCCCATACAATGGAAAATATCCCATATCATCCCGCTCCACAAGGGAGGCCCATATAAATATCTCTCTAATTATCAGCCCATTGCCATTCAGTCACCCCTAGCCAAAATCTTAGAGAAATGCATCCATAAGCAGCCCCTAAACCACATCACTACAAATAACCTCTTATCTAGTTCACAGCACGGCTTCCATCCAAAACACAGTACCTCCACAGCCCTCATAAATTTCACTAACTACATCAACCTCCTCAAAAACAATGGACAACTAGTCTCTACTATATTCCTTGATATGTCCAAAGCTTTTAATATGGTATCCTGCCAACTACTACTCAACACTCTAGCCTCCTTCAACCTCAACTCTTCAGTTCTCAACTGGTTCTTTAGCTACCTTACTAATCGACAACAGGCAACTTAATGGGATAACAAACTCTCCACACTCCTTCCAGTCTCTGTTGGGGTTCCTCAGGGTTCCATCCTTGGCCCTCTCCTTTTTATTATATTCACTAATAGTATAAACACTGCCACTAAATCTGCTTCTATCATTCAATATGCTGACAATGCTACTCTTATTTGCCCTGCTCCCACACCCCAAGAACTCCAGGATAAATTGCAAAAGTCATTTCTAGATATTGAAAATTACCTAAATGAACTTCATCTCATCCTAAACCCAAACAAAACAAAAGTAATGATCTTCTCTAACAAGAAATCCAAAGCAAGACCACCTCCTCTCTTCATCTACTCCACTAATGGCACTATAATAGAACCAGTTAACCAAACAAAACTACTTGGCGTCACACTAGAGAACAACCTAACATTCAGTAAACACATATCGCTCACAATTAAGAAAGTTCACATCCAACTTGGTGGTCTATATACGCCAAAACTTACCTTACTCAAAATGCCAGACAGCCAGATCCCACCTCCTATCTACTTCTCACTACTGTTCTCAACTTTTCTCTAAAATGCGCAAGTCTGATTTACAGCTACTTGATTCCTGCTATAAGAAAATAGCAAAATTCACTGCTAATATACCCAACAGGACCCATCATTGCCTTGCTCTTCAAAAATTTCCCAATCTGTTATTGCTCAATCAGCTCACCACTGCCCACTCTATTATCCACAAACCTGAAAACTGCCCTGCACTCCCCAACCTAGTGCAACTAAATACCAATCCCAGGACCTTTAGATCATCTGATAAACTTATACTCAGGGTAACAAAGTCCCATAATGACTTTTGTGACTCTCCCTCTTCTCCTATAAAGTAGCCAAACAGTGGAACCTAATACCCCAGAATATCCTAAAAAACACAGATAGTCAGAGCTTCAAAAAACTCCTAAAGGAATTCCTTACTCAACAATGGCTATGCTCCTGTAATACTCCTAGCTAGTTTCTCATGCCTTCAATCAAACGTTTTCTATTCTGCTAACATCTTGTCTTACTTCTACCAAATGAAAATACCACAATGGTTTTTAGTTATATATCTAATGAGTTTCATATTACTGTCTGTAGTAAGGCTTAAGAAATGTAATGTTTTCTGTTTTACATTCCTCTTTTTATAAATTGTGATTGTTGGCAACTGTCAAACTTTTTGTACATTGTTTGTAAATCTTTTAAAAATTTTTGTAGTCTTTTTGTATTATTGTTATGGAGCTTATTTCACCGGGTCTCAGCTGAAAACGGGCTACTTGCCCAGCGAGACTCTACCCGGTTAACAAATTTAAAATAAAAATAAATAAAATAAAAAATGTGACCTGTGTGGAGCATATAACTTTCATTTGGAGAGTGCATTCATTGATTTGAAACATCTAGATAAAGCTATACTAGTGAAAGTCCAATATACTTTTAATTTAACAGGTATAGTATATTTAGCTACATACTACACATGTATTTGCTTTCACATAGAAATTACTTCAAGGAAATAAGGAAATTAAGCAAGAGAATTAAAAACATGTATATGCTGCTAAGTGGGTCTATATTACTTCAGCAAAAGATGTATTCAGTAAATACATCTTCATCACTCACCAGTCGCCGAAATTAACTTCAGCAAATTGTGAAATTTTTCCCACAGTTCAGAAACACTAGCCCACCAAACATACGGAACACAAAAAGCACTAAATCAAATCCAACCAAGTGTGGGGCTTCACCCTCCCACCCCCCAATGTGGGGGGCTATGCCCCCCATACTATATATACCAACTCCAAGATGGCACTACAGTGGGGAAAATGGCAAAGTTGAGAGGATGGCTAAGTGTTTTTGAACCGTGGGAAAAATTCCGTGGTTCGCTGAAGTTCATTTCAGTGGATGGTGAGCAATGAAGGTGTATTCACTGAATGCATCTTTCGCTGAGGTAATATAGACCCCTGTTAAAGATAACAGTGTCAGCAATGATTTATGCAAGCATCTTAAGGATGATCCTGAAGTAAAAAAAAAAAGTTTAGTGTATTAGATCATGTATTATCAAATTTAAGGGAAGGAAGTTATCCAAATAAATTGGTGGTCTGTGACAGAGTCTGTCAAATGTTTTCAAATGTAAATAATTTTCCTAAGCTAAATGAGCCCAAAAATATAACATGCTTTTAATGACTAAAATGCTACATAGGATATGAAATTTAAATTTAAATATTTTTTTTCTGTTGTTTCTATTTTAAATTGTGTATTTATATTTTTAATTATGTGAGACGTGATGTTCTCATGCAACCAGCAGATGTTTAAACAGAATGGTTTTAAGCAGTTTTGCATTCTGATGAAGTAATTGGCTATAAATACATGAAAGCACTAAATCAGTGCCTCTTTTTAGTGTGTGTGTGTGTGTGTGTGTGTGTGTGTGTGTGTGTGTGTGTGTGTGTGTGTGTGTTATGTATCTATGCACTCCAAGAGTTTGGATAGGGCAGAGAACTGAATGGAGCTTAAAAATAAGAGATGAGCTCCATTGTTTGGAAAGAAGAATAACAGTGGTGATTTCCCTTAAATCGTTAGAAGTTCCTTTGAAGTAATATAAGATAAATATTTGAGTAGCTCATATTGAATTTAGTGTATTGCAGATGCTAAGGGGCATGAAAGTGAAATATGTCTGCTCTCAATCAGCTTTGAGATAGCAATGCCTAGAAAAGCTTATTGGAAAACTTAAAAGAGAGTTGTTTGAATATAAACTCAGTTAAGAAGGTAAGTGCTAAACCATGGGGAGGGGTGGAGCTGAGGTGAGCCATAGGGCTGGAGACATTGTAGGGAGCAGAAGACTTCAACCAATTCATTAACTATCATATTGGGATCACAGCTCAAGGTTCTACTCAAACTTTTGTAAACTACAATCTGAGAGGTAATTAATTTGTCTCCATGAGGTCCTAAGACAGCTAAACTGGGTGATATCATCTGTTGAAAATGTATGCATTGAACTCTTTTATTCAATGTTGGCAAGAACTTCTAAATAGTAAAGATAGCCCAGAAATAAGAGTCATTATTCTAAGACATGATGTGTGACCAGTCTTTGTTCCTCTGTTTCATAGAACCTATGAGCTGCAGTGTCATTCATGGGAAAGAGTAATTGAGTAGGTGTTTAGCCTAAGAAGGAAAGTGTTTTTTCTTTATTAGGAGGAAACTGTCTACAAAATATTTTAGAACCTTATTAACCTAAGTATGGAAGAGATTGAGGGTCTAAGAAATTAAAATTGCAGAATATGAATAACAAGAATTCACGGTTATTTATAAATGAGCAAACATTAGATAAGTAACCAGAGTCTTACCCAGTTTTAAATGGAGCTTGCAGACAATGTGTAGCAATCACTGGGTAGGGAAAAGATGGCACAGGAAGTTATAATTTAAAGGGGACAGTTTGACAGTTTTGCTCTAGCAATTTGTAACTGTCCATTGTGTGCTTTGTTTTGGTTTTACTACATGAAAATTAAATAAAGTTGAAACTGGTTATTGAGAGCAGTGTGGATGATTTGAAAAATGGACCCTGGTCACCATATTCAGATCACCTGGAATTACTATGCAATGTTTGGAAATCATAAGTGTCATCTTTTTGACCATAGGGAAGCTGGAATTAGAAGAAAAAAATCAGGAAAACTGTCAGGTCAAAAAAAGGCATAGAGAAGACAAAGTGGACTATTAAGAATTAGGAAAAAAGTATGTATTGTTATTATTATGCAAGAAGCCCAGAATTTACAGACAAAAGATAGGAAGATAAAGTAAAAGAGAAATTAAAAAATGAAAGAAAATTAGTTACACAAGAAAAACTCTCAAAAGGTACAGAGTTCTTTGAAAGATATAAAAGAAATATGGAAAGAATAAGAAATTTGATATGGTGTCATACAATGGAGAAAGACAAACTAACCAAAACAAAAAATTTAGTTCCAAAGATATTTGAATTGAAAAACAGGTGCCCATAGATGGAACATTTCATAGTAGAAAAAGTAAGATCACAAAGGAAGATGTAGAAAATAAAATTATTAAAATAAAAGTTAAAGAAATAGAAACTAAAGTTATGGATTATCTGTAAAGTGAAGGATTTAGTGTGGAGACTCCAACAAAGGCACTGTCACAACATGATAGATTACAGTGTGATAGAACAATGGCTCCCATGATTAAGGGGCTACTTATGTAGTGGGAGGCATCTAAAGAAGACTTTCCACATGGTGATTGCTCTGCAGCCTTCTGTAGCAGACCAGTAAGAAAGTCCAGTTGAAGTTGCACAACAGAAGAAGGAGCTGGAAAAGTGGCAATTTTGACATAGATAATATTGCAAAAGAGATCGGCCAATGTGCCCTCATATGAAGGAACAGCAGCAGATGAAGCAGGTGCATCTAAAGAGGGTATGCCATAGGAATATGTTCTGGAACCTTCTGTAGAATATTCATAGGAAACAGAGAACAAATGAGATGCACTCAGTTCAGAAGAAAGTGATTAAAGGAAAACCTGCTTATTGGCGGATAGATGTTTTAAGATTGATGAAATACAATACAGAAAGTAAATAATATCCAAAATGTTAGAAGATTGATAAAGTACATAAACACAGTAACTGGGACAATTAAGAGAGTTTCATGTGATATAACAGAAATAGATAGTATAAATTACTTTTGTAGCCAAACTAATAATGGATAAAGTGGTATCACAAACAATGTAAAGTAGCAAAGGAAAGGAAAGGGAAGAAAAAAGTAAAATGATGTCCTGGAAGCATTACATAGAAAAAAAATTATAAAGCTAATAAGACAAGAAGTATTACTGGTTAGACGAATACAGAAAAGGGAACAGATCATAACAACTACTTGGAAATATAGATGTTGTAAGAGCAACACACCACCCAGGGTTTATCATACAGTGCTGCAAATATTAAACTAAAAATATAAGCACAAGCAGAAAAGCGTAGAAGGTATGCAGATAAATACAAAGGAAAAGTACAAGATAAGCAATTCATCAATGGCCTAACAATGTTTTATAGGGAACTGGGAAACAAAGTAGAAGGAATAGACATACTGCTAACAAATAAAAGAAGAAAGAGGCACATTATGGAGAAGTATTTATGAAGACCATGTTGAGCATAACAAAGATGCTGAATGGATAACAAAATTTATAGAAACAGTAACGACCTTTAGGATATGAAATGGGATTAACATCCAGACTGAATGAGGCATAATTAAGAAAACATCCTAAATGGAAAAAAAAACAAGCCCAGAACCAATAACTAACTTCTGGCTAAATATTTAACATCTTTACACAGAGATTTAGCCCTGATTAAGAATTACTTATATTCACATCCTGAGCAGGTACCAATCTAGATAACAACAGGAAAAATGATACTCCTCCTTAACAGTGAACCTGCAAACCATGCAAAGAACCATAGACCAATATACGTCTGTCTGATAAACAGAAACTATATACTGGAATTAAAGCAGCAGAGTTTATAGTCATTTATAAAAAAATGCAATAAAACAAAAAGGTAACAAAAAGAAAGTCATATGGAACAAAGTATCATCTGTTGATAAATATAACCATAATACAGATTTTTGAAAAGGGGTAAGAATCTAACTATGGCATTGATAGATTATAGAAAAGCATTTCATGCATCTCACATTCATGGATGAGGGAATGTGTACAGATGTATAAGTTACATCCTACATTGATCAATTATATTACAGTGGCCATGAAAGTGAGCCAGGCCACTTTGCAGATGAGCCATAACAAAGGGCAAATTATTATCCCATGGATAAAAATTCAAAGGGGGTATTCCAGGGTGATTCTTTGCTAGCACTGCTGTTTTGTCTTACCCTTAACCCACTAAATGGTTTACCTGACAGATTAAGCTATGCTTATAATTTGTCTGCAAGAAGACAACCTTGTTTAAAGGATTCACTTCTACTTTTTATGGATAACTTGTGGATGACATAAAACTATATAGTTCAACAGATGAGGAGTTGAAAGCACAATAAATGTTTAAAACTTTCTCAGCTGATATAAGACAAACAATTGGTTTTGATAAATCTGCAAAAGTAACGAGTAAAAAAGGAAAGCTGCACCACCGACAAAACATTAAGCTTTGGCACAAGTGTGATATCAATGACCCTGAGCAGGAGTGAATATATAAATATTTGGGAATAGATGAAGGAACTGTACAGTACACCCCTGCCATCACTTGTATTTTGTTTGTATCATGCTGTATGCTTTATAACATGATTACTATGAAGCAAGCAGAGTGGTCATTCATCCAGGAAACCTCTGGATCCACTACAGAAGCTTCTGCCATAGTAAATACATCAAACTGAGCCAGTGATGACAGTAAGCCCAAGAAACAGGAAGCTGTAGTTCCAGCACAACCTTTCAGACAATGATCGGCAGGGTACATGGCAGTGCAGGTACAGCAGCAGCGAATGTAGCTCTGCAGACCAGTGATGGGCACATATGGACAGCACAGTGTCACCAAGAGCAAGCATGATGCAAGCTGTATTAGTTAAGGCTATACTGGGTAATGCATGGTCAAGGCAAACCTCTCAGCTATCCCTATTTTTGTGTAACATTCCTATTTTAAGGCATGGTTTACTCCAGCGCTTGATGTACCTATTTTTGGAGGTATGGCCCATATTTCAGGCTTGACCTACCCCTTCACCTCTCATCACACTTGATTTTTGAAGCTGTCTAGTACACAGAAAACTACACTGCAGGATCAACACACTATTGGCACCAGGAGTTTAAAAAACAGGACACATATCTTACCTCTCCTTTTTCAGAAGCAAAAATAAATGATATTGTGTGATGGAATTTTGCAATACAATTCATTAAAATCTAGAGATTGTACATGGTCTGTTTGATAACGTGTTTATATTTTAAGTCATATTTATCACTCTCTGTTTTTAAATATGTGTTTCTGAGTAGTATCCGACATTCCCACTGGAAGGATGAAGAGTTATGTGCTGTTTGGTATTCATATTTTTGGCTTGAATATCTTATTTTCAAGGGCCTTTGTGCCTACAACATCTGCAGCATGAGAGGTATGATCCCAGACCACAGGCACGGACACAAAAGTATGTTTTCACCTAAGACAGCTGCCACACAGAGGCCCACACAATATGCAGGTGAAGGGTAGGCTTAACAGACAGCAGGGGTAGGGGACCCCTATGTGGTAGCATGTGATAGTGAACTACTGTGGTATGATGCTGTGAGTTACACATGGGCCTCAATAAAATCATCCAAGGCTAGCTTCGAAAGAAAAATTGCCATGGTCTCCAAAGATAACCACAAGGCATTCTTTAGCTATGTCAAGAATCTAAGTGGCAATTGTCAGATCTGCTCGGAGTTAGTGCAGAATGGCACAAAATACACTGAACTGACCGATATAGCCAACATCCTGGCAGACAGGTTCAGTGCAAACTTCATCCCCCTCTCACCCCCAAAAGGGCCCATAACTATACCAGAAGAATGTAGAGCCCCTGAAATCACAGACACTCAGGTTAAAACAGCCTTTTCCAAAGCCAAAAACACAGCATCACTGGGATCGGACAGTGTCCCAGGTTGTGTCCTACATGAGCTCAAAGATGAACTAACCCCTCACCTAAACACACTGTTTAAACTCAGCCTCTCCACAGGCTACATGCCCACAGAGTGGCGCACAGCAACGGTTATTCCACTCCACAAAGGTGGAGCCACAACAGACCCCAGGAACTATTACCCTATAAGCCTGACTAGCTTGGTCTGCAAAGCTATGGAGCACATCATCATGGATCTCATTAACAGAGACATTGGAAACCTCCAAACACTGGACCCAACTCAGTTCGGCTTTGTTAAGGGCAGAGCATGCCTCCTAAACCTGGTGGACTTCTTTGAGTCAGTTACCAAGGCTATAGACGAGGGAAAGGTGGTCCACACAGGCTACCTAGACCTCGCAAAGGCCTTTGACACTATTCCCCACTCAGGTATTATAGACAATCTCATCAGCCTGAACATAAACCCCTATGTCACGAGATGGGTTGCCAACTGGCTCACTGACAGAACCCACATGGTAAGAGTTGCAGGAGCTAGGTCTGACTCTAAACCTGTTACAAGTGGCATTCCCCAGAGCTCAGTCCTAGGACCCCTACTGTTCGGCATATACTTCTCAGAGGTACATACAAGCACAGGAGGACTATGGCTCACCAAGTTCACAGACGACTGCAAACTAAGGGCTATAATTGACTCTCCAGCTGACACAGACATCCTTCAAAAAGGTCTCACTGAGACAGATACCTGGTGTCAAAACCATTGTCGCAAGCTAAATGCCAAAAAGTGCATAGTCATCCCCTTTGGAAAAAACAAAGTACCCACAAACTACCACATAGGTGTTAGTCCCCTAAATATGAAAGATGTAATAAGGGATCTGGGGACCCAAGTAGATAGTAACCTCTCCTTTGATAATCACATTGCCAAAGTGGTTAGAAAATCCTTCTATGTGGCCCACCTAATCACAAAAGGGTTTGCATCCAGATCAAAAGAGGTCATTGGGCCCCTCTACGCATCACTCATCAGACCCATCATAGAGTACAATGTCCCATTTGGGATATACCTTACAAGATACCTGCAACAACTGGAAAGACCACAGAAGTTCCTCACCAAGAGGATCACTGGCCTCAAGCAGATGCCCTATGCAGCTCAACTGAAGAAACTCCATCTGTACTCAGTTGCATACTGCCTACTCAGAGGTGATCTCTGCCTGACATACAAGGCCATGTCCAACCCAGAATTGATGGACATGCTCCACCTAAAAAAAACATATCCCCTCGAGCCACATGCTCCAGGGATCTAAACTTCACCACAACAATAAATAGGATGTGCTGGAGGGATAGATTCCTGTCCCAGAGACTTCCCATGCTCTGGAACAAGATTCCAATCTACATTAGGCAGAGCTCCTCGCTAACCCTCTTCAAGAGAAACCTTGATGAGTGGATGGGAAACAGAAAGTTTACCCCAGGGATCACTTCAATGGCTCTGCTGGACAGAGGCACAGGGAACTAATCTAAGGGGGCAGCAAAAGACAACACATTCCGGCTAGGCTTATAAATGCCTTCGGGCAGATAGCCTAGTGCCTACCTATGAACCTATGAACCTATACAGGTGTCATCATAAACTCACAGCAATGGCTTCCAATACTTATGCACCTTGGGGAGCACCTACTTGTTGTGCTAAGGAGTCTAAGTCTATGCTCTTCATCACATAACCAGTTCAGGAAGTGGCTGCTGGACAGTGGTAGATTATTGCAACTTAGGCCTTGTGTGGTATTGAACCAATAGACAAATCCACAAGAACGTTTTTTTTCTTACACATGTATAATGTAGTATACCTGTCAGCTATTTTTCCTCATAAATTCTGCTCAAAGCAAAAACTAATGGGAGTGACACATGCCCTATATCAGGGACATTTTAATTATTACTCTAACTGACTTGAAAAGTTAATAGAACACTAGATGTTGCATCAACCTGCATTTTCAGAACAAGAAGACGAATGAAACTGAAATGTCTGACTTTATTGACTGATGTAATCCATACTGATTACCAGAAAATCAAACACTCTATGAGGGAAAGCCAAATCATGAGGCAAAATCAAGAATGTTCTGCAAAATCAGTGGCAATTGAAAGGTATGGCTTGTATGAAGTATGTTACACTGGCTGCGGCTGCGCTTATGCAGAGCTGAGGGGTAGGAGGAGCTGATCTGTGGCCAAATAGGGGCTTAGGAAGGATAATGTATCAGGGCCACTTAACCCCACTAGTTACTGCTTACTTGGCCATTTCACCTCAATTACCATAAAATAATTTTCAAATTTCTTAATGTGCATACCATTTTTCTCTTTACATTTACAAAGGTTATACAGATTTGGTATTTATTTATTTTTTTATTTCAAAATTTAACAGCAGAAATACTGAGAATCATCTGCTAAACAAAACAAGATACATTTACACTGAAAACATATTCAAAAAGAGCAGAAGTTAACTGCACTACTCTTGAAACTTGTATTTATTTACATTACATATGACTGGCATATAAAAAATATACTTGGTTAGTTTCACAATTAATTTCCAGCCTGCTTTGACTATAAAAATTATACATGTGCATGAAGTGTGCATAAATGTTTTCTTTTAGCAGTCAAAACATATGTAATTAGGACCCTTGTGGTGCTAACTTGTGGCATAGCTATACCAACAAATATGTCTGTATTGCCCTATAAAATATCTTTTTTGGCTTGGTATATGTGCCACTTGTAACTACAGTTTAACTAGCTAAAATAATATAAAGTTTGTATATTTTATTTGTTTAAGACATGCCCCAGGGTTTAATAAAATCCATGTAGGCACAGTGTAGAGCCTACATGGAATGTTACCATGTCCGTGTACATGGTTCCCCCTTGGCAGGGTCCCATTCATATTAATCATGGCATGTTACAGAGGGAGAGCCATGGAACATGGTTATTGAATTAGTGTAGAGAGTGTAGTGCTGACTGTGTCCACAGATGAGTAAGACACTCCCTGCACTGTCCAATTGTATAATGTCCAATGCTATATTTTAGTGTTTCAACTTTTTATAATTATTTTTTTTTTACTTTTTTTTAAAAAGCATGTTTGTGCAGCATGGCATGGAGTGCAGCAATGCTAATCAGCACCAAGACACCTGCCATATATCTAAAAATAGAAACCTGATGCAATTAAATAATTATTTACAGGTCATGTTTGCAGGTTTGCTCACCATGGCACTGTGCTCAGCAGTGCTTATAGGTAGCTCAGAGGTATATGTAAAGGTATAGGTGATCTCCAAATATTCTTGTAGCTAAATGGGTAGAGGTACAACCTCATGAGTAGTAGGAGCAGAGTTTGATTTCCTGTAAGGGAAATAAGCATTTAGTTTGGAAATACAAATTATGCCAATTGTTTTTAAATTCTGGCCTGCTATGCTCAACTATGCCCTGCTAAGACCTGCTAAGCACAGCAGAAACACAATAACAGCTGAAAATGTTTATGCACTGCTCGGCTCTGCTTAGCTGGTTTGCGCACAGCTAAGCACTGCTAAGCATACAGATTTTCGAGTTTTCACACTGCTAAGCATACAGATTTTTGAGTTTTCACACTGCACAGCTCAGCTGTGCTGGTTTGCCCACTGCTAAGCGACATGCCACATTTTTAAATATTGCCCAATGGCATGTAAGAGTGGGAAAACAGGCTATATTAAGCCCAATAGGTGGGAATACAGCATAATCCATTGGAGTTCTGTCTCTGAAGAATACCATGGCAGGTACTGGTGAGGGTTCATGCTTTTGGGTGTAGCATTAGGGTATTCTGGAGTCCAGCATCATGGTCGGACTCCTAGTCAAAAAACATGATGACCGGCTGCTGCAGGGAGTTTACCAGGGCTCAGAGTGCAAAGCAGAGGCCTGGGACCAGCTGGCAAGGGAACTCGCCACTGCAACTGGTATCCCTCACACAGCTGAGCAGTGTTGTGACCACCATAATGACCTGAAAAGATGAAAATGGGATTGCTTGGACACCTGGGTTGAAGACTTTTGGGCAGGGAATGTCCCACACATAAGTAAGTACTTTTACCTTTGTTTCACCAATATCTAATCTTGAATGTCTGCTAAACTGATATGCATAATGGTGTGCTTCTCTCCCAAAAGCTGCAGAGGAGAGGGCTCATAACCTCGAGATGCATGCTGGGTGCTTGGCCAGTTTGCACTGTGCGTGTGGTGAGTATGAATGTATTATGCTAACTGTAGTAAAATAAGCAAGAAAGAGTAAAGCATTACCTGCAATAAAGTATGTTGATTAAAGTTTGTATTGCAATAAATGTGGACTTAAAGCTGTAGTGCAATAAATGAATAATGCCAACTGTAGTGCAATAAAAACATGAAACCATACCATTACCTGCATTAAAGTATATACAATAATGTCTGTAGTGCAATAACTGTGGAAGTAGAGCTGTATTGCTATACGTGAATAATAACAACTGTTGTCCAATAAAAACTTAAAACAATGCCAGAAACTGCATTAAAGTATGTACAATAAAGTCTGTAGTGCAATAAGTGTGGAATTAGAGCTGTTTGTCAAGAAATGAATAATGCCAACTATTCTGCAATATTACATAAACCAATACCAATAACAGCAATGTAAATTGTGTACATTAGGTTTGTCTTGATTTAACTATTGCAGTAGAACTGTATGCATTCAGGCTGGATGGTAAGGTGCTGCAGTCAAGCATAACACTGTAACATCTATAGCATGCAAATATAATGCGAAATGTCTTATTTAACACATGCAGTACTGTTCAACGCTGTTTCTAGAACAATATTGCCCACATAATGCTCTGTCATTCACAAACAGCAGGTAGCAAGTTATATGGGTGAGGTAGCCCACTCCATGGTCTGATATTGTTTGTTGACTTCACAGATATTTTGAACCAATAACAATATATTGTCTACACCTGCATTGTATATATTAATGTATAGATTAACTGCTATTTCTTTCATGCTTGTTTTTTTGTGCATGTGTATTCTACTGCATTGCAGTCTAGTATACAACTGTAGTAGTACTACCACATCATTTATTGGTTCCATGTGAGTTCTAGCAAATAACAGTAAGTCAGTAGTCATCCGTGACTTGGTAGCATTTTGCCACACACAGAGCAGGGTTCAAATCTAGTGATACGTAGCACTAAATATTACAGTATCAGTCATGCAATGGTTACAGATTTTCTCTCCACAGGAACTACAGGTAAATGGTTGAGGTACCCCATATTATGAGTAAATAATTGTGTGTTTAGATGCCACAGACTGTTAAAATCATTAGCAAGAATGTGAAAGCACAGTATAAGATAAAAGAAATAAATATAAAAATAATAAAGTAAAATGAAATAAATAACATGTAATTCTGGCATGGCTGTATGCCTGGAGTATCTGTTCAAAGTAGGGCTAGCACCAGGCTTCATTGTATGCACACACACACTCAAACTCCACTGTTGCATGCAGGTCACCAACAGCCTATCTAACCCGCACCCCTTCCTGACTCACGCACATGCTGTCACCTGTTTAGCACAGCCTAGGCCTCTGGCACCCCCACACCACACCCTGTGCATGTGATTATTCCTGTGCCACGTCCCTGCCATCCATGACATCAATGCATGGAAATGCAAATATGTGTCTGATACACAGGGTGACAATATTACTTTACACATACTTGTGTAGTGCACTATTATTTTGTCATGGCATTTGTTGAGGGCCAATACAAGTATTGTATGTTGGCATGTGTCCTGACTACACTTCAAACTTTGTGTATCCTTGTTGCATGAAGTTAGACTGGCAGTAGTGTTGCAGAATGACAGTGGTAGAGTTACAGAATGACAGGTGTGTCACAGACCAGTGTATGTGCCCATTCCAGGTTTCTGAGGGGTTACACAATGGTCACATGGTGGCAATACAGCAGCACAGGATGGCATGGCGGCACAGCAGACATATGATGTCAGCAAGGTAAGGTCTGCTACCCTCAATACTTGTCACCTGGGTTTTCTGAATATATACACAAACACACACACACACACACACACACACACACACACACACACACACACACATTGAATGATGTGAGATTAGAACCCATACTTATCTACTGTTATACACTACAGCTCACAGTACTTATTGTATGTGCCATGGAGTTTATCTATTAGATTACCAGCCAATGCTCTTACGGTGGATGACATCAGCAGGCCTTTTAGAGGAGGGCAATTTAAAGGCCAGCAGCCAGTCACAGGGCCATAAAATGCATACCATTGCATGGAGATATCCCATATAGGCATGTATGTAGTGCTGCAAAGGTATATATTTACACACACACACACACACACACACACACACACACACACACACACACACACACACACACACACACACACACACACACACACACTGGATGATGTGAGATTAGAACCCTTACCTATCACACACACAGGTTGGATGATGTGAGATTAGAACCCCTACCTATCTAGTATTACATACTGCAGTTTACAGTACTTATTGCACATGCTACAGGTTATGTCTGCTGTATATGTGGATGCAGGCACAGTACTTGTGGAGTACACAAAGTGGCCTTGTGTTAGACAGCCTGTGTGGCCTCCAGAGTGATACTGCTTGGTACTGTTATTGTATATAGTTTCCTAGGTATGGAATACCTGGTAATATCCCTCCTATATGTGTACAGTTACCAGTATGGCCATATGTGGCTGTTTGCCATCTGATAGGTGGACATGTGGCCAGGGACAATATGGCCTGTCAAAGGCATGCATTGCAACCATTGTACATTACACCACCTGCATACCTGAGCCTGCCTCACTCAGCACTGCAGCACACTGCGTAATCATGTGCCACAAAGGTACACAATGCTCATCAGTTGTTGAACATGCCCCATGCAGAGCACAGTGGCATGCCATGCAAACATGCTCAAGCATGCTTAAACACATGCCCTGAAGGTAAACAAAGCTTAGCAAACACTGTAGACACCCCCTTGCTGAGCACAGTTTCATAGGTTTCGTAGGTTCATACTAGGCTAACTGCCCTTGCGAGCTATTGTAAGCCTAGCCAATTATCTATCCTTTGTGAGACTCAAACCCTGCACCTTGTGTTTGTAAGGCAAACACCTTAACCATTAGGCCACCCTCCCAAACCCTCACACAACATGCTGCACAAACAAGCACTACTGTGCTCCAATGAGCTTAAAAGGATGTGGACACACCACCTTTTGATGTCAGCTGTCTCTTATGTGGACACCAACACAGTTCACTGCCTACAAGGACAGCATCAGTGAACATGGATACCCATTTGTGCTGTTCAGTAACCCCAACTCATTTGCATAGAGATCCGTGTACACAACCTGGGAACAACATGGTTCCAGGCCCTACCTCCTTAGCAACTACAGCAGTCTACCATTGTACATACTACATGTAGGGTCCTATAATACATTACTGTCACATACTACTAATTTTTGTTTTTACACTTTTAAATTTGTTTTTCTTAACAGCATGTTTGCTCACTGCGGCGTGCCACTCAAACATAATATGATTATTAAAACATATTTTTTTAATTATTTTCCGTTTGATTTTGGACACAGTGGAAAGTTTTGCACATATCTGTGACTGCTATGCTATTTCTGTTATTCTTACTGCACTTTTACAGGCCCTGTTCTCTCTTTAACATCCTGTACACAGAATTTTTCCGTGTACATTTCGGACACCAACACGGTGTCTGCAGGACTGATTATCTGCTTGTTGGATAACTCTAATACCCTCATTTGCATGCAATTCATCTGCTTATCAGGTAATTTCTATGCCATGGACACTTCTATGTTGGCACGCTCGTGCCCTCCCCTCAGCTCTGTTTCCTGGATCACAAACCTGCTTACTTTCATGTAAGCAGTGTGCCACTATGTCTACACGGGTGATAGGTCCATGTAGGTTTTATTAAATTCTCCCCATGGTTGTGGAACTTTTATAAAGTATGTTAAATAAATAAATAGAAACACAAAAGACAACTCAGGCAAACCAATCCACAGTCCCAAGCATTTCTAGTCAAGTGACAAACACACTAATTTTTTCTTGCCAATCAGGGTCAGCTTTAATAACTTCCTTCTCCTGAAAAAAAATATGTTCATTTTAGTTTCATATGATACTAAAATATCTACTCTAATTGCAGCAACATTCTAAAACAGTCTTGCTACCTGACCAGAATATTACTTATACATTCTCTCATTCCTTTCACAAGGTGCATTGCATTTTTCCACAGCCATGAGCCCTTCCTGTTCATCACAGCATTATAGAAGTTTTGCAATGTGCAATTACACACACACACACACACACACACACACACACACACACACACACACACACACACACACATATGGGCAATAGTCAGCTTGTTGTTGTGAGAATCATGCAGTGCAACCCTTCCCCATGTCCTCCCAACAAATTCAGAGACAGTTGAGAGCTGTGCCATTTGCACAAACACACACACACACACACACACACACACACACACACACACACACACACACACACACACACACACACACACACACACACACATTCTCACTCAAATGTGACCATCATTTATAACCACTTGTATGGTTGACATCTGTCTGACATCGAATTAATAAATAAATACATAATGATCTAGATATGTACCTCAGGTCTCTGATGTCAGAACCAAACAGTGTAACAAAATCACAAAATTAGGAAATTTGCTAGAATAACAAGTTTGTATAGCAAGCATATTCTGAAGGATATGAAGTTTGAAACTTTTATGGTTGTCATTATTTACTAACTGCAATCAACAGCAATTTCCGGAAATAAAACACTAATTTTATGAGGAACAGACCAAAATACCGCTCATCTTTTTTACCCAAGGATTCTTGACAAAGCCCAAAATAGTAGGCAAACAAATGTTCTAAAAAGGACATTTTTAAATGTTTCATTTATGTGTTATTGGGTACAGTGTCCTTTTTCAGTGAGGATGCAGTTCTCAAAAGCACATAGTAAACAAACTGAGATGAAAGTAATCAAATCCTGTACTTCTGATTAAATATAACAGTTCATTAGCAGCAAAGCTTTAATCATCTGTGCTAGCAGACCAAGCTAACTTACTTAAAACATTTACAAAACAGGTTTTGCTGCAATATATATTTTCTGAACATTAAGAACTATAACAAATATACAGCTCTAATGACTAGCATAATTGATGGGCTAGAATCCTTAGTGATTTACCAGAAAATGAAAAGGACAAACATATGAGGCAAAAAAATTCACAGATGTTTTGTAAAATCATAAATCTGAGAGTTAGAGTGCAATTTACCTAGTTTAATTTTGCTAACTATGCCTTTAAGTCCTGTCAATAACATTAGCAAGCAAGAATGAAATAGGCTCAGCCAGTCATTTGAAAGTATGTGCAGCAAGTAAAGGTGAGCTTTTAGTCTGTGTCAGTTGGGGGCCGGTCAACTAATTGGGAAGGGGAGGGAGTGGCAAACAGAATGGTACTCACCATTGCCTCTGTTCCAATGGAAAAAGCAACAGTCAAAGCAGGCATGTATATATGCATGTATGTAAGTGTGTAAGAAAGAGAGATTGATTGTAAGACTATGAGACTACTACCTTATGCAAGTGGCAGGTTAACCAGATAGACAGAAAAGGTGTTTTGTATGGTGGCGCTGACTGTATGATGGGGCATTGGGTCTTGCAGCACTAATGGGCACTCCCCAGCAAGGAGTCTTGTGCTAGATCCAGCAACAGGAGAGGCTGTGTATTATTTCTCTCTTTTTTTAAAAATATTACTCAAATTCAATTAAAAATGAATAGAAAAACAGATTTTGTATCAACATGCAATTTCAGAACACTAAGAAGTATGAAACTCCATTATTTGGCATTACTGGCTGACATAATCCTCATTGATTTACCTGAAAATCAAACAGTCTGTGAGGAATGTAGTAAAATGTGAGCCAAAGTTAGGGACAGATGAAAGGAATGGAATATCACACTGTGTATGTACTTACATATTTTCTGAAGCTGGGAGGAAGAAGATGTGTGTTTTCTTTTTCCAAGACTCGCAGCTCTCCCCACTTTATGTCTCATTGTCTGGAGCCTCCTGTGCTCTGATCTGACACACTGACATTGCTGGTTATAAAGGAGTGACAGCCTGTTTAAATCAAGGCTGAACATTGGAATCCACTTAAAAAAAAAGTAAAACTGGTGCTACATGCACTATCGCTGGAGGTTGGCATCATGGTTAAATACTTGCTTTACAGATTCTCACATGGGTTAATTGGCTAGGCTTAAAATGTCCCACACGGGCAGTTAGTCTAGTAGTAATCTATGAATCCATCATACATCTTTGCTCCTTGCCTGCCAGGATTAATACAAAATGCTCAGCTTTTTAATTATTCAAGTATAAATAAACAGAAAAACAGTAGGCAGTGACACTTTTCAAGGCAGCTGCAGTAACCTGCTGTTGCACTGGCCATGCCCCCCTCTTGAGCTGTGGGCACTGGGCTGCTACCCCCTCTTGGGCTGGGTGGGCACTGGGCTGCTGCTGAATCTCCACTATTATAGTCTGTCACTGCTGCTGCTGTTACCCTGTGAGGGTCATTTTGGAAGGTGGATGCCTGGTTTGACCTGGCCAAGCTGCAAACTGAGGCCACTTCTATCTTTAGAGCAAGTAAGCCATACATGCACTGCTATGATTACCTGTGGCACCACCACCACCCTGAAGACAGCAGCAGTTGGAAATGGAGGCCAAGCAGGAAAGGCCCAAATGCTATAGTTAACATTTGCAATGTTTTTCAAAAGTTAATTGTAACTTTTTTTCTGTTATTCAGCACAATATTCCTAATAAAGGTTGCTTCCTCTGACAAATACCAGGATATTCTAGTTGAGGTTTTGTTAGGTACCATTTCTGTACTGTGCCTTGCATGTCTGTCTTTCATGACAATACTGCATATTGTGGCATATTGCATGGCTGTTCATTTGCAAGGTTGTGAGCACCACGACAAGTTTCTGCTTTCACCTCCATGTGGGGTGAAGTTTAGAGGTGAAGAGGTGGAGTTGGCCACATTTCCAGGCTTCTGCAGTCTTGTACATATATGTAGGAGTGTGTCATTGCAAAGATGTCTGTATCTCATCTCCACCTGAGTTTGAAGGCTGCTTTCTCCCTTGTGTCTTTCAGCATGGGCAAAGTAAGAGGCCAGTCATGATGACTGCTACAGGTGGTACCTGAGACTTGTGGCACAATGTGGTTAGTTTGCAAACTACCGACTAACCTGACATATAATAATTGTGCCATTTGTTGTGCATCTTCATGGATGTTATCCTTCTGACTGTGTGTCCTTCCTACAGACCATGATTATAACAATGCATGAGTCACAGGCAGCTCCTGCCCTATGTGCTATTACTGTACTGTGTGAGAGGGCTAGGAGTGCCTTACCAGGAAATGTATTCCAATCTCCCACAGATAGGTAGCTATGCTTAATCCCATCAGTCCAGCAGGAGGTGTGGGACAATGCATTGACCCAAGGGGTAGCCACCACCATGACTCTTCTTAATTTTTGACTAGCAGCTTCATGACAATCAGTCTTTACAACAGGGTTTAGCAACTGTCACTTGTCATCCTGACCCGTGTGAACCACCTTCTGCATCAGTCTGATATCCTTCTGGAACAGTCAGCAGCCAGCCACCCATCACATTTCCACCTTTATCCCCAATTAGGTGTAGACCCATCCTATTATGCCACAGTTCATATCTTATGCATTGTCCACTCCTCTTCATCACCATTTGTTCACCCTCTTTTTGTTTCTGTTCAGCCAATGTCTCCACTTCCTAGTTTGTACATATCCACCCTTGTTTATGAACATTCTTTAATGTTTGTTCTGTGCCCCTACAGACTACTCATCTTCACCTTTGATTCACCTGTTTCCCTATCAACCTTCCCATCATCCCTTCTTTTACCATATGTGTAAAACAAGTACTTATCCACACAAACATGTGTAGTCATCTACTTTTCTTTTATGCTTCCTTCTCATCTGTGCTTCTCTGTCATTGCCATATTCCCCCATTCCTACTCTTCTATACTACCATTTCCTCCCTTTCATGGAATAAGTAAGTGGAGAGTTAACAGCAGATGTGTGCAGTGTGCTGTGAGATAGTACACTTGTTGACAGACTACATGCCAACATGAGCTGCTTGCTGCCATCAGGTATCCTGACATATTGCACTAGATGGTACATGGCCACGCCCTTGCTTCACAACTTGCTTCTTGCTCTGCACTACTTTGATTAGCTTCCAGATTGTTTAGCCTTGCTCTAATTTACACATAGGAACACATCTAGCTACTCAGCCATGCGCATTGCTACTGTTCAGATATTCACGTATATCTTATACTGCAGTGCACTGCTGCTATACAGTGCAAGCCTTGCTCAGGTGCACAGGGTATCTCTATGAATAATGAGCTCTGAATGCTTTACAATATATTTTGCAGATGTATGTGTAATAAATATTGTTTTTACTCATAGCAGAATAACTGATTGTGGCACGTTTTGAGTAACATCACTAAATTTTTTTCATGTAAGTATTTCATAATGCCAACAGACTGAATAAGTTGGAAATGCTTATCTTTGAACCCGGACTATGTACAGCTGGCTTTCACCTTCTTGCACATATCCTATTTCCCCTTTTTAATAACCTTTCTTCCCTCTGTTTCCAAAGCAGTCATTATGGTATGGTCTATAACATTATGAAAGAAAAGAAGTAAAGCTATAAAATTTTTTCACAGATCATTTTCCAGAGGAATTGCAAAACTGTGTTTTAGACAAAACAACATATACATTTTTGCTTTATCAGATACTTATGTGATAAAAGCAAATAATTCCTCAGGTAGACATTTGTAATATAATATGTTTTACCAGGGAGCCTTTCTGTAATAAGTTGTTTCTGTGTTTTCCACTATGTCCCATCTCAAAGCAAGTTGTGACTCTGAAATAATGTTGTAATCTACTCTAGTTATACAATATACTGACACTGAGGTACAAAAAAAAATAAAAAGCTAGCCTGGTTCCGTTGAGCAGAGGGATGCAACCTTTAGTGGGGCAGGGTGACTGGGGTTCAAATAGCAAGCCTGGCATAGAAGGGCCCAGGCAGAGACAAAGAATTCAAGTGGTGTGGATGGCTCACCTCTCGTGGGGGGGGGGTCAGGACCGTAGTGTTCATTGAAGGAGCATACAAGCAATTGCAACTTCTCAAGTGAAGATCAAGGAAACAACATGCAGTACATGGGAGAGTTGAACTGCTTGCTGATAATGTCCTTTGCAGAACTTTATCTTTCAAAAATACAAAAACGAACGCCAACAAAATAAAATAAAATCCAAGCGCTTTCGCTCGGTTATTACCGAGCTTCTTCAAAGGATGTGATCCTTTGTATTGCAACTGAGGCTCATTAAATACTCAAAACCAGTCACATGATAGTTCCACCCCCTCAAATTATTGAACACATGCCCATTTCTTAAAAAATACATTGCATTATAAAACATGTTAAAAAGTCTAAAAACCTCATTACACAAATATACGTCACGTGCATTTCAATAATACCAAAACTAAACCCATATGAAGTTTTACCAACTCCCCTAATGAAAGATCATCCTTTTTAACATGTTTTATAATGCAATGTATTTTTTAAGAAATGGGCATGTGTTCAATAATCTGAGGGGGTGGAACTATCATGTGACTGGTTTTGAGTATTTAATGAGCCTCAATTGCAATACAAAGGATCACATCCTTTGAAGAAGCTCGGTAATAACCGAGCGAAAGCGCTTGGATTTAATTTTATTTTGTTGGCGTTCGTTTTTGTATTTTTGAAAAATAAAGTTCTGCATTTAACTCATTTGGAGTCAAAAATTTGTATTGGAGAGATCCGGGTCCTGTGGCTTTGGGCAGTTACGGTTTTTGGCTTTGGTTCGTTTATTTGCTGACCCTTTGCAGAACTAACAGGCTATCGGTGTGGCAGCCCATTGCATATTCCTATCCAACTCCACAAGCCGGGCATCCATGTGGGAATGTAAGGCTAAGTTAAAAACCTTCAAACCATTCCCTATGGTTGTCTAAATGACTGTGCATCCTGGTGAACCCTCACCCTATTGATTGGAAATAAATGGACCAATTGGCTAGAAAGATGCTGATGGGAACAGGCAGCAGAGGATAAAGAATGTAAAAAATAGCAACAAGGGAACTTATAAGTAGCAATTTTCTTGACCTTCTGGGGCAAAAACAAAAAGAGAGAGACCTCTGTAGTTGTGCTGCTGCTGCATAGTACAGAATCCTGCCTATTTTATGACATTTTACTTTACATTTTATTTATTTATTTATTTTTGTTAGTAGGGTAGGGTGCATACCTCTCAAACTCTTAGCTCAAAAAATCCGGATAAAACCCAAAATAATGGGGGAGACAGGACAAAGAATAGAGACAAATTTCAAATAACACTCTTATAAATGTATAAACTTATAAACTTGCTAGAATAACATGATTTCTGCTATCATGAATTTTCTAAAGGATACAAAGTCTGAAACCCAAATGCATATCATTATTTAATTACTTTTGAAACAGTACCTTCTTATGTAATGAGTATAGTATACTGTATAGTGGGTTGCCAGTAGTTGTTGTGAAGACTCGATTTTACAAAGATATGCCAACCCAGTATTTTGTGGGATGAGAAGAACAACCAGAGTGAGCAGTGCTTAAGGGACAAGGAGTAGAGGCAAATGGTGATGGGTATAAAATATGCAGAAGAGAGTATTAGATGGTTAAAAGGTAAATACTATAAAAGTATAGAAATGCAGCACTAATGCATGCAATAAAAATAATGGTGTTTACATATAGATATAAACAAAATGCATTATTTATGTATGGGTTATTTATTGAGGGATTTACCTATGGATTTCTTACATATATACACCTTGACTGACTTAATGTCACAATCCTATTATTACTGGAAAGTTACAGATCTGCAGTGAACAGTACCGTAGTTAAACCCACTTAATGAAGATAGCATGCAATAAGCAAGACTTCATGCCTCATTTCCTTTAGGCTAGCCATAACAATGTACCATAGTCTATAGCAATATGCATCCTTACTATATACTAGGAGTATTTAGATTAGTCTTTTGAGGGTACACTCAGTTCTAAGCAACCCCCCAGTTTTTTTAAGGTTTTTCAAATATATGCCAGGACAGTGAAATTCTATTAGAGGTGGAACAAACTTGATGGTTCAACTGGAAACTATTAGAACATTAACCTATCTAGGTTTTTTGGCAAACTTAAACCTGAGACCCTCCACTGTCTAAGGAAATCTACATAAAAAATTCTCTCCCTCTGATAGTACATAGTTGCCCTTAGTGAGTTTAGGGAGTTGTCTTCTTGTCATCTATCGTATCGTCCTTGACCATCATCGTGTATAGCTAAGCTTCGTGTGCATGAAGGACCAGGCTTCTTTCAGATGTGTACCTAATTGTCTGGCATAATAATAACTCCAGACACACAGGCATACATTTACTCTGAGGGTTGAGATAGTCTTATAACAAGTGTATAAATAAAGAGACAGGATAACTTCAGGCATATTCTAATCAAAGTTAAACCATAGTCCTCACATTATAGCTGTTAGTTAGGTACAGAACTGGATTTATGGTACCTGGCATCATATGGGAGACATAGCCACCAACCTAAGCTGATGACAAAGATAAGATGCCCTTCCAAAATGAAGTTGCAT
Source organism: Protopterus annectens (assembly GCF_019279795.1). Lineage (NCBI taxonomy): Eukaryota > Metazoa > Chordata > Ceratodontiformes > Protopteridae > Protopterus > Protopterus annectens. Next base: position 1,073,140,446 of record NC_056727.1, on the reverse strand, counting down.
TTAATTGTCCTTGTCACCTATTATGCTTGATAGAAGTGGGGCTGGTATTCACTTCCTCAGATGTCTTCTTAGATGCTATATCAAAATACACTCAACTTTTTTATAGCTTCTTTTTTTTAATTTTTTATTACCTTTGTAATGCACTAATTTTGGAGGTTAGGGGCTAACTTCACTCCTTAAGAAGAATTTTTCAAGACTGTTTTGCAGATTACGTTGGATGCTATATTAGTCTTCACATACAGATATACATTTTCTTTTTCTTGCTTCTGTCTCCCAATGCAGTGTATGGTGAGGAGTCATATATGTAGTTGTCACTAATCCACGTGATCTTTGGAAAAGTGTTTTACAGATCACTACAAGCTGTACTGTAGTCTCTAATCATAAAATGTTTTTCCTAACAATTTTTAATATTGTTTTCACCCCTACATTTACAGGGTGGGAGTCGAGGATGCCTCACTGCTTTTACTATCTCAGCAAAACTTTTTGAAGCATTTGCTGGATCACTGCAAAATGAATGGTAATCTAGACACACAAATCTGTTTTTTTTTTCACCTTGCAGCCCACACTTTTCTTTATTCAGAAATGAACTTACAAAGTGCAGTGAGAAACACTTGTGTTATCACTGGCAACCTTCTCCAAGTCAGATTCATTTTTCCAAGACGTTCTTTTTTCTGTGTGATCACTGCAAGAAATGCAGTCCTAGACATCAGTAGCTTTTTACCTACATTTATTTCACCTGCAACACTTGGTTGAGGGCAGTGAGTCATTTTCCTGTCGTCAGTTCAGTTCATAGATTGAGTTCAGTCTGATTAATTTTTTATAAACTGCAGATAATCTCCTGCAAATGACATACATTGAGAAAATCACCCACTCTGTGCTTTACCTTTTTCCTTTCACCTACCTTAAGCCTGTCAGCTTCCTTTAGTCACTGTATATTATTCAGTCCTCTACTTTACTATGTTTCACTACCTGAGTTTCTAAATCTTTATTTTTCTCCCTCCCACATAGACTTTAGAAAAACATCATCTAACCAATATCAACACAGATGCCAACCCCACATTTAAGAAAGCACAAGTACCTGACAGGGTGGACTTTATAAGTAAATAATGCACTACCCAAAGATTTTGGGAGGCCTGAGATGGAGGCCATTCCCACACCTGGAAGTTCCATCATTTCACCATAATGCTCATTTGTGAGATCATAGAGTGTTTAACAAATGATATATTTGTTTGTTTTTTGTTGTTTTTAAATCATTATTTCTTTGTGTTTTTTAGAAAACCATTTCCTTTTTTTATTTATAGCAGAATATTTTGCATATTATATATTTGAAATACATGGATAGTAGTGAATATGCATAACTCATTGAAGATATATGTGTGTGTGTTTGTGTGTCTGTGTTTTAAACTAATTACAACAATCAGCATTTGGTAGTTATAGTATTTAGCTGAATGAAAGCAGAAAAAATAATAATAATAATAAATTTACTCGCTGAGTAGGAGAAACCATAGAACAGACCAAACAGTCTTTGCCATTGAGGCTGACTTGTAGGGTAATATTGCCAATAACAGATTGAGAAATTAATTGACCAGATGAGGATCACATGTGACTTACAACAATTATCTGAAGGATGTAGGAATTCCAGTTCCCAAAGGGTTAGAGACCAAATGTGGAACAAGAATAAAAGAAATATAATACTACGCAAGAATTAGCAGATTTGAAATATGACTTTGAGATTGCTAACAAATCAAAACCAAGAAAATCTAAAGATATTACTGCTCAATGCTAAGAGTCTAAACAAAAAACTCCACTCCCTAGAAACTCTCTTTACCCTAGAGAATGCGGACATCTGTGTGGACACTGAGATGGTTTCAAGCCATGGACAGCACACCAACAGTGCTAGGTTATAATGCTTTCCATACATTTAGGCCAGCTACTTCACAAGCAGGGACTAAAGGTTGAGGTGTCTCTATTTACATCAAAGATAAATATACTTCAAGGCTGGTCAAACAGGACAATGGACTTGAGCTGCTCATGGTTCTATATTACAATGATGAAACACCGTAATATCGAACACCTAAAGATCAAACTGTATTCATCGAAACGCATTTACGAGAATCAATTAATACCTCCAGAGCAAAGCTGTAGTTGGCCAACTACACGGTGTTACGCTTTTCTCCACTATAGTGCGATCTTGGAATTGGTATATTTAGTTAGGGGGGTGTGGGGGCTACAACCCCCCCATGTCGGGGGGTGCGGGGGCAAAGGCCCCTACATGGGTGGGATTGTTTTAGGTTAGGTTAGTTACATGGGATTGCACTGTAAGTATTCATCGATTTGTGTAAATGCGTTTTAATGAATACGGGTCGATGTTTAGGTGTTCAATATTACAATGTTTCGACGTTGTAATATAGACACCAAATCACCATAGGCAAAATCCAATACCATTTCCTTGCACGCTACAGGTCTCCCTCTATGACCCAGGAAACCCATACTATGTATTTAAACTTATTGGAAACACTAAACATCCAACTCGATACATTGCCCATCAATTAACTGGGAATCCTGTATGACACCAAACGTACATGCGCAGACATTCCTGGATTTTGTAAACACAAACTCCCTGGACCAGATAGTCAATACACTAACCAGGGGGTGCAACCATACTGGATCTGGTCCTCGCTAATATGGGAGAGTGCTGCACACCCCCTACTGTAAAGCATTCCCTGGTAACATTAGACCACAAAATGATCTCCTTTGAAGTAAAAATAAAACCTGCCCCACCCTCCAGCTAAACCTGGAATATTCAGGAGCTATTCTAACCTCCTGATATTAAGTGAGAACCTGGCAAAATTTCAAGGCCCCATAAACACTAAGAACACTGCTGTCTAAGCAGAACTGTTCACAGAAACCCTGTACAAGCATGTTAATAGCTGCATAGAGGCACCAGGAAGAAGTACAGAACAAACTCAAAAAAGAAGCCACCCTGGTGGGATCCCAAAATCAATAGGGTGTATAACAAGAGGAAGAAAATCATGGCAAAAAGTAGGAAGTGCAGCACCGAGCAGGATAAAAGCACTCTCATCAAACTAAACAAACAACTCAGAGGACAAATAAAGTCTACTAAAGCCAAATCTGAGGTAAGTTTGGCCTCCCAGGCCAAGGACAGGCACAAAGTATTCTTTAGTTATGTCTGCAACTTCAAAGGCAATACACAATTGTGTGAAGAGCTCATTGTAAATGGAGCCACCTGTACTGAGCCAGAAGCCATATTAAACCTCCTGGCTGATAAATTCAGCTCCAACTTTACCCCTCTCTCCCTCTCAACCTTCCCACAGGAAATTTCATGAAATATAACTCCCTACTATCACTAGGGAACAGGTCCTTAATGCTCTCTCTAATACCAGAAACACTGCATCAGTGGACCCAGACAATATCCCAGGATGCCTTCTAAACAGCATGAAACATGACCTATCAGGGTCTCTGGAATTACTATTTAACTGTAGCCTCCAAACAGGTTTCATGCCTCATGAATGGAGAAAGGCAACAGTCATCCCTCTGCACAAAGGTGGGCCATCTACAGATCCTGTAGACTACAGATTTATAAGTCTCACTAGTTATATATATAAAGCCGTAGAAAGAATTATCATGGAGATGATAAATAGAGATATAGCAAACCTCTAGACACTGGACCCAAACCAGTTTGTTTTCATCAAGAGCAGATCATGCCTACTCAACCTGGTGGACTTCTTTGAGAAGGCTACAGTATCTTAAAGCCCTACTTTAGATAAGCTCAGTATAGCATGGGTAAGGAATGGCATATTAGCACATTACTATTTCATACCACTGTTGCACAGCACATATTATGACCTGATTATTCCAGTTTATGCAACACAATTCTTCTGATGAAGTGACAGTTATAAATCACTTAGTATTGCATGGTACATATTCATGCCATGTAACGAATCTTCATTATTTCCACCCCTTTTCTGTCTTTATTCCTTGCTTTTGGCCCAGTTCTCCTGCAGATCCTTTGACCTTAGTGTTACTTCCCAAATCTTTCATCTATATTTATATCATAAGAACTGCGCCTCACTCAGGTGAAATGTATTTTTTGCAATTACACTAAATGTACAGCTGTTCATTCCAAACTTTGTGGTGAGGAAAAAAGACACGTCTGTAAAAAGTTTAGTGTCTTGTTTAAAGAACAGCCAATTGATCTGGGAATCAGTAAATTAGCTTGCTACTTAAAACTATCTAGCATAGATTCCAGGCTGAATGTATAAATAGAATATGGGGAGGCACAACATATACAATTTAGTCTGGGATAAAAAAAACAACATCAAGGAGTATTAAGGCATTATATTTTTAGCTAGGATATATATGATGTAACCAGATATCTGTGATGTCGACCATTGATTTTTACTGAATATGCAATAAGGTCAATGGAAAGGATAAGGAGACATTTCCAGAGAATTCCATGACAAGAATGAGTGAAATTCCTACTTGGCAAGGTAGATGCAAGGAGAGCATTTCTTTTTTAAAGTGTGATAAAGGCAAACAGAGATTGAGAGTGAGGGCTACATTAATCAGTAGGAGACTCGGATAAGCTTACCTTGGAGATATGCCCAAATACATACTGGGTACATCTGTAACTGTACGGCAAGGGAAGTAGGCAGTTAAGATATACTATTTTGTTGTAAAAATATCATATATCACTGTCAGCTGATAATTTTCCACAGAACTGTGATCTTAAAATAATTGCTTTGCTCTTTCCAGCCTCCATTACTAAATACTTGCTGTGCTGTGTCAATGCCACGTATGGCTGCTTCATTTTACTTGCACAGCTTCCCACCCCTCCCAAGTCCCAGGCTGTGGGAACACATGTGTAGAGCAGGCTTGTGTCACTCTGGGACAAGCACAAGCTGCTTCTCTCTGTTTAGCATCAATGTTAGCCCAAAACGTGTTTACTCAGGTGTTTTTGGTTCACTTGTTAATGTTACTTAGCTCCCAGCATGCACCGCATTTTGGGAACTAGACAACAGCTGGGCATCTTCCCAGTAGCTAAACACTAAGCTGAATATTCTTTCTTTGCAGAAAATGTAGAGTGTAGAAGCTGCTGTGGGTGAAATACAAATCACCATTGCACAACAGGAACAGCAACATTTCTGACCTCTACCTTTTTATCAATCCATCTTAAATTATCTTTTGCTCAAGAATCTGACAACATCCTGGGAAGGCATGGCTGACTGTTTCTTTCCATCATTTTTATTCTTTCTAATTTTGTAGTGAGGAAATCAATAGGTAGTATGAAACGTCTGCATTCCAGCAGAAATGGCCTCTGATCTGCATAGCATGTCACATCAGGAAGGCTAGAAACTTTTCTAGAGTGCCTTGATGCTGCTAGCAGTTGTTTGAGAAACACTGGGCATGTCTTTACGGCATGGACAGCACAATAATACGTGAAAGTCTCCCCATCTGCCTAACTCTTAAATCTATACATTTAACAATATAATAATGTGTCTGAAAAATGTCAGTCTACAGTGGATATAAAAGTGTACACACCCCTGTTAAAATCCCAGTTTTTTGTGATATAAAAAAATGAGACCACAATAAATCATTTCAAAACTTTTTTCACCTTTAATGTGGCCTATAAGCTGTACAATTCAATTGAAAAACAAACAAATCTGTTAGGGGAAAAAATATAAAAAAATAAAAAATGTACAATAAGCTGCTTGCATTAATGTTCACACCCTTAAACTAATACTTTGTTGAAGCACCTTTTGATTTAATTACAGCATTCAGTCTTCTTGAGTAGGAGGCTATCAGCATGGCACATCTTGTCTTGGCAATATTTGTCCACTCTTCCTTGCAAAAGCGCTCTAAATCTGTCAAGATTGCGAGGGCATCTCTTGTGCACAGCCTTCTTCAGGTCACCCCACATATTTTCTATTGGATTTAGGTCTGGGCTGTAGCTGGGCCATTCCAAAACTTTATTTTTTTCTGGTGAAGCCATTATTTTATTGCTTTGGATGTATGCTTGGGGTCATTCTCATGTTGAAAGGTGAAATTCTTCTTCAGCTTTCTAGCAGACGTCTGAAGGTTTTGGGCCAGAAGTGACTGGTATTTGGAACTGTTCATAATTCCCTCCACCTTGACTAAAGCCGCAGTTCCAGCTGAAGAAAAGCAACCCCAAAGCATGATACTGCCACCACCATGCTTCACCTGTGGGATGGTATTCTTTTGGTGATGCGAAGTGTTGTTTTTGTGCCAAACGTACCTTTTGGAATTGTAGCCAAAAAGTTCAACCTTGGTCTTTAGACCATAACACATTTTCCCACATGCTTTTGGGAGGCTTGATATATTGTTTTGCAAATTTTAGCCAGGCCTGGAACTTTTTCTGTGTAAGAAAAGGCTTCTGTCTTGCAACCCTACCCCATAGTCCAGATATATGGAGAATACAGGAGATTGTCACATTTAGTACACAACCAGTACTTGCCAGAAATTCCTGCAGCTCATTCAGTGTTGCTATAGGTCTCTTGCAGCCTTTCTGACCAGTTTTTGTCTTGTCTTTTCATCAGTTTTGGAGGGACGTCCAGTTCTTTGTAACGTCACTGTATTTTCTCCACTTTTTGATGACTGTCTTCACTGTGTTCCATGGTATATCCAATGCTGTGGAAATTTGTTTGTACCCTTCTCCTGACTGATATCTTTCAACAATGAGATCCCTTTGATGCTTTGTAAGCTCTCGCTGAACCATGGCTTCTGGTGTAGCAGGCAACTGAGTAAATGTCAGGAAAATCCTACTAGGATAGCTGAGCTTTATTTGGGGTTAATCAGAGTTTCTTTAATTGATTTTTTTGCAAATACAGTAGGCAAAATCTGGAATTCCCTCCCATCTTACCTTACTCTGAACTTCTCAATTAACCATTTAAAAAAAATCTGACCCAGTATGTCCCTGCTCTAACTCTGACTAAAACCTCATCTTCCATCCTATCCCTGCAATTATTAAACATGGCTACCTACCTCTTCATTAAAAGTTTGAAAAATAAACTGTATCTTGTGTATAGATACTTTGTATATAGCTGCACATTTAGGTCTGATAAAAGAAACTGTAACATTTATGTATGTATTTCTGCTTTAAAACTGTATTCTTCATCGCCTTGAAATGTGAGACTGCAACTTGTATCTTGATACTATATGCTTAGACATATACTGGAACTTGTTTGTCTTTATCTGTTTGTAAACCTGAAGCTTTTCTCCCTGGGCCTCTGCTGAAAATGCACATGTATCCAGTTGGGCTATCCCGGTCAACAAATGTAAAATAAAAATAAATAAATGGCAGGTGTGTACCCAAGAAGACTGAATGCTGTAATTAAATCAAAAGGTGCTTCAACAAAGTATTGGTTTAAGGGTGTGCACACTTATGCAACCAGCTTATTGTACATTTTTTATTTTTTTATATTATTCCCCTAACAGATTTGGGTGGCCGCGGTGGTGCAGTGGTTAGCATTGCTTCCTCACAGCAAGAGGTTCTCTGATTTGATCCTTGGCTGTGGTGCCTTCTGTGCGGAGTCTGCATGTCCTCCCTGTGGTTGAGTGGGTTTTCTCCGGGTGCTCCGGTTTTCTCCCACATCCCAAAGACATGCTATAGGTGGATTGGACACTCTAAATTGGCCCTAGGTGTGAGTGTGTGCATGTGTGTGCCTTCTGTGGAAGGTTGGGAGTTGGGCTGGCAACTCGACACTGTAAAACTCCACTGCCAATCATGAGCGGACAGGTGATCTGCTGTGGTGACCCCTAACCAGGAAAAAGCCGAAAGAAGAAGAAGAAGATTCCCCTAACAGATTTGTTTGTTTTTTAATTGAATAGTACAGGTTATAGGTCACATTAAAGGTGGGAAAAATTTTGAAATTATTTATTTTGGTCTTATTTTTTTATATCACAAAAACTGGGATTTTAACAGGGGCGTGTACACTTTTTATATCCACTGTAAATCAAACTTCAGAACAATAAGGAAAATCTTATTCTTAAGCTCTGCATAATCTTTGGTTGATTCATTTTAGAAATGTTTAATTCATAGCCATAAGCAAGTACAGGCCATATAATATGTGCCAGAAAAGAATTTCATGTGCCAGCCAAAAAACTGTATACTCACCATGACTCTTAAAATAATGTCTGTCCTTCATAGTTTATAGAAAAGCAAAAACAATAATGGCTTGTACTGTGTGATGTAAGTTCTACTTAGCAATTTCCTTTTGCGGTGGCCAAGATGATAAGGCATAGCTGAGAAGGTGCACTAAACTACACAAATAAGCATAGCAGCTTTTAAAACATGAAAAGACAAAATAATGGACCACTGACAAGGCAAAGTAAACTATACAGTGATCCAGCCTTCTTCTTACAAAATGATTTTCAGAGTATCTAGATGTATTATGGAAAAAAAAAACGTTAAAACATCATAACATACAATAAGCTCATCATGAATGAAAAAACACAAAAATAAAAAAAAAGATCAGGTTTAGAAAATAACTCTGTATGTTTTTATGGCTGCATTGAATAGCTAGCCCAAAACTGAAAGAGGTACTGCATGATGAAAGGTCCATAAATGGGATGCAATTGCTTATTTCCACAGTTGAGTCCTAGAAATCTACAACAGTCGCTCAATGGCTCTGAAGACAGTTCTACATTTATTTTATTTTTATTTAACATTTTTGACCAGGAAAGTCTGATTAGGACAGAGCCTAATTTTAGCAGAGGCCCAGGGAGAAACACTGCAGATGCATGTCTTTGGAATGTGAGAGGAAACTCATGTGAATGCAGGGAAGACATGCAGACTCCACAAAGAAGACACCCCAGCCAAGAATCAGACCAGAGAACCTCTTGCTGTGAGGTGACAATGTTAACCACTACACCGGTGTGCCGCCCATGCTGACAGTAATTCTCTCATGTTGTCTGGTCACTGTTCCACAAGAATATGAAAGGTCATCCCCATGAGACTGAATTTAGTCCTCTAATATACCCGCAGCAAATGCAGAAAATGCAGTATAAGTGTGCTATGGCTGATTATCAGTGCATTCCCCATTGAAATCAGTGCTGAAGTCTCTGTAACCTGCACAAGTTTTATGTCTTGTCCTCTAGATCTAACTACAGGTTATTGTAGTTATCAATATAAGGTAGATAATTTGTCAAATGTTATTACCAGGTTCAGACATACTCCTCAATATACGTCCTTTAACATCTTCTTGGTTCTTGTTTATTCATCCATTACTTTTTGTCAGCATTGTTTGAAACACAGGCAGTGCAATCTTACCTTTGGCAAGAAACTTTATTGTAGGACAACAGCAGGCATCTGTTCTTTAAAGTTAGTGTAAAAGGATAAAAATATAAGAGGGAGCTTAAATCTTTGAAAAAGTTTAATTTGCCATAAATAAAATAAATTACCACAGTTACCTGGGGAGAGGGGTCATGGGGATCCTTGGTAGTCTAGTGGATAGGATTTGTCACCACCATGGCCCAGATTCAATTCGCAGTCAGGAAATTTCAATGGATTTTTTAAAAAGTTGGATGGGTTTGGCATAATGATTAAGGTCTTCACCTCATAGACACGAGGTACAGAGTTTGATTTTGAATTTTGGTTATTAGCTAGGCAAAAAATGGCCATTCAAGGCAGCTAGCCTACTATTCATCAATGGACCTACTGTCTCACAACACACTGCCCTGTACATGGAATAACTAATCTCAAAAAATAGCCACTGATTATCAGATCTCCATGGATACTGGGCTGGCACATTTATAGAAGATGATCTGCTAACTTTATAACTGGGAATGACAGCTCTTATTCTGAAAGAACTGAAGTAAAATTGTCGAGTCTTGGACCTGCAATTAACCAGTCAGGAAACTGCAATGCAAGTCAGTGTAAGTGAATGGAGCTGAAGCTTCACAGGCAGTAACATTTGAGACACTGAACATGCCTTCCTTGGAGTGCTTTCAGGGCATCTAGCAATTCTTGAGCATCCTGCATTCACCTCGGTCTAGCCAGTTCTGCTTTCCAATACTCTGCTGATGCCTTTTTATCATGACAACATTTTTAAAGACATTTAAATAAAAATAATGGAAATACATGAAAATTAGAAATGAATGTGAATGATTAAGGAATATGTTTCATTAACAAAGGTATTTCACTTTGTGATTACAGTCTAATATATGATACTTTAATAGAGACGTTAAAGAAGAGAAAAAAGTATTTATGATAATTTTGCTGCTTTATTATTTTAAAGTTGAAAAATTAACTTATTAAAAGCTGCTATGCAGATTACAATTATTTTAATGACAAATATGCAGGATCAGTTAAGTCACAAAGCTAGCACTTTATTTCCTGAACAAATTTACGGGGAGGAGAGAGTACACATGACATCAGTCATGTTAAGGAACATTTTAACAGGGTAAATGTCACATGGGCAAATAATTAATGCTACAAATGTCCATTAAATTACTTTATAAACTATAACAAATATTTTATTGTTTCTACTGCATAACTGTATCATGCAGATCTGTGTGTTATATCTTTTACCCTATGAATGGACTCTGGTAAAAGGCATAGCTGTTAACTTTTTTTACCACCAGAATTAGAGACAGAGCAAAAAAATAATTAGCGAAAAGGTCCCATATTGGAGACACTTCAAATACTGTGACTATTGACTTAGAACATCTCAAAAAAGGACCAATTATAGACGAGACAGGGCAAAATATTGAGCCAAGATTAGGGGCATTTCTGAAAACTAGTGACAGTTAAGAGGTTTGGGATTATAATAAAACATGTACTGGCTCGAAATGTAGATATAGGTTCACAGGTTCATAGGCTGGTACTAGGCTATCGGACCTAGGGCCTATACAAGCCTAGCCATAACAATTCCCTGGCTATTTCTTCCCACACTATTTACTTCCCTGGACCCCTGTCTAGCAGGGCGACTGACGTGATCCCCGTGGTGAATTTTCTTTCTCCCATCCAATCTTCAAGGTTCCTTTTGAAGAGGGCCAAAGAGGCACTCTGCTTGACATGTATGGGCAGTCTATTACAGAGTCTGGGGAGTCTCTGGGTCAGGAACTTATCCCTCCAGCATGTTTTATTTATTGTGATGACAAGATTTAGATCCCTGGAGCATGTGGCTCTGTGGAATTGGGATTTCTTTAAGTGTAGCATGTCTAATAGCTCTGGGTTTGACATGGCTTTGTATGTTAAGCAGAGATCGCCTCGGAGTAGACGATATGCGACAGAGTATAGCTGGAGTTTTTTTAAGGCGGTCAGCATAGGGCATCTGCTTTAGGCTGGTGATTCTTTTAGTGAGATATTTCTGGGGCCTTTCCAGTTGTTGCACATGTCTTGAGAGGTACATACCAAATGGGGCGTTGTATTCTATAATGGGTCTAATGAGGGATGAGTACAGTGGGACAACAACCTCCTTTTTTCTGGATGAAAAGCCCTTAGTGATGAGGTGTGCCACATAGAAGGATTTCCTGGCTGTTGTGGCGATGTGGTTATTGAAGGTGAGACCACTGTCCACCTGTGTCCCTAAGTCTCTTATCACACTTTCGGTGTTTAGTGTACTGTCACCTATGTGGTAATTAATGGGTACATGTTTTTTCCCAAAGGGGATAACTATACATTTCTTGGCATTGAGCTTAGGCCATGGCTCTGGCACCAAGCATCTGTTTCTGTAAGGCCCTTTTGTAGAGTATCTACATAATTTGGGGATTCAGTAATGGCTCCCAGTTTGCAGTCATCTGCGAACTTTGTTAGCCAGAGTCCCTTAGTGTTGGCCTGTACTTCAGAGAAGTAGATGCCAAACAAGAGAGTTCCCAGGACTGAACCCTGAGGTACTCTACTTGTCACTTGTCTGGAGCTGGATTTGGAGTCAGCTACTTTTACAGTGTGGGTTCTGTCAGTAAGCCAGTTGGCAACCCATTGAGTGACATTGGGATTAATGCTCAGCTTAGTAAGTTTATCTATGATTCCAGAGTGGGAGATGGTGTCAAAAACCTTAGCAAGGTCCAGATAGCCTGTGTGGACTGCCTTACCCTCATCCACGGCTCTGGAGACTGATTCGAAGAAGTCAATAAGGTTCAGGAAGCAACACTGGCTCTTCATGAACCCAAACTGGGTGGGGTCCAGTGTTTTAAGGTTGCCAATGTCTTTGTTTATAAGTTCCATGATAATACATTCCATGGCCTTGCAGATCAGGCTCGTCAGACTGATGGGGTGGTAGTTCCCAGTATCCAAGGTTGATCCCCCCTTGTGGAGTGGGATAACTGTAGCTGTGCACCACTCAGTGGGCATGAAGCCTGAGGTGAGGGTATGATTAAACATGACACTTAGGTGAGGTGCCAGTTCATTTTGTAGTTCATGTAGTACACAGCCCGAGATGTCATCTGGTCCCATGGATGCTGTATTCTCAGCTTTGCAGAGTGCATTTTTTACCTGTGTGGCCGTTATTACCAGAATTTGTCAATCTTCCAGAATTGAGATGGGCCATTTAGGGGGTGAGAGGGGGGTGAAGTTGGCACTGAATTGATCTGCCAGGATATTGGCAATATCTTTGGGATCAGTATATTTAATGCCATTCTGTTGTAGCTCAGAGCAGATCTGAGCATTGCCATTTAGATTCTTGACATAGTTATAGAATGCCTTGTGGTTGTCTTTGGAATCTTTGAAAATTTTATTTTCGTAACTAGCTTTGGAGGATTTTATAAGGGATCTCAGCTTCTTACCAAGGACGGTAAGGGAGTTTTTTGCATCCTGGGATTTTCCTCTTTTCTGTAACAGTTATTTTCCTTTTGTTGTAAAGTTTGTTTATGGCAGGGGACCACCTTTTTTTGGAGGAGAGCATCTTGGTACTATTTGGGATGGCACAAATCATGCATGAGTGGATGTGCTCATACAGTGCCTTAGTGTAGGACTCAGTAGTCGAACTTTCAGTTCCTGTCTGCATGGGTGCCATGAAGTTTGTAACTTCTGACTTGAGTAGCATGAAGTTTGCCTTGGAGAAGTTTTTTATGGAGGTTTCTTTACGGGTGGTGGGGATGGGATGTGGATGTTAAGTGTGATTAGCTTATGGTCTGACCTGACCAATGAGGGGGTGACCATAGGTGTGGAGAATCGATTTCCCATGTTGGTAATGACCAGGTCTAGGATATTGGAGCCCCTGGTCGGACTATGGATCAGTTGATCCAGGGCATTGGAATTTATGAATTCCAAGAACCGTTGGGCAAAGGAGTTGGTGCATGAGTAGTTTTCCAGGTTAATGGCAGGGTAGTTGAAATCACCCAGTATTAGAGTGTTTGGTTGTATATTAATATTTTCCAGTATGTTTAGAAAGGTATAGTGAGAATCTTGGGGCATGGTGGGGTATCTGTAGCAAGCTACAATTTGGATTGCAGTCTTACCTAGTGTTAGTTGCACCAGGAAAATTTCAGACGCATTGTGTTGGGCAACTAACCTGGTGGTGTTAATATCCTTGGTGAATATGGACACTCCTCCACCTTTAGTGTTTCGGTCCTGGTTTGGTAGCCGAAAAGTGTGGTAAGAGTTGTAGCCTGGTATTGCAGGGGTGCTCTCTGGAGCCTTGAACCAGGTCTCAGTTACTGCACAGATATCGATGTTCTCCATTTTTAGGAGTGCCTCGAGAGAGTGCATTTTGAGGTTTAGACTTCTAGCATTGAGTAGCATTACCTTCAGATTTTGCATGCTTGTACCTGTTATGGTGGTGGTTTTGTCCTATGAACTTTGCCTAAAAAGGCACTATAGGGGTGCCAAGAGCCTTAGCCAGTAACCTGAATCCCAGGGGCGACAGGCGCAGACCATCTCTGGCAAAGCATCATGGTCTGTCGATCATGTCATCCCAGGCAGACAGATTCTGGATCCCCTTTGAATGACACCAGAAGCTTAGCCAATTGTTGAAGTCAATCATTTTGTCCTTATATTGTGGTATAATTCTGGGCAAAGGCAGGATGCTACTCAGGGCTAGGGTCATACCTGCCTGGGCCACATGATCCGAGAGCTCTTCCATGTCTCTTTTCATGTAGTCCAGGGAGGTATGTCTCAAATCATTCACTCCAACATGGACAATGACAGAATCATATTTGTACTTATTGTGGAGTGACTTGAGTGCATGAGTTATGTGGCAGATCCTGGCACTCGACAGGCAGCTCACTGTAATTTTCTCCTTGTTTAGCCTGGTGAGTGGGACATCAGTGTGCCTGACTATGGAGTCACCTATGACTAAAGTGTTAGGTACGTTGTCTTGCCTTAGGGGCTGTTGCTGGGTGGCACACTGGTGTTGTGAGCTATGTGACACTGTGGTTGTGATTGGTGTTTGTTTGCGTTTCAGCTTCGGAGGTCCTTGTTGCTTGGGCAGGTTACAGTTAAGGGCCTCTGCATATGTGGATTTAGTGTTGCTATGTGTGGGTGTTGGTGGTGTGAATTTAGAAGGTCTATGTGTTGCTTGAGGTGTAGTGTGGGTGTTAATCTTCTCCTCTTGACTATCTAGCACAATCTTGGGTGGAGAGAGCATTGCTTCCAGTTTGGCTATGTAAGTGCATCTCTCACTGGTTGTAGTGTTGGGTGGTAGGAGGAGAGGGATGTCTGTGTACATGAGGCAATTGCTGCATTGCCCCAGTATGCCCAGATTCACCAGGTGGACAGGAGAAATCAATGGAAGCTGACCCATGGACATGCCTGGTTTGGTGCTTTTTTTTAAAGTACAGGAGCTGTTTTCCCTTACTTTAGCAAGGTACTTTGCAATTATAGGCTGTTTAGTGCCTATGATTAATTTCTCCTTATTAATAAGGAGAGTTGAGTACTTGTATTAGTTTAAGGCTTCCTAGTGCTTTCCAGCAGGTATTAGAGCAAGTGCTAGTCACAGGGATGCTTAAAGGTAAGATGAAAAAAAATGGTTTATCCTAAACCCTGCAGTGTGCACTAGAGAAGTTAGATGTGAAAGTAGGTAACTTAAGTTTTACCTGTCTAAAAAGTCAAGTTTTAGTGGAGAGTCAGTATTTTTAAAACAGCAAGATAGGTTGAAAGGGGGTGATCACTTTTGTATTCCGGTACTATGGAATACAGTAGAATGGCCAATACATTTAAATAGTTGAAGGGGAGTGATTTCACAAAATGATAATTTTGTGCTTACTCACATAAGCCAGTGAAAGCAGAGAAGAAATTAGATATATGGTCAAATTAACATAAGAGGCAGGCAGCTTGAAAGACAGTGGTATTTAAGAACATGACTGTGACAGGGTGGGGAAAAATTTCTGCCTGACTCACAAGAAACAGAGCTGTAGTGTCTTTTGAAGTTATAATATGCACTTAAAAGCATAACACAAGATAAAGAAAACAAATCATGGCACTCAAAATGTAAAAAGGCAATAAACCAATACAAAATACAACAAATAAAAAGCAAACCAACTTTTCCCTCACAGCAAAGTGTAGCAGAGTTTGGGTGAGCCCAACTCACATCATAAGGAACATGGCTATTCTGTCCATATTGTCAATTCAGTTAAGAAAACTACACTCCATTTGCATGAAAGAAAAAGACAGAAACTTCACAAAATGTACATCAAGTTACACCCAAAACAATTCTGCCCACCTAAATTAAACCCTTAGAAATACAATTTCATTTTATTAAAGTAAAAAACAAAATAAGATAAAGCAATGAAAATAAAATAATATATTAACTACTACTAGCTTATTGTAAAACAGCATCACTGGTAAACTGGTCCCAGTTTTAAAGATCTACAGTAATTAAAATTAAAGCAAAAATGGCTAACTATAAAGCTAAAAACAGAATATAATCTTCCCTACACTTGTATACTAGTACAAAAAAATGACCTGATATTGTTTAAAAAAGCTTACTTTCAAAAATCACTTTTAATAGAAAACAAATAAAAATGAACCCCTGAGGGGTAAAACTATTTTACACACAGGTTAAGCGCTTTCATCTGTTAACTGCAGACTTCATTAGAACAATGAAATGTGTGTTTCTTCCCCCTATATAATACATTTTCAAAAAAATCAAGATCCAGTGGGAATGCGCAATCAATTGACCTTCTCATGAATAAAACATAACCTTATGACTATTCAGTAATTCTGCTCACTCAGCCTACACAGTTTTATGTTACACCCTGTTACCATACAGTTTCTAAGTATACCTATAAAACAATCACATGTGTATGTGTATATCACATTTTGGTATAAAAACATATTTATACATTTTTAAATAATTTGCGCTATCTTAAAAAAAATATGTACTTCTTTAGAACGCAATATTACATTTTTGTTGTACAGTATAAGAACACGTGAGAGGAAAATTTTTGTTTTCTATTAAAGTGATTTTTGAAAGTAAGCATTTGCAGTGAGCTACGGTCCTCACCGTATATTTGGTATATATTTTTGATTATTTGGTCACATATACACTTACAACTTGGTATTTAATTGTTTAAAAAAGATTAGAACATACTTCAGAACTATCATCATCATCTTTCGGCTTTTCCCATTAGGGGTCACCACAGCGGATCATCTCTTTCCATTTCTTCCTATCCTCTGCATCTTGCTCTGTCACACCAACCGCCTGCATGTCCTCTCTTACCACGCCCATAAACCTTATCTTAGGCCTTCCTCTTTTCCTCTTACCTGGCAGCTCCATCCTTAGCATCTTTTTCCCAATATACTCAGCATCCCTCCTCAGCACATGTCCAAACCAACGCAATCTCGTCTCTCTTGCTTTGTCTCCAAACTGTCCAACATGAGCTGACCCTCTAATATACTGATTCCTAATCCTATCCATCCTAGTCACACAGAGTGCAAATCTTAACATCTTTAACTCTGCCACATCCAGCTCTGACTCCTGCCTTTTTGTCAATGCCACTGTCTCCAACCCATATAACATAGCTGATCTCACTTGTCTTGTAGACCTTCCCTTTCACTCTTACTGGTACCCGTCTGTCACAAATCACTCCTGACACTCTTTTCCACCCATTCCACCCTGCCTGTACTCTCTTCTTCACCTCTCTTCCACATTCACCATTACTCTGAACTGTTGATCCCAAGTACTTAAACTCATCCACCTTTACCAACTCTACTCCCTGCATCCTCACCATTCCTCTACCCTCCCTCTCATTTACACACATATATTCTGTCTTAGCCCTGCTGACCTTCATTCCTCTGCTCTCTAGAGCATATCTCCACCTCTCCAGAGTCTCCTCAACCTGATTCCTACTCTCACTACAGATCACAATGTCATCTGCAAACATCATAGTCCATGGGGCCTCCTGTCTGATCTCATCTGTCAACCTGTCCATCACCACTGCAAATAAGAAAGGACTCAGAGCTGATCCTTGATGTAATCCCACCTCCACCTTAAACGGATGTGTCACTCCCACTGCAGTCCTCACCACTGTCACACTACCCTCGTACATATCTTGTACCACTCTTACATACTTCTCTGCCACTCCCGACTTCCTCATACAATACCACAACTCTTCTCTAGGCACCCTGTCATATACTTCAGAACTATAATAGTAAATAAACCACAAGACAGTACTTTCATATAAACCTACACAACTATAGTAATACATATTCACCAGATAGAGCGATACCATATCTCACCAACTGGATGGGAAACAGTGATCCAAAAAAGTAAAACTAAAAAAACAAAATGGATGAATGGAACATGTCAGGGAATGGTGTGTAAAATACATGAAATATCTTGTACTGTATGACTAGGGTACTCAGTGACATTTGCATTTTTCCTCATGTCATTAAAGTCATTCACTAAAAATACTGTATAAAAGGTAAAATTAAATAAGAATTTAGATCTTACTGAAATGAATGAGAAACAGTGATAAAAACTGAAAAAAGAATCTGGTCTTAAGGACATGTGGATCTACTACAGATGCTTGCATGCTGTTAGCTCTAGACACACCTGCATGCTACCACTTGCTTGGAAAGGCAGGTGTTCTAACTCCCACTAGGCCATAGGTAGGTTCATAGGTAGGTACTAGGCTATCTGCCCAAGGGCATTTATAAGCCTAGCCAGAGTGTGTGGGCTTTCGTTGCCCCATTGATTAATTAACTGATCCTCTGTCAAGCAGAGCCAATGAAGTGATTCCAGGGGTGTATTTTCTGTTACCCCATTCACTCATCAAGGTTTCTCTTGAAGAGTGTTAGTGAGGGGCTCTGCCTGATGTAATTTGGAATTTTGTTCCAAAGCATGGGGAGTCTCTGAGACAGGAATCTATCCCTCCAGCATGTTCTATTTATTGTTGTGGCAAGGTTTAGCTCACTAAAGCGCGTGACTCGTAGTGACTTGGATTTCTTTAGGTGGAGCATGTCCATCAATTCTGAGTTGGACATGGCTTTGTAAGTCAGGCAGAGATTACCTCTGAGTAAGCGATATGCCACTGAGTACAGCTGGAGTTTTTTCAGTCGGGCTGCATAGGACATATGTTTGAGGCCAGTAATCCTCTTTGTGAGGTATTTTTATGGTCTTTCCAGCTGTTGGAAGTGTCTTGTGAGGTACATCCCAAATGGGGCATTGTACTCTATGATGGGTCTAATGAGTGACGAGTAGAGGGGCACTATAACCTCTTTATTTCTAGATGCAAACCCTTTAGCCATTCGCTCCCCATGACTGCCACACTTAACTCTCTCAAAAGTGAATAATTGTGTTTGGGTAACGTGCAGTAGCTGCTTGCCCAAACTCATATTCAAATTTGAGCATAAACAGCGACTTGTATGAGCTTCAAGATGCTTGACTTCCTGGCTTCATGACAATAGTCTTCCAGCTCTTAGGATTTGAATACTTGTAATAGAACGTGATATATGAAACAGTGTGTACAGTATGCTTAATGAGCTTAGTTAGATAATCATGGATTTTCTTCTTGTCATGAAACTCATTCTCCAAATCTCTAGTACAAAATATGGCATTGCTAATATACCACACCTCATATTTCTCATCTATATATTGATATATGGTAGATAGATAGATAGATAGATAGATAGATAGATAGATAGATAGATAGATATAGAGACAGAAAAAGAGAGAGTGGTAGACAGATATAAATACAGATAAAGACAGTTGCATATACATATACATGTATGTATGTATGTATGTATATATATATATATATATATATATATATATATATATATATATATATACATGTATATGTTTTTAACCTGCTCCTAGAGTCATAGTTTCACTGATTGTGACTAGATATGTATCTAACAAATGAATATGTGTGGTGACCACGTGTGGTAGAAGTAAAACTTCTGTAAGAAAGTGCGAAGTAAAGCAAATTGTACAGATCTGGACAATTAAGAAGTATAAAGTCTGCTTTCTTTCTCAATGTAATACATTTTCATTTCTCTCACTTTTTACATGTATTTATGTAGGCACGTATGTACATATTTATGTATGCATGCATGTACTGATTTATGTATTTGTTTGTCTATTTATTATTGTTATTTTGTATATTTTTTCCTTTCTGAAGTAGTGACTGTTCTTATCAGAGGCACCAAACAACAGAACTTTCTGTCTTCTTCTTCCACTTTACTTTCACTTTTTTGAAGTGGATTTAAGTGTCTACAGCCACCGAGCACCAATCCATTCCGTAGTGGTTTAATGGAAGCAGTTAGAAGCATACCTTCAACTGTCACTGATTTTCAGGGACATCCCTGATTTTGACACAAATTTAGGTTTACCCCTCTTAATCCCTCTTAAAACTGGTGACTGCTGGAAAAAAGTGGGCAATTGCTGTTAATAAATAATAGTAGCAAATAGAGTTACAGATTCCTTTTAGTTCAGAAAATGTATATTAATTCATGCTATCTTATTCTGTCAATGTTCAAAGTTAATGGTGCTAATATTTTAAAAGTGCCCATTATTTCTGGATTTGTTCCTGACTGGATGAGAACTATGGTAGCATTATCAGATCTTGCAGAGTAAATTTCTTCTGTGCACGTCTCATTAAGGGCCCATTGCATTGTAAAGCTCGATTTCACTTTTCCCTATTTTCATCTGAGAGTGGAGTGGTCCCGTTCCTGCTCAACACATTCCTGACTTTCAGCTACCACATTTCCATTTACATTAGTAGCATACATTTGTTTCCTTTCTTAAGTGTCCACATCTCTGCCTCTATTCCAGATGTTCATGCCTCCATATTCAGGGAATGGGTTCAGTGTAGGGTCTGCTTCCCCACATTCGTTTAACTAGCATATTTCCCCATTCCTGAATTTTTGTATTTTGTCTTAAGAATTCCATGCTGCCTGTTCCATAATCATGTTGTTTGTTACCCTTTGATAAGACCTTTAATTCTCGGCAGGTGGATTTCTATTTGTATTTCAAGATGTACACATACCCTATAATCGCATATAGATATAACTATAGCTAGCTCTCATTTGACCAGATCTTCACAGAGTGTCCAGATTTCTGCCTAATAACTATGGTCTATCCATCAGAAAATTTGTGGTTTTATATATATATATATATATATATATATATATATATATATATATATGTATACCGTATTTCTTCGTAAATAAGACCTAACCAAAGAATAAGGCCTAGCATGGTTTTCCAAGGTGGTCATGATATAAGCCCCACCCCAAAAATAAGCCCCAGTTAAGATTGTCAGCAACACATGAAGAACATGTTGAATTATAAAATAATATTATTGACATCTGTTGACTGAGGTTATCGTACTCTGCTCACCATTTTCAGAACATTCGGACATCCAACTTCTTCCCTTTGCAGAAAGTTGCAAGATTCTTTCCCTGGGAGTCCTCCACAACTCTTACTGTAACCCTAATTATAATTCACACTTGACAGTTGAGATAATTGGTCCACAAACACTGGCATGTGTACTTTGATTGGTCAAAGTACAGAAAATGCACATAAAGTGTGTGCACTTGATAATGAACGTCTGTGGTTGTGTCTTCTTAACCGTTGCCATTTTGTGTTGCCACTCCGGTCTCCTAAGTCTTCAATTAACCCCCCCCCAGACAAAATGAGTGCAAAAAGAAAGAGCTATTCCATCGAGTACAAGAAAGGAATTGTGGAGGACTCCCAGGGAAAGAATCTGATGGCTTTCTGCAAAGAGAAGAAGTTAGATCTCCGAAAGGTGCGAAAATGGCATGCAGTGTATGATAACCTCAGTCAGCAGGTCGACGAGGGAAATGCTAAGAAGTGCAAGTGTGGCTCAGGTCAGCAACCATTATTTCCTGAGCTGGAAGACATCATCTGTGAATGGATTGCTAACAGGAGAGCAAAGGCTTTGGTTGTGCGCAGGGCTGATATCCAAGCATTTGCCCTTGCAATGGCACTACAGTTAGAAATATCCCCAGAAGAACTCAAATCATCACAACATTGGCTGGATGGCTTCCTTCAGCAATATGAATGGTCTCTAAGAAGATCAACAACACAGTTCAAGCTGAAAGATACTGAAGTTATTAATCATGCACATGCGTTCAAGTCCTTTATTGATGGCATCAACTTTTCTAAATACCAACTCTCTAACATGATTGCTATGGATGAAACTGCAGTGTTTATGAGCCTAGGAGCTCAAACAACAATTGATCAGAGGGGTGCCTTGTCAATCTACATTCCCTCCACTGGTTACGAGAGTGCACGTGTCACCTGTATTTTGGCAATTCATCTAGATGGTAAGAAAACCCCACCTCCAATCATTAGTAAGGGCAAGAAAGATAAGATTGAACGTGTTTCAGGCATTTACTTTCTTGAAACTGAAAAAGCCTGGTGCACACAAGCAGTTATAAGGAAGTGGATTGATGTAATGCTGCCACTTGTTTTGCGAGGTGGCAAAAGAGGTCTGCTAGTCTGGGATTCAGCCAGCACTCACCGCGCTAAAGAAAAGAAGAAATTCCTAGCACGGAGGAGAATAGATCAAATAATGATTTCCGCAGGAATGACTGCTTATCTCCAGACTCTTGATATTGCAATAAACAAGCCATTCAAGGGCTATTTGTGCATGGAACTCAATGACTACATTGAAAATAGAATGGAGAGAAATCAGCATGGAAACTTTGTGAAGCCTAGCCTGCAAGAGGTCATGACTTGGGTGAAAAATTCATGGGATAAAATCACTGACAGCTGTATTGCCATTGCAGTACGAGCAGGCTACTTGGACAGGCAGTGCTCATTTTGGGAGAGCTCTATTGCTAGGCATGACAGATTAAGGACAATGGTTCTGCAGGAAATGGAGTTGCAAGAAAGTCAGGCAGGAATTCAGGAGTTGGAGACTTATGACAAAGATCAAGAAGAAGATGACATGACTGTATTTGAATAACTTTTCCATTATCGGGGCAACAGAATAGACTGCTTCTGCTTTCAGTTTTATTCCCCTCCTTCAATAGACATGTACTGAGATTTTTCTGCACTTTCTGTTAAGCATGAAATATTGAACTGTGAAAGCCAAGGTGTAGATATTCTGAAGATGAAACGTGTGTTGCACTGTTTATGTAGAATTCTCACACAGCTGTTAACGCATTACTTAGAACTGTTGTCCAATAACAGAAAAGTACCAAATAAATGTCAATTTGTGTACATGAATAAATGTCGATTTTCATACATGAATAAATGTTGATTTGTGTACATGAGTGAATGTCAATTTTTGTACATAAATAAATGAATAAATGTAGATGGTTGTACGGGGGGGGGTGGCAAATAAGGCATCCTCTGATAATAAGCCCTAATGTGTATTTCAGCCAGGGAAAGATTATAAGATCCGGTCTTATTTTCAGGGAAATACTGTATATAGGTGTAAATATATATATATATATATATATATATATATATATATATATATATATATATATATATACATATATATGTATATGTGTGTGTGTGTGTGTGTGTGTGTGTGTGTGTATATATATATCTATATGTATATATATATATATATATATATATATATATATATATATATATAAGTCCCAAAATTTACCACTGCAGTCACCATGGCTGCAGTCATAAAATTATTTTATTGAAGAATATAAAAGAAGAATGAACACTTTCAGGTGGTTTCCACCTGTCTTCAGATTTAAAAATATATATATATATATATATATATATATATATATATATATATATATATATATATGTATATGATGTGATGATGTGACATAGTGTCAGCTGTGCCAGAGATAGTAGGGCAGTGCATGTGTAACATATGCCAGAATAGCTAGCTGGAGTTTTGTAAAGAATTATATGTCATATGTATATCAAACTGATTTGTATGGGGCTTGTGTTGAAAATGTATTTGTAAAGTTGCTTGTGTTAAAAAAATTACCAACAGTGGGTCCTACTGGACAGAAATTAAATACACCTATATGTCAGACTGTATTGTAACTGCTGAAATTAATATATTGTAACAGAGGATACTGGAAGAGAAGAGATTAATCTCAGTCCTGCAAACTTTGAAAAAAATTGTCTGAAATCAAATTACCTGGTTTAGGCCACAAAACTTGTATCTTACATTTCTGATTGCAGCCAGAGACAAAAAGCCTGTGAAAACCAAGACTAGGAAGTTCACTGCATTGTCCTTAGGGGTGAAGTAATTGCTACCCTGGAAAGATGGACGTTTTTGAAATGGTTTTATAGCTTTCAGATGCTATAACACATCATAGCAAAGCTCTATGTGTGTGTAGGGTAACACATATATGCTAGATTCTGGTTCAGTTTCTAGTAAAAGGAGAGTGTGGGAACCAGAAGTCAGATGACCAGATGTATGTGATATCATTCTGTAATCCAGCACTGAAATGATGTTTTAATACTAGATAAGACAGAAGTCTCAGGGCAGTCTGTTTTTGAAACCTGACAAAGAAGGATCACTCATCCTCTTCATCATGCCTTGCTTTAGCAAGTAACTAGGGAAATGTAATTCTTTAGATCAGTCAGGAAATTATAGTGAGATTAGTTAAGTAATGTTTTTCTGTATCTGTATGAATCATTCCATCTGTGTTATTTTTAATTTCCTGTGATTGAAACTCTGGTGTTTATTTTAAATAGATATTTAGTATTTTCACATTCTTTTATTATTTATCATTTAATATATTTAAACTTTTCATTGTGTCTGGTCTTTTAGAGAATTATTTGGTGAGACTGTGGCCGCTTCTAAAAGCCTTGCTGCATTGGTCAAACACTGCCATTTGTATTAGTATTAATTTTACTCAGTATAATTGGATACCCTTATAAAATCTTAAGAGTAGCTGGCTTTGGAGTGTTCTAGTGGCAGTATCTGTCTTATATTCTGGGTAGAGGGGCATAGCTGGCAAATCTGTGCCAGCCTTTCCCAGGTGTGTGTGCGTGTGTGTGCATGTGTGTACATGTGTGTGTGCATGTGTGTGTGTGAGTGTGTGTGTGTGTGTGTGTGTGTGTGTGTGTGTGTGTGTGTGTGTGTGTGTGTGTGTGTGTGTGTGTGTGTGTGTGTGTGTGAAAATCAAATGTCAAGAGTGTGTGTGTCAGCTACTTGCAGCAGGGATACAGAACACTGGTTTCACAGAGAGGGTGGTGGAGGATTTGGCTTGGAACACTTGACTGAAGACTCAACTCCACAGCTGTGGTCAGTCTTATTTGGTCTTATTTGGGGCCTGGTAAGAGAGAGGGAAACCCATCCTCTGCACAGGAGTGTGTTCCCTGTGTGCTCTTAAGGGAAAGTGCACTTGGTGCAGAGAGCTGCATCTGGAAATACTGTGTGTATCTCTTTTTGTTCCAAGTGAACATCACTCACCATTGTAAGTGGTGAGGACTGAGGATCCTTGATTACTGTCCCAGAGGAGGGACGTCATATATATATATATATATTTATATATATATATATATATATATATATATATATATATATATATATATATATATATACACACACACACACAGAGTGAGAGAGATAGATATATGTACATACAGATGCAGTACCGTTATTGTAGACCCAAATTAAAGGGGGTAATACAAATATGTGCCTGGTACATTCTGTAAATATTTTTTTTTATTTGCACTTCTGAAGCATCATCACATCCCTGACACCATTGCAAAACTATCTACGTTCCCTTAAAACAGCTACATGCCATGCTACTCACTAAAATAAAATGAATGATTCACATATTGTATATGCAAGGCACAAACAAATACTCCATCTCTAAACAAACTAACACACTTAAAACAAACAAAGAAAATTGAAAAAAGTAAAATAAAATAAATCATAGACATTGTCAATAATAACATAGGAAACCTCCAGGCACTGGACCCAACCCAGTTTGGTTTCATCAAGGGCAGGTCATGTCTACTCATCCTGGTGGACTTCTCTGAGACAATCATCAAACCAATGGATGAGGGCAAAATGGTCCATACTGTGTACCTTTACCTGGCCAAGGCATTTGACATAATCCCCCACTTGGACATTGTTGGCAAACTTAAGAGTTAAGGTATAAACCCTTATGTCACCTGGTTGATAGCCTGCTGGCTCACAGAGAGGACCTAGGATGTTTGAACTGAGGAGTCCACCTCTACAAAGAGGCCACTCACAAGTGGAGTCCCTCAGGGATCAGTCCTAGGTCAAATCCTTTTTGGCATTTACTTTTCTGCAGTCAAGGCCAATGTCAATGGCCACTGGCTGACTACATTTTCAGAAATTGCAAATTGGGATCTGTCTTTGAATCACCCACTGACACAAATGTTCTCCAGGAAGGGCTGACACAGAAAAACAACTGATGCAAGAGCCATGGACGAATGCTAAATGCAAAAAATTGCATAACAGCATCCATTAGGATGTCATTTACCTCTGGTAACTATCATACTGACAACACCCCCTAGGAGTTGACCCAGTAGACAGGAACTTGGGGACACAGACAGACCATATTCTAGCCTTTGACCATCATGTTCTACAGTAGTGAGGTAATCATTCTGTCTTGTGCAACTCATAAACAAAGGTATGGCATCTAGGTCCAAAGAAGTCATTGTTCCTCTTTATTCGGCATTCATCAGACCTATCATTGAGTGCAATGCCTGTTATGTACCTAACCAGGCATATCCAACAACTGGAACATCTACAGAGGTTCCTCACTAAAAGAATACAGGGCATAAGTAACATGTCCTATGCAGACCACCTGAAGGCCCTATCCCTGTAGTCTGTCTCCTACAAGCTCTGAAAGGGAGATCTATACCTGGCATACAAGGCATTGTCAGACACTACTCTGATGGATCTCCTGCATATCCACAAAACAAACAGCACCAGAATTACCCATTTTAAAGACTTAAACCTTGCCTGTGATATAAATAGGACCTGCTGGAGAGAAAGGTATGTGTCCCAGAGACCACCCCTTCTCTGGAACAGGCTCCCCATCCATATGAAGCAGAATTCTCCCTAATCAAATTCAAGTATAATTTGAACAATTGGATGGAGAACAGGAAATGCATCCCTGATTTGG
This sequence comes from Protopterus annectens, assembly GCF_019279795.1. NCBI lineage: Eukaryota > Metazoa > Chordata > Ceratodontiformes > Protopteridae > Protopterus > Protopterus annectens. The sequence goes on along the minus strand of NC_056727.1, from coordinate 1,073,113,952 downwards.
CATCTATGTTTCTAATGGACATGGTCAGCCTATAAATGGTTGATCTCCCAAGCCCCTGCTTGTAAATGTTTCACCTTCCAAGACCCTGCTTACACTTATCAAGGGTACCAGAACTTGTCAGAGATGTGGGATGCATGGCTAAGCTTAAAAAGGTCCTTGTGATAGTTAGCCTATTAAACACCTACGAACCTATGAACATGCACAAACATAGCGGGGCATATAAAATATATTACCCATATAAATAGAACCACCAGATATGACACTTGCTACTTATAAAATCAAAAGCCTTAAAATAAAACACTTGGAGTGGGTTAGCATAATGATCAAGGTCTGAACTTCACATATACATGTTATAGAGTTTGATTCTGATTTCTGGTTGTTTGCTGAACTTGTAATAGTTTGCAAACTGATAGCCTAGTATTTACCTATACAATTTCTACTTCTTAGACTGGACTTCTCTAGCTAAATTAAATAAGATTAAACAAAATAAATTTAACTAAACTATAAAACTACAAAATCCTGTCATAATTATACTATACTATACTATACTATACAATACTATACTATACTATACTACTAAGACATAAAAAATGAGCTGTCACAAAAAGAAATAAAAAAAGTACCTAAAAACTACAGGAAAAGCCACTGATAAAGCACTCTTCATACAACTTACACAAAATAGTTAAAGCCTTGTTCCATACAAATATAGGCAGTTAATGAAGCCTATTGACGTGTTTATTGGAAATGCTATTTTAACATCAAAAATACACACCAATTTAAATAAATGCAATATAGAGAGGTCAGGTTTGTGTGCGCCATGAATGAGGGAACTGAGCATATTACTAGTGGCTTCATCACTGTTTATAAAACGCATTCCTTAAACCAATGGTACAAAATAGTCCTACAGCACACCCCAGGACCCAATGTGCTCTGCGTGTGGTGCAGATAAAAACATGTGCATATCATTATCGTTATCAACCCCTTGATTGTTGCTTCAACTGCTGCCACGTCTTTCAGTTCACAGCCACTCTTCTATCTTCATCACAGTCATACCTGACTCTTGCAGGTCTTCTGTCATACAATCCATCCATCTCTTAGGTTTATAGGTTCATAGGTAGGTGCTAGGCTATTGATCCTAGGGCCTATATAAGCCTAGCCAAAAAGGTACCCTGGCTTTCGCCACCCAAAAAAAATATCTTCCTGTGCCCCTGTCGAGCAGAGCCACAGAAGTGATCCCCGGGGTGAATTTCCTATTTCCCATCCAGTCATCACTATTCTTCTTGAAGAGTGCTAATGAGGAGCTTTGTTTGATATAGATAGGTAGCCTGTTCCAGAGTGTGGGAAGTCTCTGGGACAGGAATCTATCCCTCCATCATGTTCTGTTTATTCCTGTGACAAGGTTTAGGTACCTAGAGCGTATAGCTTGGAGGGATTGGGATTTCTTTAAGTGGAGCATGTCCAACAGCTCTGGGTTTGACATAGCTTTGTATGTTAGGCAGAGATTGCCTCTGAGTAGGTGATATGCGATGGAGTAAAGCTGGAGTTTTTTTGAGAGGGCCTGCGTAGGCCATCTGTTTGAGGCCAGTAATCCTCTTTGAAAGGTATTTCTGTGGCCTTTCCAGTTGCTGCAGATGTCTTGTGAGGTACATACCAAAAGGGGCATTGTACTCTATAATGGGTGTAGTGAGTGATGAGTAGAGGGAACAATTACCTCTTTTTTCCTGGATGAGAAACCTTTTGTGATGAGGTGCACCACGTAGAAGAATTTCCTGACCACACTGTGGCAATGTGATTATCAAAGGAGAGACTACTGTCCACCTGTGTCCCAAGGTCTCTTATCACACTTTCAGTGTTAAGTAGACTGCCACCTATGTGGTAGTTCATGGGTACAGAGTTTTTACCAAAAGGGATGACAATGCACATTTTGGCATTGAGCTTGAGGCCATGGCTTTGACACCAGGCATCTGTCTCAGTGAGGCCCTTTTGTAGGATGTCCACATTGTTAGGAGTTTTGATTATGGCTCCTAGTTTGCAGTCATCTACAAACTTCATTCACTGAAGACCTGTGTTAGCCGGTACTTCAGAGAAGTAGATACCAAACAGGAGAGGACCCAGGACTGAACCCTGTGGTGCTACACTTGTCACTGGTCTGAAGTCAGATTTGGAGTCTGCTGCTTTCACAGTGTGGGTTCTGTCAGTGAGCCAGCTGGCAACCCATCTTGTGACATAGAGATTTATACCTAGTTTAGTGAGTTTATCTATAATTCCAGAGTGGAGGATGGTGTCGAAAGACTTAGCGAGATCTAGATAGGCTGTGTGAACCACCTTACCCTCATCTTCAAAGAAGTCTATCAGGTTTAGGAGACATGATCTGCCTTTTACAAATCTGAACCAGGTTGGGTCCAGAGTTTGCAGATTACCAATGTCTTTGTTTATAAGTTCCATGATGATACGTTCCATGGCCTTGTAGACCAGGCTCACCAAGCTAATGGGGCAGTAGTTCCCGGGGTCCATGGTGGATCCCCATTTGTGGAGTGGGATAACCGTCACTGTGCACCATTCAGTGGGCACAAAACCTGAAGTGAGGCTATGATTGAACATGGTACTTAGGTGGGATGTCAGTTTGTTCTGTAGTTTGTGTAGAATGCAGCCTGGGATGTTGTCAGGTCCCATGGAGGCTGTGTTCTTGGCTTTGGAGAGTGTGTTTTTTACCTGTACAGCCGTGATTACAGGAACTTTGCATTCTTCCAGTATAGAGATGGGCCCTTTAGGGGGTGAGGGGGGGTAAAGTTAGCACTGAACCTGTCTGCCAGGATATTGGCAATATCAGTTGGTTCTGTATATTTAGTGCCATTGTACTGTAACTCAGAGCAGATCTGAGTGTTGTCATTGAGATTCTTGACATAGCTATAGAATGCTTTGTGGTTGTCTTTAGAAACAGTGGCAATTTTGTTTTCATAACTAGCTTTGGAGGATTTTATGAGGGATCTCAGCTTCTTACTGAGGCTGACCAGGGAGTTCCTCCAGTCATGGGTTTTTACTCTTTTTTGCAGCAATTTCTTTCTTCTGTTGTAGAGTTTGTTTATGGCAAGGGACCACCAGATTGGCTTCCTTTTTTTGGAGGAAAGCATCTTGGTTCTGTTAGGGATAGCATGATCCATGCACTCGTGTAGTGCATATTTGTGCAGGATTCAGCAGTCTTATATCTATTGTCCGTCTGGATGGGTGTCCTGAAGTTTGCCACTTCTGTCTTAAGAAGCGTGAAGTTGGCTTTGGAGAAATATTTTATGGTGGTTTCCCTAATGGGGGGTGGGGGTGGGATGTGTATGTCTAGGGCGATTAACTTGTGGTTGGATCTGACCAACAAGGAATTGACCTCTGGTGTGGAACACTGGTCGCCCATGTTGTTAATGACCAGGTCTAGGATATTGCTGCCCCTGGTGAGGGTGTGGATAAGTTGATCCAAGGCATTGGAATTTATGAATTCCAGAAAATGTTGAGCAAAAGAATTGGTACATGAGTAGTTTTCCCAGTTAATGGTGGGGTAGTTGAAATCACCCATTATTAGGGTGTTGGGTTGTACCCTAATATTTTCCAGTGTATCAAGAAATGAGGCATGGAAATCCTGGGGCATGGTGGGGGATCTGTAGCAAGCTACAGTTTGGATTGTGGTCTTGCCCAGAGCTAGTTGCACTTGGATAATCTCAGATGCATTATGCTGAGCAACTAGCCTGGAGGTGTGGATATCTTTAATGAATATGGACACTCCTCCACCTTTAGTGTTTCAGTCCAGGTTAGGTGGCCGAAAGGTGTGGTATGACTTATAGCCTGGTAATGCAGGGGTGCTCTCTGGAGCCTTGAGCCAGGTGTCTGTCACTGCACAGATGTCGATATTCTCCATTTTAAGGAGTGCTTTGAGTGAGTGCATTTTGAGGTTTAGACTTCTAGCACTGAGTAGCATTACCCTCAGATTTTGCTTGCTTGTACCTGTTATGGTGGTGAATTTGTCATTTGAACCTTGCCTAAAAAAGGCACTATAGGTGTGGCAAGTGTCAGTATCCGGAATCCCAAGGGCGACAGGTGCAGGTCATCTCTGGCAAAGCATCATGGTCTGTCGATCATGTCATCCCAGGCAGGCATATACTGGATCCACTTACAATGACACCAGAAGTTTAGCCAATTGTTGAAGTCAATCATTTTGTCCTTGCACTGTGGTATCATTCTGGGTGATGGCAGGATGCTACTCAGGGCTAGGGTCATGCCTGCCTGGGCTACAAGATCAGAGAGCTCCTCCATGTCTCTTTTCATGTAGTCTATGGATGTACGTCTCAGGTCATTCACACCAACAGGGACAATGACAGAGTCATATTTGTACTTGTTGTGGAATGACTTGAGTGTGTGCATTATGTAGTGGATCCTGGCACCCGGCAGGCAGCTGACAGTAACTTTCTCCTTGTTTAGCCTTGTGAGTGGAACATCAGTGTGCCTGACTATAGAGTCACCTATGACTAGGGTGTTGGGTATGTTGTTATGCCTTATCGGCTGTGGTTGGGTGGCACACTGAGTTTGTGGGCTATGTGTCATTTGGGTTGTGTTGGGGTTGGAGGTTGCTTGCATTTCTGCTTTGGAGGTCTCGCTTGCTTGGGCATATTTTTATTGAGAGGCTCCATGAATGTAGGTGTGTGTTTTGTGTTTCTATGTGTGTGTTTTGGTGGTGTAGGTGATGAGTGTGGTGTGGTGCAAGTTTTTACCCTCTCCTCTTGATTGTCTAGTCCAGTCTTGGGTGAAGAGAGCTTCGCTTCCAGTTTGGCTATATAAGTGAATCTCTCACAGGTTTTAGTGTTGGATGGTAGGAGGAGAGGATTGTCTGTGTACATGAGGCAATTGCTGCATTGCCCCAAGATCCCCAGATTCATCAAGTAGACAGGAGAAAACACCAGGAGCTGACCCATAGACATGCCTGGATAGGTGCTTATTTATTAAGTGCTAAAAACTGTTTTCATCTAGACAAGTGAGGGAAGTTGAGTGCTGTAGTAATTTGTAGCTTATTTAGTGCTTTCAATGAGTTCTGAACAAGTGCTGAGCTCAAAGAAACAGATTTGAGTGTTAAAACTAATAAAAATGGCTAGTTCTAAGGGAAAATTTGAAGAGCAGACTTTATGGCGCCATGAATATTTTAATCCTAGTTAAGTGACGATGCATAAAGTGTATTTTTTTAATATAACAGTAACAAATGAGTTTTTTTTAATATAACAGTAACAAATGAGCAAACTGATTTAAACAAATTAACCAATTAACCAATAAACAGTTAAAAACTGAGCCCAGTTCCAGCAGTCTTCAAGTCAGACAAGTTCTAACTGCATACTCCTGCTCTAGGGTGCAGGGGAACCTTCTCCAGAAAAAGATGGCCTGGATTAGTGCTCAAGTTATACAAACAAAGCTAGATTCAGCAGGTCTGAATCTAGTCTTGTGCTACAGCAAACAAGGTGTACCAGTTTCAGAAAGAAACAGTTCAAATAAGCAGGCACAATAAGCCTTTAACCAGAAACTCCCAGCTCAGAAGGGCAGAATCTACCCTCTCCTCCCACAAGAGTGCAGACCACACCTTCTTAATGTAAAATAACTGGCCCTAAACCCAAGTGCTTAAACTAGAACTAATACACTTTTAGAATAACAGACGTCTTCAATCAGCAACTCCCAACTTAGAAGGATGTAAGCTACCTGTTCTGCCACAACAGTGAAGACCGCAAACCTTCTTAATGTAAAACAACTGGTCTGAAGCTCAAGTGTTTGAACCAAAGGCTTAGAATAACAGTTACAATTTAATCAGGCTACTAACAAGCAGTAATAAATGCAGCAGAATAAGTGCTTTTAAGAACAGGCAGCAAAAGCAAAATAAAGTAATAAAGTAGGAAGAAACACAAATATAGTAAAAGCAGATTTTTTATTTATTTATTTTATTTTTACATTTGTTTACCGGGAAAGTCCTGCTGGGCATGTGCCCATTTTCAGTGGAGGTCCAGGGAGAAAAGCTCCAAGTAATACATTGGCATATAAACAAATCAACAAATCAGGCAAGTATTAAATGTGAATTATATCAACAAAACTTTTTGTGGTGTTACAGCAGTTAAAAAGCTGCACAAGTAGCATCTGCAATACATACATACAGAGAATTTGTTAATATTTGTTGTCATGGAGGTACATTTATTTAGTGGTAGCTTAGAGAAAGACCATATTTAGATATACAGAGGGTTTAGAAGTGAGTTAGTATTTAGGGTGCGGCGTATAAAGTGCAATATTTTTATAACAATAGAAAATGAGCAAACTGATTTAAACAAATTATTCAATTAACCAGTAAAAAAGCTCAAAACTGAGCCCTGTTTCAGCAGTCTTCAATCAGACAAGTTCTAACTGCACACTCCTGCCACTAGGGTGCAGGTGAACCTTCTCCAAAAAAGATGGCATGGATTAGTGCTCAAGTTATACAAACAAAGCTAGATTCAGCAAGCCTGAATATAGTCTATGCTACAGCAAACAAGGCAACCCAATTTCTGAAAGAAACCATTCAAATAAGTAGGCACAATAAGCCTTTAACCAGAAATACCCAGCTCAGAAGGGCAGAATTTTGCCTCTTCTCCCAGAAGAGTGCAGACCACAAACCTTCTTAATGTAAAATAACTGGCCTGAAGCCCAAGTGCTTAAACCAGAGCTAATACACTTTTAGAATAACAGACACTGAGCCTTTAATCAGCAATTCCCAACTTAGAAGGATGAAAGCTAGCTGTCCTGCCACAACAGTGCAGACCACAAACCTTCTTAATGTAGAACAAATGGTCTGAAGCCCAAGTGCTTAAACCAACAGGCTTAGAATAACAGTTGCAGTTTAATCAGGCTACTACCTAGTAATAAATGCAGAAGAATAAATACAATTGACACTTTTAAGAAGAGGCAAAAGCAAAATAAGGTGATGAAGTAGGAAGATACACAAATACAGCAAAATCAGAAGAATAAAGTGCAATATTTTTTTAGTAAAGTGCAAGGAGAGAGGAAGTGGGTTGGCCTTCTCAAATGTTCTCTCTGTATTAAGTAGAGTGAACACTAGACTGGGAAGGGTGTCCCAGATCAAATTTACAGTAGCGGAGGGCAACTGCAAAGCCATCAACTATAACAACACCACAAGAATAGGGTGGGAGGGAGAGGTAAAAACAGTTTAAGGACAGATGAGAACAGAAAGCAATGCCAGAAAATATATAAAATAATTCTGTCAGGCAAAATAATATTTCAGTCAGGCAAAATTAAATTAAACAATTAAATAGACAGAAAAATAATATATAGTACTATATTTAAAACTACAAGTTTGTACTTAACTTCAGCTTCTAATACAGTTGATTGTAGCCAGCCAAACCACTCAGATAATGAACAGAAAATAAATTCTCAGCTATGTGGCTAACACTCAAAGCAGAGAGAAACCCTCTAGGCTAAGAGTTAAATATCGAATAACAAAGAGGTGAGAACAGCAATAACCCTCTTTAACTGCAGAGGGACAGACAGACTACAATATTCAGTGAAATAATTAAATAGACAGAAAAAACAGTTTCAGGACAGATGAGAACAGAAAGCAATGCCAGAAAATATATAAAATAATTCCAGTCAGGGAAAAATATTTCAGTCAGGCAAAATTAAGTTAAACAATTAAATAGACAGAAAAATGAAATACAGTATTATCTTTAAAACTGCAAGTTTCTACTTAACTTCAGCTTCTAATACAGTTGATTGTAACCAGCCAAACCACTCAGATATTGAGCAGAAAATAAATTCCCAGCTATGTGGCTAACACTTAAAGCAGAGAGAAACCCTCTAGGCTAAGAGTTAAATATCAAATAACAAAGTGGTGAGAACAGCAACAACCCCCTCTAACTGCAGAGGGACAGACAGACCACAATATTCAGTGAAACAATTAAATAGAAAAAACAGTTTCAGGATAGATGAGAACAGAAAACAATGCCAGGAAATATATAAAATAATTCAGTCAGGCAAAAAAATATTTCAGTCAGGCAAAATTAAGTTAAACAATTAAATAGACAGAAAATAAAATACAGTACTATCTTTAAAACTGCAAGTTTTTACTTAACTTCAGCTTCTAATACAGTTGATTGTAGCCACCTAAACCACTCAGATATTGAATAGAAGTGTTAGTTATGTGGCTAACACCTAAAGCAGAGAGAAACCCTCTAGGCTAAGAGTTAAATATAGAATATCTTGGGTGGACAGACTTGTTTCATTTGTCTTCTTCCTGTTTTCTCTCAGATCAAATTTACCAAATTGTTTTGTGCTTTTCTGTACATCTGCTTGAACCACTGTAATCTCTTCTCCTTGATCTACCATGAAACTGGGGCTTGTTGTCTTCAGCTCTGATATACTTATTTCTTCATGTGTCACACAGTCTGCATCCTACTGCTACCTGTTTCAGTCACTTTATCTCCACCACTTCAAGCTTTCTCTGCTGCTCTGTTTCACGGCTCAGGTTTCTGTGCCATACAGAACTACCGGTTGTATCTCTCTTTTGTACACCTTACCTTTCAGCTTTCTTGACATTCTTCTGTCATACACCATCCTTGACACTTTACTGCAGCACCTCTGATTCTAGCTTTGACCTCCTCATTCAGACTATTCTTCTATTCAACAATACCTCCAAGGTTCTTAAGGCAGTTAATCAGTTACAGTCTTTTCCCATCCATCTTAAATTTAGGATTCTTATGATTTACCCCATTTGTTGACATGGTAACTGCCTTGTATGTATTCAGATTAATCCCATGAGCCCTCAGTTTTGCATTCCAATCCCCTGTCATTTGCTGGAATCCCTCTAGTGCCACATTGTCTGCCTAGAGATTTTTTGATCTGTCTCAAACCTGTTTGCTAATATAGTCCATTACCAGTATGAAAAGTAGTAGGCTCAGAGCTGAACCTTGATACATACATACTCCCACTAGAAACCCTTCTGTGTGTCCAAATATTGTTCATACTTGGGTTGCTGGGTCTTTCTGCATAGCCTGCACTAATTCTACTAATGTTAATGGGACTTCAAATCATTGTAGGACTTTCCAAATCAGCTTTCTTGAGACCTTGCCACATGTTTATTCCAAGACCGGAATAGCTGGTCAAGAGGAGAAGGTCAACACTTGCACCACACCACATGGAACACATAGCCCTCCATAACACACACCAGCACTGCCTTCACATAAAGACACAAACTGCACACCCACCTTCACGGAGGATCTCAATAAAAATCTACTCAAACAGCAGAGATCTCCAAGGCAGAAATGCACTCGACCACCACAGCACAACACTAATCACAAGACACATAACTTTCCTAAACAGCGTGCCACTCAACCAAAGCCCCTAAGGCAAAACAGCATGCCGAACACACTAGTCATAAGTGACTCAATAGTGAGGCACACTGATGTCCCACTCAATAGGTTGAATAAGGAGAAAGTAAAGTCAGCTGCCTGTCAGGTGCCAGGATCCGCCATATGACGCATGCACTCAGGTCCCTCAACAACAGGTGCAAATATGACTCTGTCATTGCACATGTGGGTATGAATTACCTGAGACATACCTCCCTGGACTACATGAAAACAGACATGGAGGACCCCTCTAATTATGTAGCCCAGGCAGGTATGACCCTAGCCCTGAGCAGCATCCTATCACCACCCAGAATGATACCACAGTACAAGCAGAAAATGATTGATTTCAACAATTGGCTAAGTTTCTGGTGTCATTCTAAGGGGATCCACTGTCTGTCTGCCTGGGATGACATGATTGACAGACCTTGATGCTTTGCCAGAGATGGCGTGCATCTGTCACCCCTGGACTTCTGGATACTGACCAAGACTCTTGCCACCCCTATAGTGCCTTTTTTAGGTGGTATTTCAAAGACCAAATTACCACTGTAACAGCTACAAACAAATGCAATCCGAGGGTCATGCTGCTTAACGCTAGAAGTCTAAATCTCAAAATGCACTCGCTCGAAGCACTCCTTAAAATGGAGAACATTGACATTTGTGCAGTAACAGCGACCTGCTTCAAGGCAGCAGAAAGCACCCCTGGACTACCAGGTTATAAATCCTTCCAAACCTTTCAGCCCCAGAACTTGGACCGAAGCTCCAAAGGTGGTGGTGTTTCCATATTCATAAAGGATGCACACACCTCCAGACTAGTAGCCCATCATAATGCATCTGAGATACTTCAGGTGCAGCGAACATTGGATAAGGTAGCAATTCAGGTTGTAGCCTGCTATAGGTCCCCAACCATGTCCCAAGACTCATACTCCACGTTTCTAAGCACCCTGGAGAATATTAGAGTCCAACCTAACACTCTCATACTGGGTGACTTCAACTACCCCTCCATTAACTGGGAAAACTACTCATGTACCGATACACTTGCCCAACATTTCCTGTAATTCATTAATTCCAATGCCCTGGACCAGTTAATTTTTACCCCCCACTATAAATAGCAACATCCTTGACCTAGTCATTACTAACATGGGTGACCATTGCTCTATACCAATATTCAACTCCTCCCTAGTTAGATCTGACCACAAACTAATCACTTTGAAAATCCACATCCCCCCTGCAAAGGTAACCACTATGAAAAACTTCTCCAAAGCTAACCTTGGGCTCCTAAAAACAGAGGTGGCTAACTTCACTGCACCCATGCAAATGGAGATCATTTGGATGACTGCCGAATCATGCACTAATGCACTGTATGAACACGTACACAAATGCATGGATCTCACCATACCCAACAGAACCAAGATGCTCTCCTCCAAAAAAAGGAAGCCAATCTGCTTGTCCCCTGCCATAAACAAACTCTACGGAATAAGGTGAAGTCCCAAGATTGGAAAAACTCCCTTATCAGCCTCAAAAAAGTTGAGATCCCTCATCAAATCCTCTAAAGCTAGCTATGAAAACAGAATTGCAGCAGATAGTAAAGACAACCACAAGGCCTTCTATAGTTATGTAAAGAATCTCCATGGCAATACCCAGATTTGCTCTGAGCTACTGCACAATAGTACCTCCTATACTGAGCTAAATGATATTGCCAATATACTGGCCAACAGATTCAATGCCAACTTTACCCCCTCCCCCCAATGGACCAGTAACAATACCAGTATATTGCCAGGCACCCAGTATTACTGCTGCACAGGTTAAAACAGCACTGTCCAAGGCCAAGAATACAGCTTCTATGGGACCTGACAATATCCCTGGCTGTGTTCTACATGAACTACAGAGTGAGCTGGCACCTCACCTGTGTGCCCTGTTCAATCATAACCTCACCTCAGGCTTTGGCCCTACTGAATGATGCACTGCTACAGTCATCCCTCTCCACAAAGGAGGAGTGACTACAGACCCTGGGAACTATCGCCCCATTAGCCTGATGAGTCTGCTATGCAAAGCTATGGAATGCACTATCATGGACCTAATGAATGGGGAATCTCCACACTCTGGATCCCACACAGTTTGGTTTTGTGAAGGGTAGATCATGCCTGCTCAACTTGGCCAACTTCTTTGAGTCAGTCACCAGAGCTGTGGATGAAGGCAAGGTGGTTCATATAGCCTACCTTGATCTGGCCAAGGCCTTTGATACCATTCCCCACTCAGGAATCATAGAAAAACTCACTAAGCTAGGCATCAACCCCTATATCAGTAGGTGGGTTGCAAACTGGCTCACAGGTAGAACCCACAGTGTGAAAGTAGCTGACTCCAAGTCAGACTGCTGACCAGTCACAACTGGAGTCCCACAGGGTTCGGTCCTGGGTCCTCTCCTGTTTGGTATCTACTTCTCTGAAGTCCAGGCCAACATGAAGGGACTCTGGCTGACAAAGTTCACAAGACGATTGGAAGCTGGGAGCTATTATTAACTCCCTAAGTGATGTTGACATCCTACAGAAAGGCCTCACTGAGACCAACGACTAGTGTCAGAACCATGGCATTAAGCTCAGTGCCAAACAATGTGTCATCATCCCCTTTGGGAAAAACCTAGTTCCCATGAATTACCACATCAGTGGTAGTCCACTGAACACAAAAGGCATTATAAGAGATCTGGGAACACAGGTTGACAGCAATCTCTCTTTTGACCACCACATTGCCACTGTGGTCAGAAAGTCCTTCTATATGGCACATCTCATTATTAATGGTTTTGCATCCAGGAAGAAAGAGGTCATTATCTCCCTCTACTCTACACTCATTAGGCCAGTCATTGAGTACAATGCCCCATTTGGCATGTACTTCAGTAAACATCTGCCACAACTGGAGAGGCCGCAAAAGTACATCACAAAGAGGATCCTAGGCCTTAAACATTTGTCTTATATGGACAGACTAAAAAAACTCCAACTATTCTCTGTCTCATATCGCCTACTTAGAGGCAATCTCTGCTTGACTTACAAAGCCATGTCTGACCCAGCTCTGTTAGAAATGCTACATCTAAAGAAATCCCAATCCCTCCACACCACATGATCTAAAGACCTCAACCTCATTACCACAATCAACAGAACATGCTGGAGGGACAGGTTCATAACCCAGAGACTGCCCATGTTATGGAATAGACTTCCCATACATGTCAAGCAGAGCACCTCACTGGCCCTCTTCAAGAGAAATCTTGATGAGTTGATGGGAAATAGAAAATTTACCCCTGGGATCACTCCAGTGGCTTTACTCGACAGAGGCATTGGAAACTAAGGTTGGGTTGCACGATGCCAGGGTAATCCTATGGGCTAGGCTTGCAAAGGCCCTAGGACCATTAGCCTAGTACACACCTATAAACCTAGGAATTCCCCATTTAGAGTCTTTTATCATCTCCTCCTTCTTCTATACTTTTTCATTGCAAACATTGAGTAAGTTTTCCAGCATCCTGATCTGGATCTAAACTGTTCATCTCACATCTTACATTCTATTACTCTGCACAGTCATTTATTATTCATCTCTCCAGCACTTTCAGGGAATGTGGTAAGAGCTTTATACCTTTGTATGACCTATAGGTGAGTATCCCCTTTGTTGTTGTACTCTGGCACTAGAATGCTTATCTTCTCCACTCATCTGAAATATGCATGCATGCAACATCCTGATCACATCTGCCATGAGTATATCTGAGCCTGTCATGTTTCCTGACTTCAGTTTCCTTGGTTCACTTCATAATACTTCTTGGGAGGAATCTCCTTCCATTTTAATTGTAGACTGTGGATGCATCGATGCAGCTTCAGTGGAGTAGCTTCTGTAAGTATTCTTCCATCTGCCTTTGATGTCTTCTGGGCTGGTGAGCTGACTGTTGTTGGTACCCATTGCGGTTGGTGTCTGCCAGTTATCTCCATTACCTTTATTGCCTTGCAGCCTGATAGAGCTTCTTTGTGCCATCTGTTGAGTCACTTCCCAAAAGTTGGTAATGTTTGTCTGTCACATTGTTCTTTGCCATTGACACTCCTCTCTTATCCTCTTTGTTAGAAACCAGAATTCCTTCTTAGCCTTGTCTGATTTTTGTATGTCTGACTTCTTTCTGCACTCCTTTCTTATGATAATGTCCTGGATCTCCTCATTCCTCCAGCAGCTTTCTTTCTGGGCCTTAATTCCATACTCACACATCTCTTCTACAGTCTTCTCACATGCTGTTTTGAGATTTTCTTCTGCAGCTCTACCCCACATCTTCCTCTTTGTGAGGTGTTAGAATCAGGAGTATTTCCTTGAAGACTTGTGCTTTTACTTCAGTTAAACTCTAGACCTGTAACCTTGACTCAGTTAATATTATAGCCTGATGACCACTGTTTGTAGCTGAGTGTGCTCACCAGTGGTTTATGCTACGGGCACCCATTTCATGAAGGATTACTTTACAAATCTCTGATTTCACCCCAGTCCCCTTTCCTTGCTAGGAGGAAGTCAGCTAGCTGACTCACATGCTGCCCAGTTTTGTATGTGATCTTATAAAGTGCCTCATTTAGTGAAGCATGCACTGGCCACAGTCTACCTGTTTACTGCATGATGCCCAGTTTTCTGCATGATGTTGTAAAGTGCCTCGTTTAGTGAAGCATGCATTGGCCACAATTTATCTGTTTACCAGACAGAATTCTAAAATGGTCTTCTCTTCATTATTCCTGTTTTCACAACTTTGTGTTTCTAGGCATGCCTCATATAGTGTTCATGGTTCCCCCAACCCGGTTATCAAGGCCAACGTATTTTGTCCCACTTTATCAAAGAAGTCTTGTAAATGCTGCCTGAATAACCTCTTCCTCTTGCCAGTGCTGCCCTGCTGTGGAACACAAGCTGAGATCATGAAGATATTTATACTAGAGTCTAATTGCCATAAGACTGTCACTGATTCTGATGACATCCCTCTCTATCTTCATAAGGGTCTTTCTCCCAACAGAAAAAACACCCAAAAGAGCGGAAACTCAAAACGTGAAATAAAAATAAAAAACACCACCAAATCTGTATAGAACGGTAACACTTGACAAACTTTATTGCAGAAAAAGACTAAGCGCTTTCACCCTGTAGCTCCCAGGGCTTCATACAGGGTGAAAGCACTTAGTCTAGCTCCCAGGGCTTCATACAGGGTGAAATCACTTAGTCTAGCTCCCAGGGCTTCATACAGGGTGAAAGTGCTTAGTCTAGCTCCCAGGGCTTCATACAGGGTGAAAGCACTTAGTCTAGCTCCCAGGGCTTCATACAGGGTGAAAGCGCATAGTCTTTTTCTGCAATAAAGTTTGTCAAGTGTTACCATTCTGTACAGGTTTGGTGGCATTTTTTATTTTTATTTCACCTGTTTTTCTTTCTCCCAACAGTCCTCACACCTTATCAAGTCTATCCTCTCCTTGAATGGCTCCTGAATATACAGAGATTTTGGTCTCCTGTATTCGAGCTTGTTATCCACTTCCAAGCTGCATGCTTTCAATGAACCTATATTTAGTGTGGCATTCATTATTTCATTATTGACAGGTTGCATTGCTTCGCACTACCCCTACCCATGCCACCTTACTAAGGCCTGCTAACCCTAAACTTAGCCCTGCCCATAACCAAAATATGGCACTTTACCTTACAAAAGTACTGTCCATAATACTAACACTACAAAAGGGAATCTCAGACACACACCACATTCATCAACACACACTCACTACACTAAATCTATCCTCGTACATCGTCCTTACTCTAACCCTAGCCAAGCTGTAATACTCACACACATATTTTACTTTCACTGGCACAAAATACAAACTCCGTATCCTATCCTAGCCCTTGCTCTAATCCTAATCCTCAAATTCATGAGCATACACATAGTCACTATCAACATTAAACACCAAAATATGCACTTAGCTTCCTCAATCATAGTTCATTTTGACATAACATGCACTTGACCAAGCATCCACTCAATCAAACACACACATGATGCATTCTGCCAGCAAAATGAGTAGTCAACAGTGTCAGTAATCCATTATTATACATATATATATATATATATATATATATATATATATATATATATATATATATATATATATATATATATATATATATATATATATAAAATGAGAAGTCGACAAGAGTACTTAAAAAAACTGAAACACTCAAATGTTGATGTTGCTAATGTTGAAACAAAATAATCGGAAAATAGTCACCAAACACCTGTACATGCTCTGAGATAAATAAAGCATGCAACTAAGAAAGTGGATTGCTGCCGCACCCCTTGCTAATTATATATTCCAACTCCAAGATCACGCAATACCAGGAAAAGGGCATATTCCCTGACCCTGTAATGTATACATTAGTGATCTTGACCAACTGTCAGTCAACTGTTTTATCAGCAAAATTGTCTCAACATATCACCCCCTAACTATTCCAACAGTCGACAAAACTAATGTCTCCCATATATCTATATACATTCCATATATCTATATACATTCCATATGTCTATATCTATTTTTATATCTACCTATATATCTATATATGGATTTGCATTAATTTGTCTGACTGCACTAATAGTCACATATGTAATGTCAACACCAAATGATCAGCATTATCCACAATGGCATGCTACTACGCATGCTCAAAGGATCAGTCCTGATGCATGAACAAACTTTACAACAAAATGCAAAAAAAAATTGTTTTTTGCATGGGGGCAAGCACCCTCAACACCCTCCATGTCGGGAGCTCCACCCTCACACCTTCTGCTAATTATATATTCTAACTCTGTGACTGAGCAATTCTTAAGGAAAGGGCAAATTCCTCAAACCTGAGATTCATTCGATCTGCTATTTTTGTCTGCAGGTGTCGACCATCTCTTTAGTTGACCAAACTGTGTCAACTAAACTGATATCAATTAAAGCACAGTTTGACAAAAGTAGCTATTATATAGATAGACAAATATGTACACACACACACACACACACACACACACACACACACACACACACACACACACACACACACACACACACACACACACACACACACACACACACACACACACACACACACACACACCAGACACTTATTTACTATTTACTTTCATGCTGTCTTAGGATGCACCTGCCACTGTCACAATGTGGGATGTATCCCTCAAACAATTATCTATCCATCTAACTACATAAGGATCAGTTTGGAGAACATTTAGCTTATACTGCTGGCATGTGGTATAGTATCAAAGCCACAGCATAAATATTATTTTTATCTTCACTCTATGAGTATTATTAGGCTTTTACTAGCTCTCTGTCCGTGGCCTCAGGCATGTATTGATAGTCTACCCATGTAACCTATCCATACTTCTCAGACTCTCAGCATTAACAATCACAGCAATGACTTGTAAAAATCAAAGCAGGGGTCCAAATGAGCAGCACATTCTTAATTATAAGAATAAAAGGTCTTCAGATAGTGGATCCATCCCATACAGTTAGAAAAACAAATCTCTCAATGAGCTTAGATTCCTTATTTAGCAATGTATGCACCCTTGTAGAATCAAAGAATGAATTATAGAATGAACAAAGCAAGTGGGCTGTGTAACTATTTATGCCTTCCCAGTACCTATACTTAAACGTTAACTACTCTGTCAAGGAGGGGTAGGACACTCATACTGGGGGAGAATTAATGAATATCTTGTTCAATAGTCTTAGTTCCTTCTTAAAGGAGGGCAGTGTGTCACATTGCTTGATCTGGAGAAGAAGTTTATTTGTGAGAGTAAGTAGTCATTGCATGACAGACCTGTCTCTGCACCAAGATCAGTTTATTGTCTGAAACAGGTTCAGATCACTATTTCTAGTGTTCACTGGACTGCTTGGTTGACTTGTGGAAAAATAAAAGGTATTGGACTGTTGGATCCCTAATGGTCTGGAAGGCAGGGCAGAGATCACCCCCTAATCGGTTTATAGAACACTGAGTACAGGTAGAAAGCCTCAGCCTTCCTTGATAGTTCAGGTCCTTCAGGCCCATGATCACTTTTTGGCAGGAACCTTTGGGGTCTCTTCAACTGCTTGATATGTTTAGAAAGATACATCGCAAAGGGGGACATTGTAATTATGAGATGGGCCTGATCAATACAAAATGTAAGGGGGTAAGAACTTATTTTGATATAGATGAAAATACTCTTTGCAATCAGCCAGATAGAAGGATTGTTCCATATAGAAGAATGCTTGAATGCAGTGAAGCTATACTGTATGGAGAGTGTATTCACTGTCAACAACTTGCATTACCCTCTCAAAAAATTTACCAATTTCATTAGACAGGATCTATCCTTAATAAAGCAAAACTGCTGGGGTCTAGTCTTATAAGATTTATTTTATTATAGTTTATCAGGTCGTTTATGACCCATTCCAAGTCCTTGCAGATGAGGCTCATCAGGCTGATGGGTCTGTAATTTCCAGGTCCATAGTGGATCTGCCTTTCTGGAGAGGCATAACAACTGCTTTGTGCTAAACCTTAAGGCCAAATCCAGTGGTTAAGCCCAGACTGAATAGTTTTAAGAGTGGGTCCATCAGTGCATTTTAGTACTGTTCTACAGACAGCCTAGTATGCCATCAGGTCCCATAGAGAATGTATGTTTTGTCTTGGAAAATCATTTTAAAAATGTTTGTAGATCAATGTGTGTATATGTACCTTGAAGAAGCTATCCAAGGGCTAAGCACATGTGAGCCTGGCTGCCATTTTGTAGTAAGCTGCTGAGATGTAAGCATGCATGTCTGTAAGGTCTGTCTGTTAATCAGTTCATTTATATTTTATGATGCTGCTATCCATCCTGATGTGTTTCTATATAGTAAAGCATCTAAACAAAATACCCCGCCTGCTTGTCATCTATGTTAGAGAGGGATAAGTGACATGGTGTCAGAAGTGGCATGTCTAAAGGACTTGATGTTAATAGAAGCATGGCCAAATGACTTGTTGCCAGAAAGAGCTTCAGTTTCTTCAATTTAAGTCTGAGGAGCACCTGTTTGGTATTGGAGTAATATACAGGAGTGGATCATCCGTACTGCACATATAATTCACAAAACAGGTCAGAAACAAATTTCGGATATTAAAACTTGCTCAACTAATTTCTTATTCGCAAAATATGAAACAAGGCATATAGAACACTCTAAATGATATTTGAATAAACCAATATGTCTGATATTGGTAAAAATATTCAAATTACTATGGAAAATGTTTGAAAAAAAGTCTGAATTGCATAAAACAAATAAAATAAGAGGAAACTGCATTTTTGCTAAGCATGCATTTTTTGTAATAATTAAAGATATCTGAGTTATCAGAAGTGTATAAATTGTTTGCATATTTGTGCAGTATTACAGTAAAGTTATTTTGCAAAATACAGCCATTACAGAGCATATTTTGCAAAGTACAGTATTTTGAAGAGTTTATTGTGCATTTGAATGTTATTACAAGCAAACAACAGTTTATTCGTACATAATTACAAGGGCCATATTTTCAGTGTGTTTGTGCATACTTATTGGGCATGGCAGATGGATTTGGAAAACCCAGTGCACTTGTGTTTGATAGTAATATTGCAGAGAACTGGAGTGTGTTTGAGCAAGAGTATGACATTTTCATACAGGCTGCATTTCCTGATAAAGATGATAGTACAAAGGCACTTATTCTGCTTAATTTAGCTGGGTCAGAAGCCATAGAAAGGGAGCATTCATTTGTGTATTCACCTACTGTCTTTGCAGGAGAGGGGGCATCATATTGTTGTACCAGCTGAGTCAAAGGAGGACTCTGAGTGTTTAAAACATAAATTTAGAGAAATGTGTAACCGCCAGACAAATGTTACAATGAAAAGATGCTTATTTTACACAAGGGATCAAAAGCCTGGTGAAACTTTTGTAGGATATATAACTGATTTGAGAAATAAGGCTAAAACATGCAGATTTGGTGATTTAAGGGATGAGCTGATAAAAGACAGACATGTGCATTAAAGATGATGCTGTGAGAAAGATTTTGTTTCTTGACAGTGATTTAACTTTGAATAAGGCCATTGAGATTTGTCAGATAGACAAGCTCACAGAAAAGCACATAAATATGCTTACAAATGAGAGATGCATGCTTTCAGTAACTTCCAGAGCTCATGCTGATAGTATGCAGCACATGGTTAAAAGAAACAGGCCCAAGCACATGGCAGCAACTGTAGCTCCCGCAGCACTCACTGGTAAACCCCAGAGCTTTCCAGCAAATTCTAGAGTTCGCACAGTCTCGGTGAAGCATAAGAATGAGTCAGCAAACAGGAACAATGGCGAGGGTGAGTGCTTACCCAATTTCATTGCCAACTGTCGTAATTGTGGTGAAAATCATGAATCTAAAAGGGAAAAAATGTTTAGCTATTAGACAGCAGTGCCACAAATGCAATAAATGGAATCATTTCAAAAGATTTTATAAAACAAAAGGCCACATTCTTTCATTAAAAGGGAACATTTTAAGAAACAAGTTGAGCAATTACAAAGCTGCAACCCTACTTTTTATGTTGATGGTGTGTCAGTGCTTCATGAAACAGTCAATGCAGTAGATTTAAGAGCAAAGAATGAAGTATTTTGTACTGTTCAGATAAATGGAAAACCCATAGAGCTCATAATTGACACAGGTTCCAAGGGCAGTGTTATGTCAGCAGCAACATTTACTAGAGTGTGTCATGGTGAAAGGCTTGACTTGGCAAAGTGGGTGAAGCTTATTGCTTATGGTGGTGAAGAAATTCAGACTGAAGGCTCAGTAGTGCTGTCATGTTAATCTGCTGGGAGAAGCTATGACTTGTTATTTTATTTGGTCAAGAGGCATGTCCAGTCATTATTAAGGCTCAGAGACAGTTTGAAAATGGGACTGCTTTCATTTAACAAGAAAGTCCATCATATTAGCTTACAAGACCACAACTCTAATTTCGTGTCCAGTATTTTTTTTCTACCTATACTGATCTTTTCGAAGGCAAACTAGGGAAGCTTCCAGTTGTGTATTCCATGAAGTTAGACCTAGATGTCAGTCCAGTTATCAGGCTAGCTCAAAAGGTTCCAATAGCCATGCAGGACAGTATCAAAGCCAAATTAGATAAAATGGTGCAATAAGGTGTAATTTGTACATTTGGTTTGTCTACTCCTACTGAATGGGTATCTTCCATGATGGTAGCTCATAAGAAAAGCTCAGATGACATCAGGATATGTATTGATCCATGTGATTTAAACAAAGCACTAAAAAAAACTCATAATCCAATGTGTACAGTCAAAGAAGTCACAACTTTGATGCCAAATGCCACTGTTTTTTCTGTCCTAGATGCAGAGAGTTGATTTTGGCAAATTTAGCTTGATAGGAAATCATCATTGCTTACTACATTCAGTACTCTGTTTGGCAGGTACAGATTTTTGAGAATGCCATTTGGGAAAAATTCTGCAAGTGAAGTCTTTCAACGTGCAATGGAGCAACTTTTTTCTGGGTATCCTTGTGCTATTATAGTCAACAACATACTAGATGGAGGTAATGGTGAAGCTGAGCATGACAGAAACCTCAGAAAAGTTCTGGAAAGAGCACTTCATGTGAATCTTAACCTCAATCCACAGAAATGCAAATTCAGGCTACAAGAGGTTACGTATGTTGGTCATTTATTTACTAGTTCAGGCATAGGAACAGACCCTTCTAAACAAACAGCCATTCTCAAGATGCCGGCTCCAGACAGTGTTCAAGCCCCTGCAACATTTTCTTGGCATGGTTAACTACCTAGGCAAGTTCATTCCAGACTTGAGTCAAATATCAGCACCACTCAGAGAGCTGACAAGTAAAGATGTATCCTGGTCTTGGTTAGACCAACACCAAAGAGCATTTGATGTCCTGAAAAACAGAATTGCTAGTCCACCAACTCTCAGATATTATGATGTTCACAAACCAGTTACTCTTTCATGTGATGCTTCAAATTTTGGTCTTGGTGCAGTCATTCTACAAGAGAGTCAACATGATGCTTATGCATCAAGAAATCTTACTCAAACTGAAATGCAGTATGTTCAGATCAAGAAAGAGCTTTTGGCAATTGCATTTGTATGTTCAAAGTTCCATGATTATGTTTATGGTAGACCTATCTAGATTGAAACAGACCACCAACCTCTGGTCACTATCTTGAGAAAGACTATGCATTCAGCTCCAGTCAGATTGCAATGTATGATGCTGAGACTGAAAAAGTACAATTTCACTCTTGTCTACAAGGAAGGCAGACTTCTTTATCTTGCTGATACATTGTCCAGATTGCCCAGAAACACCACTGAACAACATGAATTTGAGAACCTTGATTTTAAAGTCATGGAAGTGAGAATTTATTCTTCCACACATATTGATGAGCTGAGAGATCACACAGGCACAGATCCAGTTTTACAAAGGCTCAACCACTTTATCAGTCAAAGATGGCTGTGAAAGCAATCTAGTTTACCTCAAGAAGTGCAACCTTATTTCCCATACAGAGATGAGATTTTGTCTGACAAAGGTATCATTATGAAAGGTCCAAAAGTAATTGTTCCAAAGTCCTTGCAACAAGGGTACATTGCTATCTCACATCATGGTCACCCAGGAGCCGAATCAACCAAAAGAAGGGCAAGAAGTTAGTAATCTGGCCTTCTGTGTCACAAGACATTGAGAGTACACTTTTATCTTGTTCTGTGTGTAATACTACAAAGCCACATCAGCAGAAGGAACCACTTCGGCTAAGCCAGATTCCAGAACTACCCTGGTCGACAGTAGCCATCGACATTTTTGAGTGAATATGGTCAACATTACTTGGTGTTAGTAGACTCTTACTCCAATTGGTTTGAGATTGACCTACTTCCTAATCTAGCATCTAGTACTGTCATTACTAAGATGAAGAGTTATTTTGCAGTCCATGGTAGTCCGCCCAAAGTTATTTCTGACAATGGCATGCAGTTTACTAGCCAACAGTTCAAAACATTTTCTGAAGAGTGGGACTTTACTCATGTCATGAGTATCCCAGAGTATCTGCAGTCACATGGTTTAGCAGAACATGCAGTTCAATGTGCAAAACAGTTACTAGAGTAGTCAAAATGAGATAATAGGGATGTTTTCCTGAATCTCTTGAATCTCAGAAACATCCCTCGTGATAAAACATCTTGATTCACCTGCTCAGAGATTTCTGTCGAGGCAAGCCAGAACCAGATTACCAAGCTGTAGTCAGTTGTTGGGTCCATGTGTCAAGAACAACAGGTCAGTGAAAGCATATTTGTTGAAGAAGCATTTAACCCAGAAGTATTACTACAATAAGACCAGCAAACCGTTCAATCCATTATGAGAAGGAGAAGTGGTAAGGATGCAAATGTCCAAAGGTTATGATCGGATTGGAATCATGAAGAATATTTGCCCAGAGTTAAGATCATACATTGTGGAATCACAAGGAGCAGAGTTTAGGTGGAATCGTAAACATTTGATGTCAGTGTCCAAGTTTATACCACAGCACATAGCCTTGTGAGAAAAACTCTTTATCTCAGAGTGAGTTGACCGGCGTTCCAATTCCAGAGAATATTACAATTCCTGTGATTAATCCACAAGCTCCAGATATGAGTTGTTCACTGAAGACTGCCCTGTTGCTAAATTCAGTTCAGATAGTTATGTAATCAGATCCATTCGTATCTCCAGACCATGTAATAGATACATGGCAACTTGGACATGAACATTGCATTTGTTTCTAATGTCTATAATAATACATGACTAACTCCAATGTAGTTTTTCACGAAGGGCAATCTTTTAAGAGGGAGGATGTAGATCAATATGTGTGTATGTACCTTTAAGAAGCTATCCAAGGGCTTGCACAAGTGCATAAATACTGAGCATGTGCAAGCCTGACTGCCATTTTGTAGTTAGCTGTTGAGATGTAAGCATGTATGTTTGTAAGGTCTGTCTGTCAATCAGTTTGTTTATACTTTATGATGTTGCTATCCATCCTGATGTGTTTCTATGTATTAAAGTATCTAAACAAAATATCACACCTGATTGTCATCTATGTTAGCGAGGGACGAGCAACAATGTTCTTTTAGATGATAGAGGGTTTGAGAACCATAGGTACATGTAAGTTTTGCAGAGATGTTTCTGGAGTGAAACTTGCACTGAATTTGTTTTCCAATTTATTTGTTATATTCACTGGATCAGATTAATCAGTGCCATTTTGAACAAATTCAGAGCAAGGCTGGATGTAATTTAATTACTTCCTGATGTAAATAAAGAACAGTTTATAATTATCCTTACCTTCTGATGCTAGCCTAAGTTTATGGAAAGCTTTAGGTTTCCTGATGGTATGTTTCAGTACGTTGGATAACCTTTATGAGTCCTTAATGCTATTATACACTATAATGATTTTTCCCCTTATTGTATTGTTTATTTTTGCATGTACCCAACATTTTAGTCATAGGTGACTCTGTAGTCAGGCACACTGATGTCCCACTCACCAGACTGAACAAGGAGAAAATTACAGTCAGCTGCCTATCGGGTGCCAGGATCTGCCACATAACGCATGCACTCAAGTCACTCCACAACAAGTACAAATATGACTCTGACATTGTCCATGCTGAAGTGAATGACTTGAGACGTACCTCCCTGGACTACATGAAAAGAGATATGGAAGAGCTCTTGGATCATGTGACACAGGCAGGTATGACCCTAGCCCTGAGTAGCATCCTGCCTTGGCAAGAATGATACCACAGTATAAGGACAAAATGATTGACTTCAGCAATTGGCTAAGCTTCTGGTGTCATTCAAAGGGGATCCAGTATTTGTCTGCCTGGGAAGACATGATCGACAAACCATAATGCTTTGCCAAAGATGGTCTGCACCTGTCACCCCTGGGATTCAGGTTACTGGCTAAAGCTCTTGCCACCCCTATAGTGCCTTTTTTAGGCAAGGTTCAAAGGATAAAACCACCACTGTAACAAATAGAAGCAGGCAAAATCTGAAGGTAATGCTACTCAATGCTAGAAGTCTAAACCTCAAAATGCACTCTCTCGAGGCACTCCTAAACATGGAGACCATCGATATCTGTGCAGTAACTGAGACCTGGTTCAAGGCTCCAGAGAGCACCCCTGCAATACCAGGCTACAATTCTTACCACACTTTTCGGCCACAAAACCAGGACCGAAACACTAAAGGTGGAGTGTCCATATTCACCAAGGATATTCACACCCCCATGCTAGTTGCCCAACACAATGCATCTGAAATTCTCCAGGTGCAACTAACACTAGGTAAGACTGCAATCCAAATTGTAGCTTACAGATCCCCATCCATGCCCCAAGATTCTCACTACACCTTTCTAAACATACTGGAAAATATTAAGATAGAACCAAACACCCTAATACTGGGTGATTTCAACTACCCTGCCATTAATTGGGAAAACTACTCAGGTACCAACTCCTTTTACCAACGGTTCTTGGAATTCATAAATTCCAACGCCCTGGATCAACTAATCCATTGTCCCACCAGGGGCTCCAATATCCTAGACCTGGTCATTACCAACATGGGAGATAGATGCTCCACACCAGTGGTCACCCCCTCATTGGTCAGGTCTGACTATAAGCAAATCACCCTTGACATCCACATCCCCCCCCACCCCCACCACCCAGTAAGGAAACCTCCTTAAAAAACTTCTCCAAAGCCAACTTCAAGCTACTGAAGTCAGAAGTGACAAACTTCACAACACCCACACAGATGGGATCTGGAAGTTCGACTGCAGAATCCTACACTAAGGCACTGTACGAGCACATCCACTCATGTATGAATCATGCCATCTGAAATAGAACCAAGATGCTCTTCTCCAAAAAAAAGAAGCCAATCTGGTGGTCCCCTGCTATAAACAAACTATACAACAGAAGGAAGAAACTGTTGCAAAAAAGAGGAAAATCCCAGGATGCAAAAAACTCCCTCACCAGCCTCAGTAAGAAGCTGAGATCCCTCATAAAATCCTCAAAAGCTAGTTATGAAAATAAAATTCCAATAGATTCCAAAGACAACCACAAGGCATTCTATAGTTATGTCAAAAATCTAAATGGCAATGCTCAGATCTGCTCTAAGTTACAACAGAATGGCATTAAATATACTGATCCCAAGGATATTGCCAATATCCTGGCAGATTGATTTAGTGCCAACTTCACCCCACTCTCACCCCCTAAAGGGCCCATCTCAATACCAAAAGATTGCCAAATTCCGATAATCACGGCCACACAGGTAGAAACTGCATTCTCCAAAGCTAAGAATACAGCATCCATGGGACCAGATGACATCCCAGGCTGTGTACTACATGAACTACAAAATGAACTGGCACCTCACCTAAGTGTCATGTTTAATCATAGCCTCACCTCAGGCTTCGTGCCCACTGAGTGACGCACAGCTACAGTTATCCCGGTCCACAAGGGAGGATCCACCTTGGATCCCGGGAACTACTGTCCCATCAGTCTGACAAGCCTGATTTGCAAGGGCATGGAACACATTATCATGGAACTTATAAACAAAGACATTGGCAACCTTCAAACACTAGACCCCACCCAGTTTGGGTTTGTGAAGGGCCGATCTTGTCTCCTGAATCTGATTGACTTCTTTGAATCAGTCTCCAGAGCTGTGGACAAGGGTAAGGCAGTCCACACAGCCTATCTGGACCTCGCCAAGGCCTTTGACACCATCCCCCACTCTGGAATCATAGATAAACTTACTAAGCTGGGCATAAATCCCTACATCACTCGATGGGTTGCTAACTGGCTTACTGACAGAACCCAGACAGTAAAAGTAGCTGACTCCAAATCCAGCTCCAGACAAGTGACAAGTGGAGTACCTCAGGGTTCAGTCCTGGGACCACTCTTGTTTGACATCTACTTCTCTGAAGTACAGGCCAACACTAAGGGACTCTGGCTAACAAAGTCTGCAGATGACTGCAAACTGGGAGCCATTACTGAATCCCCAAATGACGTGGATATTCTACAAAAGGGCCTTACAGAAACAGATGCCTGGTGCCAGAGCCATGGGCTCAAGCTTAATGCCAAGAAATGTATAGTTATCCCTTTGGAAAAAACATGTACCCATGAATTACCACATAGGTGGCAGGACACTAAACATCGAAAGTGTGATGAGAGACTTAGGGACACAGGTGGACAGTGGTCTCACTTTCGATAACCACATTGCCACAACAGTCAGGAAATCCTTCTATGTGGCACACCTCATCACTAAGGGCTTTTCATCCAGAAAAAAGGGGGTCATTGTCCCACTGTACTCATCCCTCATTAGACCCATTATAGAGTATAATGCCCCGTTTGGTATGTACCTCACAAGACATCTGCAACAGCTTGAAAGGCCACAGAAATACCTCACTAAAAGAATCACAGGCCTAAAGCAGATGCCATATACTGACCGTCTAAAAAAACTCCAGCTATACTCTGTGGCATATCGTCTACTCAGAGGCGATCTCAGCTTAACATACAAGGCCATGTCAAACCCTGAGCTGTTGGACATGCTCCACTTAAAGAAATCCCAATCCCTCAGAGCCACATGCTCCAGGGATCTAAACCTTGTCATCACAATGAACAAAACAAGGAGGGATAGGTTCCTGACCCAGAGACTCCCCATACTCTGGAATAGACTGCCCATACATATCAAGCAGAGCGCCTCTTTGGCCCTCTTCAAAAGGAACCTTGATGATTGGATGGGAGATAGGAAATTCACCCCGGGGATCATGTCAGTCGCCCTGCTAGACAGGGGCCTGGAGAAGTAAATATTGTGGGAAGAAATATCCAGGGAATTGTTATGGCTAGGCTTGCATAGGCCCTAGGGCCAATAGCCTAGTACCAACCTATGAACCTATGAACCTATGTAGACCACCTGGCTGGTTTGCTCTTTAAAAAAACTTGAAATTGTAGCAATAACAAAACCACTAAAATCATGTAAAAGAATATCGCTGCAGCCAATAAACCGGTCTTCTCTTGCTATAAATTGCTTTATTCAAATAAGATTGGTTGTGATGAAGTCCTGGTATTACAGGACAAAAGCGCTCAACAAATACTTGTATCTTGACATTTGAATAAAGCAATTTATAACAAGAGACATCCGGTTTATTGGCTGCAGCAATATTCTTTTACATGATTCTACTAGTTTGCTCTTTCCCTGATATATTTGTTTAGTTTTGGTAGGGACTAACACGATTTCTACAATTTTCTAGGTAAGCATACAATTTATTTGTGTAACTAATAGTCTAATAGCTGTGTCAACATTTTAAGGGGTGCAGTTATACTTGACTCCATCATATAATTGTAGAAAGGTCAAACATTTGAAGACTTTTAATACTGTAATGCTTACATCTGCTGGTTGAGGAATTTTGAAAGAGAAGATTACCAAATTCTGATTACACTTGACTTGCAAAGAGTATACAAATGATATATATATAAGAATCAACTCAGGAACAATTTATCCCATAGTGGGCTCTTTGACAATTTGTTCCGGGGAATTCTTGTTTATAAAATCGAGAAACATTTGGGTAAAAACCTTCACTTTAGATTTAAGTCTCTTATTTTATCAATGGGGAGTTAAAGTCTCCCTGGGTGATGGAGATTTTCTGTATATGAAGTTCATCCAATGGATTTAAGAACTGGGCATGGTTTTTGAGGGTCATTGAGGGGGTCCTGTGACATGCTATGATCTAACAGTCGGTTTGATTTAGAGCGATATGAATCTCAATAAATTTGGTTTGTGGGTCTCTGGGAATCTGTCTTGAGGTAATATGGTCTTTAACTAACCTGGCTATTCCACTACAGTTTTACTCAGGACTAAAGGTGTTAGGATCAGAATCCTGGTACAGAGAAGAGTGCTTTCTGCACTTTTAAACCAGGTTTTAGTAAGACATCACACAAAAATGTTTTAAAGTAAATTTTAGCAAGAAAACACACCTGAATATGCTCCAAATGCAGGGGAGCTTCAAGGTCAAGCAATCTGCTATTTAGACTTCTAGCGATGACAGGGGAACACTGATGTTGTCCAGTGCTTTATTTGTTAAGTTATTTAGGAATAGTTTCTTTGTGAGAGGTATGCCTCCATCTTTGTTAAATATTTGCATGTCTCACAGGTAGTTCGTAATGGAGGAAGTAGTAGTTAATTGTTTGTGAGCACCAGGCAGTTGCTATATTGCCTGGGTTTACTAAGTGTTAAGAGGCTGGCAACTTGGGAAAGACAGTCTAGCTGGCTTTTCATTTAGACTAAGACTGTAGTAAACTTGGGGTATAAGACTTACTTGTAAGGTACTTTAAGACTTATTTGTACATTTGTAGAGTAATAGTTAACTATTGGAGGCATACTACTAAGGCAGAAGCAGCTTACAATAACTTCATTTGGTCTGAAGTCAAGGATTCAGCACAGACTGCTAATGGGTGTGGCTCTTATATTATGAAGAAAATCAGTAATTCTAGGAAGAGCAGGGCAAAATGACAGTGTTGTACCTAAATCAGAACAATGGATAAGTATGAGCCAATCACCATAACTCAGTCCCGATCAAACTAACATGGTAAAAAAGGAAATGTTACACACAAAATGTATGCACTTAAGCCTCACAAAAAGCAACTAAGGACAAATTAGCTAGTGTGGGGTGAAGGGGACATTTGTCCCAGCTGGAAAGAGTTAAAGGGTGTGTGATCAGCAGATCTCAGTCATCTTCAATCTATTATCAGCATCAGAAATGAATGCCACCATTGCATTTGTGGCCAGAACTGAAGCTCTGTAGCACTCTGTGCCTTCAGTGCATTATTAGCATTCATGATGTGCATCAGGTCATTTGCACCCACATGGACCACTTTTTTTTTTGCTCCTCAACCTAAAATGGGGGTGGGAGGTAACAGAGAAGGGAAAAGCACTGAGTACAAGAATTGCTAGCTACACCCACAACCCACATAAGTCAATCCCCTAGAAATTAAATGTATGCAAAATTGAATGAAGAAAACTAAACAAATAAAAATAAAAGCAAATCACAACTGGTAGTCCAAGAACAGAAGAGGCTCAACATGACCAAATAAAGTTCCAAGAACAGAAGAGGCTCAAATCACAACTGGAACAATCCAACAAAAAATCTAAAATTCTGTACTAAATATTATTAACTAATTAAAGTCCATCCATCTATCTGCTGGCTGGTAATCTGCATTATCCTGTTTCTGCAACTAGAAGGTGCAAGGCATTGAAAACCTGTTTTTGTAGAGGCACTAATGTGTTGCTGACTGCACATGCATGCATGAGTATGAGGGATTTTTAGAGAATGCCAGTTCAATTACTGCATATCTTTCGGAGTTTGAGTTCATCTGGAACACTCAGAGAAAACCTACATCAGTGCAAGGTAGATGTGCAGACTCCACACAGAAGGCACCACTGTTTGCAATTGATTGGGAAAACTTCTTTCTTTCATTTTATCCAGGCCTGAGTACTGCAGATCAGTCACAGCATACTCAAGCATCTATCTATCTATCTATCTATCTATCTATCTATCTATCTATCTATCTATCTATCTATCTATCTATCTATCAGTGTGTATATTTACATATCTGTTCTGCATTTCAGCACCTCAGGATCAAGAACTAAAGATGATTACATGCTAACCTAGTACTTTAGCACACTTCTGACAAGATAGAGAAACTTTTGAATGTACGCTGGCAGCTGGCTTAGGAATTCCTACTTTTTGCTGATTCATTTGAGCTCTCATATTGTCTAAGTTTTCAGTTTCTTCTGGACCTTGTCTATTTCACTAGATCAGTCTAGTATTCCTTTCTTCTGTCAAAGTAGTCTGCTAATGTCATATAGGCAGTTGTGATTTATTTAGGTGCTTTTATTCTGTCTGTCCCCAGATGGATGAAGCTGTCTTAGTGGCAGACTGTATACAGGACAATCATGTCAGGAGGAGTTGCATCGTGATCCCTTCTCTCGGGAAATTATGGCAGCAGCACATCTGTGGGAAATTGTGAAAGCCAAAAGAAAGATTTTCTCCTATTTGTTTCTTTAAATATCAGGCAATGTTTTATTTGATAACATATAACACACCATTTACAAACAAGCATACAGGTTTACTCATATCAGTGCACCTTGTACTGGCTGACATATCATCACTAAAATTATAAAAAAAAAAAATTAAACCTAAAGAAACTATTCCTCCTCTGTTAAAATCTCATATGCTTAGATTTTTACTTATGCTGCTTATAGCAATATATAAATCACTGTCTCTCTGTTGTTAACCTATCTCATGTACTACATAACGTATTATATTTAGACCAAACCTGCTGCTGGACTCCTACATTTCCACATGACACCTACTCTCTAGAATTATCTCCCTACCATATTTCTCCGGTCCTTCTTCCTCTGTCTGAAGTATGATTGCAGTATCCCTCAGTAGGCCCTAAGGTTCTCCATCTCCTCCATTTCCTCTTGACAAACCACTTTTCCTTTGCTCTTCTGACTAATCACACATTTATCACACCCTCACAAGGCTAAACATTGCTTCCCCTACATTACTGCTAGTCAGACTATTCCTTTCTTACCCTTAAAATGATACATTTCTTTTCACATAGAGACATTCCCTCATAAATCCACTCCCCAACTGTGGTACATCCACTCACTTCTAAAGCATATGGGCCGCCTGTATTGGTTCTACTAAATACTTTCTCCTCTTCTTCAGAGATACAAAGATATGAAATAATATTATATTCCTTAATTCAGATATCCCCTCATGCAAAAAATCAGGAGTAACTTTTAAATATTGTCTTTATTTATTTATAAATGTGAGAGAATAACTGTTTTTTCTAATAGCAAGCATTTTCTGAATGAAAATAAAGCTATAACTGTTAATGACTGCCATTGCTATCATAACAATAGTATTCAGTCATCTGCTGGAAAACCACAAACTGTATCAGGGACAGATCAAAAGTATGTGACAAAATCAGGTATTTCTACTAATTCAGGAATATCTGAGAGCCATGCTTACTATTGAAGTCATTGACACAAAGTATTTAATAAAGTCATTGCACATTGATCACAGAAAGTTTGGATAGGCATCTTTGGAAATATGAATACTATTATATTAAAATTTTAAATTATGAATTCCACGAAGTTGACCATTCAGAAAATGAAAAGCTTAATATTTGTGTAAGCATCAAAGAACTTGTAAAAATATTATCCACGTATGAAACATTTGATTGCGTTGGATTAGTAAAAATATTATCCACTTATGAAACATTTCATTGTGGAGGATTTTGTTGTAAAACATTTAGGAGTTATTATGACTGAGAATTCCATTACTATAGATGCTGACAGTATGAAGCAGCTGAAACCCACTTTTAGTGAAGCAAAAACACAGTGTTGCTGACCTGCACCTCCCATGTGGGGAGGGGGCCCTATATTCCCCTAACTTTTGTTTTGCAATATGGGCACTTACACTAATTATCATCAGAGTGTTGTCACATTTCCTGCATGCTTCTATTATGAGTAAAAGAAATAAAATGCACTGATGATTGGAATTTCCTAACTTAATACTGCTGTTATCAATGTTATTTGGCTTGATATTAAGTGGACATTTGGCAGAGTTTACAATACCAAAAGCTAAAACAAGCACCCATCTTGAATAATCCAACAATACATCTCACTCATTCTTGTACCTACATATGAATGTAACTACAGATTTTCTCTGCTGGATCTGCCGTATGTCATCTCTGGCATCATACCTCTCAACCTCTCAGTGCAAAAATTCTTAACAAAGCCAAAATAATGGAGGGACAAAAGTGCAAAATCAGGAACAGATTTTAAATATTGCTTTTTAAGGTTATGAAGTTGCTAGAATAACAGGTTTTACTGTAGCATACATTTTCTGAAGGATGTGAGTGGCACTGATATTTTATGCTAATTCTGGGGATTCGTTAGTGTCTATTTTACTCAAAGCATTTGCTTCTCTATTTTTAGAAACTCTATCATAGCCTTTTTCACTAAGTTGATCTGTCATATCTTGTGACATGACTTCTAACTGTATTGCATCAGAAGTATGACTGTATGCCCTAAAATAGTGACCAGAGTCAAGAGATATGGTTTTTTTTTACTTGAAGGAATGCAGTGATGTTTTTGACATATTTTTCACATTATGGTCCTTCCTATAAAATCTTGATTTCGTATGGTGGCCACCGCATGTCACATTTTATCAGGCCACCATATCCTTAAACATAGTGTAAAGTGGCATGACGTAGCTGTACAGACCTTGTTTAATTCATTCTCATGACAGTAACTGTATTCATAAAATGGATCATGGTGCTGACATGAAGGCACATTACTTTTATGAACTCTGCATTGATGTACATAGTATACACCACTGTAAACTGTGTACATCAATGCAGTATACACCTCTGTATTATGCACATGGATCGTATCTTGGGGATCAGTAGTATCAAGTCTATAATGAGTGCATAACTGGTACCCAACAGAAATATCAGCCACAGGGGGTACATTTGCCTTGTTTGGAAGAGATACATTTGGATGCTTTACTCAGCCTGACAGCAGAGTGCTTCTGTGTGAGGTCCTTCACAGCCATAGGTAAGATGGTTTCATTAAATATCCTCATTTCATTAACCATGCCTGTAGAGGATGATTGATTACCACATGTTGCAATGAGTGGGTTCCAGATGTGGAACTATTACTACTGAAGAGTGTACTGCAGAGGCAGGGGGCTATAAAGTGAGTGTAGTCATCATGGTAGCAGCTCAGATTGAATGGGTGGGGGTAAGTAGCCATTTTGCTGCTCCACAATGGGATTCTCCTGTTGGATGTTGTACATCTTGCACTGATGTTGTTGCTCTGCTATGTAATCCTATGCGATACGTTGCCATGAGAGAAGGCAGCAGTATTTCCTTGTAATTTTAATAAGAATCAGTGTGTGGTTCTGCTCTCATAATCTGTTTGATAGGCACCAGGCCATATGCAGTTGTTTTCTTTTTTTTTTTTTAATGACAGGAAATAATCTTAGGGGGTGAGGAGACTTATATATATGCTCCATATATGGAGCACCGTGGCACTACAAAAGGAAAACAATGGCTGCGGGGACTTCATCCATTGTGTAGCCGTGTTTATGAACTGTTTTGTGCTTTGACGCACATTCTATAATGTGCACTAGCCCCTCCTCACAGACTGTGAAACTAATACATCCCTTCTTCAATACAGCTTGAAATTGTTGTCCATCAGAATTAAACAGATCTGACAAAAGCACATCCAAAACATTCTATTTTTTTCATTAAAAGAAGATTTCATCAGTAACGCTTACACACCATAGCAGATTTTCAAGTGTCTGATTATTTTCTATATTGGCATTTCCAAGTAAATATTCATTAGCATAGTTGAAAACAATAGTAGCACCTCACATACTTGTTCCTGAAATCTGATAATACACATTCTATTCTACAAAAATGGACATATCAAAGGATTGTCTCAATATTCCTAGCTGATTTGTCTGACATAAAACAAATACTTTGCTTCAACCTTTAGATTAAATGCATAAAATGATTCACATTTAAACTCACAAACTATTGTTTATTTACTGTGCAGGTATCAAACTCATTCAATATCTAAAAATATTCATGTCCTTAATATATGTATTGGTTTACCGACAAAATACTTTGGCTGTGTCTGATAATAAACTGAAACAGTATCAATTAGCTAAGCAATGCAGGACATGCTGGGCTGCCAGCTCCATTACTCTACTGGTGGATGAAACTTAAAGTCTCTTGCTTTGACGGGAGCTGCTCAGAGTCTGTTGATTTTAGCCAGAGATCGGCAGTGCATCTGCACTGAAATCCAAGGCATCCACTACAAACATCTGAAGAGTAAGTATATTTAACATCTGTATTGTACATTGATAGCTGTATTTATCTGAAATGCTGCTTCAGTTTTTCTGATTGTGTCTGCATTTTTTTCTGCACTTTCAAATTCTGCACTACTGCCTTATATACCATAGGCTAGATTCAGACTTACTTTATCTAAACTGTTTGGTATCACTGTGCTCTAAACCAGCCATCTTATATTAAGAGGGCATTCCTGCACCCTTGTGGCAGAAGTGTGGAGCTCAGGCTCCAGCTGAGTTGGGGATTGCTGGAAAAAGGCTCAGTTTGGGGCTTTCCCATTGGTAGTTTGTCTTCAAACTGTTGAATTTCACCTGTATTTAAGCTTTGCTTTTGCTTGTAGCTGTACATCACACAAATGGGGTTAGCACTGCCCTGTATAGACACAAATGCCTAGAAACCTAAATTTTTCCTAGACATCTGTCAGTAGAACCTTCCCAAGTCCCCTGTTGCTCTGCAGGCAACACTTGCACACTGAGCAACATCACCACAGCTCTTCACCCTAAACTGTCAAAAGAATAATCCCCTCTGTTACTACTACATTATAAACAGATCTAACATCCACTCCCCAGCAGTACTACGGTATAATGTACTATTATGGGTGGTCACTTTCCTACCATTTCTCAGGCCACCCTGATTAACTTGGGCATCCTGAGGCAATGTAATAATTCCCTCATGTATATTGACAGCCACTTAGTCCTGAAACAAATACCGTATGTGAGAGTTGTAATTGCACTTTCAATTTGGAAACAGTCCTCTCACATAACAAAAAACAAGACATCACACAAGTTGTCAGTTCATCCACTTTACCTCTCACACAAGTTCAGGACACAACACATAAACCCACATATGCTGACATATTCACTAGAAGCCTACCAAAAGATCAGAGACCTCCCAAGCTCAAATTATCTGAACACACCTCAACATGTATAGAAACCACTTCACATAGCAACACACATATCATTGTCTCACCAAATAAGCCCTTGAGGCTAAACACCTCAAAACCTAATGTCTTGGTTAGGGGGGATACCATAGTGAGGCACAAAGATGTCTCCCTCACAAGGCTGGACATGGAAAGGGTCACGGTCA
Organism: Protopterus annectens; assembly: GCF_019279795.1. NCBI lineage: Eukaryota > Metazoa > Chordata > Ceratodontiformes > Protopteridae > Protopterus > Protopterus annectens. The sequence continues at coordinate 1,073,078,506 of NC_056727.1, read as the reverse complement.
GCTGCCCATTGGGTGCCATGATCCATCAGATCATGACTGCACTCAGGTTACTTAACAACAAGTGCCGTTATGACTCTGTTATAGTCTATGTTGGAGTAAATGACTTGAGATGTACCTCCCTGTACTATATGAAGAGAGACATGACTGAATTCTCAGATTATGTGTCCCAGGCAGGTATGACCCTAACCCTAAGCAGCATTCTACCTTCACCCAGGATGATGCCACAATATAAACAAAAAATGTTTGACTTCAACAGTTAGCTTAGTTTCTGGTGTTATTCCAGGTGATCCAGTATTTGTCAGCCTGGGAAGATATGGACAACAGGCTATGCTGCTTTGCCAGAGATGGTCTGCACCTGTCTTCCTTAGGCTTCTGGATACTGGCTAAGGTGCTTGCTTCCCCCATAGTGCCTTTTTAAGGCAATGCTAAAAGGCCAACATTTCCAATATAGCCAAATCCACTCAATACAAACTCAAGGTTCTGCTGCTTAATGCTAAGAGTCTAAACACGAAACTGCACTCACTGGAAGCACTCCTCACTTTGGAAGATGCTGATGTCTGTGCAGTCAATGAAACATGGTTCAAGGTCACAGAGAGCACCACAATTGTGCAAGGCTAGAATGCCTTCCACACATTCAGAACTCAGAATGAGCAGGAAACAGTCAAAGGTGGAGGTGTATCCATTTCATTAAAGCCAAGTACACCTCAGCATTGTTCAAACAGTATGACTTTCTTGAACTACTCCATGACCAATTAACTATAGGCAAAACACCCAACCACATCATTGCTAGCTATAGGTCCCCCTCCATGAAACAAGAGAAACAAAATGCCTACCTGGACTTACTGGAGTTACGGGACATACAGCCCAACACCTTATATTGACTGGGTAATATACACAAGCTCAAACATGCTTGTGCATAGCTTCCTGGACTTTGTCAATGCAAATGCTCCGGAACAGATAGTCTGCTCCATCACATGGGGCTTTAATGTCCTTGACATAGTACTCACCAACTTGGGTAGTCACTGCACTGCCCTCTGTGTGATGCCCTCCCTGGTAAGGTCAGACCATAAATAAGTCACATTTGAAGTAACTATTGGACTCCACATCCCCAAAAGGACAAAAAAAAAACTAAGGAACTTTCCCAAAGCAAACCACAACCTATTAAGTGATGGCATAAAACTTTTTATACCCTCTACAATCACAGACAATAGTGACTCCTATGCAGAGATGTACACAAATGCCATGTTTAACCATCTTAGCAACTGTATAGACTCGTCTGTACCTGACCAAATTAAACCCAGGCCCTCTCATAAAACAAGCCACGTTGGTGAACATCTAGTATAAACAGATTGTACAACAAATGGAAGAAACTGATGTCCAAGAAGAAGAGACATCTGCCTCTGCAGTGGAAGAATTCCCTCCAGAGACTGAACAAGCAAATTAGAAGTCTTGTAAAGTTTTCCAAAGCTAATTATGAAGCTAAAATAGCATCCTTAACTAAGGACAATCATAAGGCATTCTTCAACTATGTGCTGTATTAGTAGTAGATGGTACTAGAAGATGATACCACTCACACTATACCAGAGCAAATTGCCAACTTGCTAGCTGACAAACTTCAACCCGCTCTCTCCACCAGCCATACCTCAAAGCATACCTGACACCAGTTCTCCACCTATTATCTCTAGAGATGAAGTCATATCTGCAGTCTCCAAAGCCAAAAACATGGCTTTAATGAGACCAGATAACACCCCAGGTTGTTTACTAAGCAATCTAAAACAGGACCTAGCTGACCCACTTGCCATTCCCTTTAACCATAGCCTGAGAACTGGCTTTGTACCAGCAGAATGGAGAACAATGACATAATCCCCTTCCATAAAGGGCGGAGCCATCATATGACCATGGGAACTATAGACCCATAAGTCTAATCGGCCTAATCTGCAAGGCTATGGAAAGGATCATCATGGACCTTATCAACAAGGACATAGGCAACTTTCAAACTCTAGACCCAACCCAGTCAGGTTTTGTTAAGGGTAGATTATCACCAAAGTACTGGATGAAGGTAAAACTGTGTATACCACCTATCTGGACCTAGACAAAACCTTTGGCACAATCCCACATTCAGGTGTCATTGAAAAGCTCTCCCAGCTAGGTGCTAAGCCTTAAATCACTAGATTGGTAGCTAACTGGCTCACCAACAGAACACATACTGTCAAAGTTGGTGACTCCACCTCTACTAGTAGACCCGTCAACAGTAGTGTACCACAAGGGTCTGTACTGGGCCCTTTACTAATTGGAATCTATTTCTCAGAAGTACAGGCTAAAGTAGATGGCCTTTGGCTTACTAAGGTCACTGATGATTGTAAACTAGGTGCAATCATTGAGTCCTCCAATGATGTTAACATATTAAAGGAGAAACTAACACAAACAAATGACTGGTGCCAAAGTCACAGACTAAAACTAAATGCAAAAAAGTGAATTAATATCTCATTTGGCAAAGCAGAATTCCCCACTAATTACAATAATGATAGCACCCCTTTAAGGTCAAACCCAGTGGTGCAAGATCTGGGAACACAGGCAGACAGCAATCTGAACTTTAACCACCAAATTTCTATGGTGGTAAAGAAAGCCTTCAATATTGCACATCTCATAAGTGAAGGCATTGCATCCAGGTCTATGGATGTTATAACCTCTCTTTATTCAACTCTCATCAGACCATTAATAGAGTACAATGCTCCCTTCTACATGTATGGCACCGGACACCTGCAGCAACAGGAGTGACCACAGAGGTTTCTCACTAAGGGCCTCTAAGCCATGACCAACGTGAACAGACTGAAAGTCCTGACATTGTACTCTGTATCATATAGGCTACTAAGAGGCAACTTGTGCCTGGCCTATAGGGCAGGCTCTAAATCCTGACCTGATAGAAATGGAAATGAAATAGCACTAGTCACTTACTCTAGGGATCTCAGCCTTGTCAGTAACATTAACAGAATATGCTGGAGAGACAGGTATGTCTCCCAGAGATTGCCACTGCTCTGGAATAAACTTCCAATTCAAGTGAAGCAGAGCTCTTCAATGACCCTGTTCAAGTGCAGCCTGGACAAATGGATGGATGACCACAAATTCACCCTGGGGTGGCACACATGTCCCTCATGGACAGAGGTAGTCAGTGCTGATCTGTAAAGCACATCCATCTAACCAAGGACAATTTGGGCAACCTGGAATTAACATGGCTAGGTTTATAAAGGCTCTAGGGCCGCTAGCCTAGTAACCTCCTATGAACTTATGAACCTATTACTGCCTGAGCTTCAACTCACAGACAATCAGAGTTTCTCCATAGGAAACTGCTTTCAGTAAGCTGTGCCAGAAGTTATTCCCTTTTGGGGGGAATTTTCCCTTTTTTGAGTAACTGTTACCTTAGAGTTGGTATATATAACTTTGGGGTGTGTGGAAGGCTTACCACTCACATCTGGGGTTGTAGGGTGGCTCGACCTTCTGCAAAAACACTTAAAAAGTTTTTTTTTTTTTTTTTTTTGGTGAATGCAGTTCAGGGAGTCTGATCCTTGGTGCATTCACTTTTGTTCACTTATAGTGGAAGCCTATAACTTCGCTGGAATAAGGAATAGTGCATTTTAGGGAGCCCACATATTTAACCACGTAACTGATAAACATTTCAAAAAATGAGTACTTGTACCTTAGTAATATAGTTTAAAAACTGATATAAAAGTTGTTTGGCTAAAGAGGTTGAATTGGAATGAGTCTATATTTAGAGTAAGATAACAGAAACACTAAAATGTGGCAGTTGGGGCAGTGGTCATGAAAACTATATGCTAAGTGTATATCAAAATGGTGGCTCATTTTGAATGAATATAATGGTAAAGGAATAATAGATGTCTGTTTCTCTTTAAAATTGCATCTCAAACACATTCTTTGAATTATGTACCTGAAATTTTCCACTGGTGGTTTTATATTAACTGGACATTACAAAAGCAATTATATTATAAATCTACGTGTCTCAGATTGTGAGCTGGTGATTTAATGAAGAAATATTTGTGAAGACATGTTAAAGTAAATCAGTTTTATGTGTTTATTTGGCATATATATATATATATATATATATATATATATATATATATATATATATATATATACACACACACACACACACACACACATATATATATATATATATATATATATATATATATATATATATATATATATATATATGGGTCCACCTGGAAACACCAACATGCGAAAACACCGACAACGAAGTCACCGACACCACAAAACTGAAAGTTCAAAAACACGAAACTTCACATACCCAACAAACCACAATCCCGACAGTCAACAAACAAAACAAATCCCCTGTCCAAAAAGCACACACACAACACAAGCACACCAAAAACCTTACAAACCTACACTAAACCTTACATACACAACTATCTATGCACTAACCTTAACCCAAACCCTAACCCTAAGGTCCTTCACTATCACACACTCACCTAACCCGCGCCCTAACCCTAACTCACTTAACCCACCCCTAACCCTAAAGTCTGTCACTACCACACGCTCACCTGACCCGCGCCTTAACCCTAACTCACTTAATCCACCCCTAACTGTACAGTCCGTCACTATCGCACACTTACCTTAACATGTCGGTGTTCTCAGCGTCGGGATTTTCAACTGTCGATCATCTCCATTGTCGATCTTCCGGTGTCTGTGTTCTCGTCGTCAGGGTTCTCAGGTAGACCCATATGTGTATATATATATATATATATATATATTATATATATATATATATATACATATATATATATATATATATATATATATATATATATATATATATATATATATATATATATATATATATATAGTTTTTTTTACATTGTAGACCCACTGCCTGCTAATAACAGTCTCTGTCTTGTTCAAATGGTCCTTTCATTCCCAAAGCAATGGGACAAGAACCAACTCAGACAGACCATTACTGAATCAGGCATCAGATGTGGTTAGCATTTTTGCTGTTTTAGAGCTTTAAACCACTATACATGTTCAGTAACATGTTCAGCAGTTTGTTCAGTTAGGATCAGCGATACCTCACCCACTTTTGTGCGACATAACCCTTCAGGTGTTCCCTGCCCCACTTGAAGCCAACACTACTGTGGGATCTCCATTCTCTACTGGGAATTCAGCCATGGAACCATGGGGACAGAGTATGTGCTGCCTACTACTTCCCCTGAGGAGAGGCGAGCCAGCAAAGCTGCATCACTTCTCCCTCCGCCACACCAGATCCAATGGGTGTCTGAATTGCTAATTGAACTTATGTCACTGGAATTGTAGTCTGGCAGCCGTCTCTCCCTCCCAACAGAGTTGGATTTGTTTATATGATATATTTGCTAATCTGTTTTTGTATGTTTGACAACATAATTAACTGTGGTGGCCATGGGTATGTGATTTATACGATATCTGAACTGACTGATTTGGCTGTTTTCCAACTGACAGGGAAACTAATATGCTGTAAGTCTCTCCCAAATCATATGGTCATGAACAATAAGCCCAGCCCAATGAGAAATGGAATATCAGCTGTTTGGAACCAGTCTTGTTCCTTCAATCTTATTCATGGTTTGTGATTTTTGGTGAGGATGGAGGCATAGACTGATAGATAAACAGAGAACTTTGAGAATCCATCTCCCATTTAACCATCACAGATCAGTACAAGAACTGTAAGGCTGCACCAACTGCTGCGCCAGCTCTACTTTTTATCCACCATCTCTTAGAACAAGACACCAAGGTATTTACAGTTTTCCACTAAAGGTTGATATATTCCACCCTTCCAAACTGAAAAAGGATTCCACTTTTTTTTCTGAGAGTTCCATTGTGTTATGGGATTCCAACCATTCACTGTGTTCTGACAACATGTAAATAATTTTTTCATCGATTCTCATATTATATTGAATATTGTTCATTGAATTGGACCCCACACAAAAATGATGTTTTTGTGTTTCTTTTTATTGCAGTCAATGATGTTTTTTTTGACAGAACTAGTTCTGATGAAAGTAGACTGTTTTCAACCATAGATCTTGTCATCAGATTTTAGAGGTTCTGATTCTCATCCTAGCCTCTTTACTTTACAAATGAATCATTTGATTGCATCTCACAGATACTGGTAGTCTGAAGACAACATCATTTGCAAATAAAAATGTCACCTCTAACTGGGCATCCTGACCTAAAATGCCTCTTAATATCATATCCTAGAAAATCAAACACCAGTGGTGTAAAACTGTAACCATGGTGAGGAAAGACCCACCATTAAAAAATTAATGTAATGCCAAGCATGTGAATACAGGTTTCTTCGCATTCATATTGAGACTAAGTAACATGCAACAGTGGCTGTAATACCACACATGCTACCACGGAACCTGCCACAACATATGCTAGGGCTTGCGTTCATAAGCATTCTGGGTTCAATGTTGATAGAACAACAGTCGCAGAATTATTAAGTGAAGTTATACATGAGAAACTGTCTGAGAAGAGGCAATGCAAACACTGAGTTCTGGCTGTGAAAGGGAAATTCATAATACAACCAAAGGAGACAGTGCACGACTAGCTTTGAAGGCTGAATTTGCTGATAAGATTTTCCAGTGAAGAAAGGAATCAGTGCTACATGGGAGAAGAAACCTATTTATGTTCATGCTTCTTGAAACTTTACTTATACTTAACAATTCTGATTCTAAATATTTGCTATTTTTTACTAGTAAAACCCATCATATTTCCAGCATACCACATAAATATATTTTTCTGGATTTACAAAATTTTATACTTGTCAATGATTGGTTAAGGTTTTATATCTGACATTGGCTTTGTGTGTGTGTGTGTGTGTGTGTGTGTGTGTGTGTGTGTGTGTGTGTGTGTGTGTGTGTGTGTGTGTGTGTGTGTGTCTACTCGCATGTGTGAGCATGTTTATCTGACAGCTCAGTCCTATATACACAATGAACAGCTATATTTTTTCTGCTGTAGTTTTATAATTTATTATTCACATTTCATCCTTGGCCACCATGCTTTGACTTTTGTTTGAAGAAAAGAAAAAAAAAATCACTTGTGCTGAGAACTTTTATGTAGCTCTAAGAGGTCAGACTTTCAATAGGACCTAGTTTAGTTTTGAATTTCTAAGTCATAAAGATGAAACAAGCAAAACTGTAGAAGAATTTAGTTACCCAGGCCAGAACTGAGGCAATACCTATCACTAGACACTTCACCTGCACTGGGACCTGTGATCACTCATAGACAGTGACTGACAATACCCACAGAATATGCATGTTGTGTTAAAGATTCAGTGACATTCAAAGTTATTTTTGAACTCTAAACCAATGGCATGAGTGTTATAGTTTCTGCCACAGTTACAGCTTAGCCTGACATGTAGCTTTTACAGTAATATGCAAAATAATAATTGCATGGCTACGTGGAAATGTAACAGGCTGATTAAAATTCAGACCTCAGTGACTCAACAAAAAAGATAAATATAAATTATTTCTTTATTGTGGAATACCATTAGGATGGAAGGAGATTCAAATCTGTAATTTCTAAAAATTATAACATTTTATGAGTTAATTTGAACTGCTTCATTTGTCAAAAGAATCGAGCCTGTGTATACCCTCCTCAAAGCAAACACGTTGTCTGCTTGTGTTTTGGCTGCAGCATCTGATTTAATAAATGGATCTTGTGCATATAGAAAGGGAAGTTAATGATTAGGCCTGTGTTTTCATCAGGAAACCATCCTGTTTGCTTTTCCTTTTATGTCTTCTTTAGAAGCTAGCTTGTTCCCAGGCTGAGAACAAGGCAGCCTTTATATTCACACCTGGGTCCAGCTGAAGTGTTCTGACAGAAAGCAAAGCTGATAATAGAACCTAAAGGGAAATGGTAATGAGCAACAGTGCACCTGGAGAGTTAATCTCGCCCTCCTCCTTGGCTGCGCATTCGTGGAAATGTACCTGCTTTATTGAATATTGCAGTACATGATGCATAAAATAATACCAGAAAGTTACTTGACGTTGTACTTATGAAGGACTGATTCAGTTCTGATTGTTCAGGCTAAGATGCAATCTAAGGAAAGCTGGGGACTACAAAAAAGTTGGGGGGAGAAGACGTCCCTTTTCTCTTTCCCCTGTTCCAAATGTTGCCCCCTTTTTGATGTCTCTACCACTGGTAAGTCAATGGACAGTCATGATGATGAAATATGCGTTAGCACGATGCATCCACTTACTGTTACTCAACAAGATTTATAAGAGAATACTATTTACAAATCATACATTTGACAGCATTAAAAACTAGGACTATCAGAATAATGCATTTGAAAAGTAAAGTTGCACAATAATTGTTTAAATGTAACCCTGCAAATTATAGTAAAACACCACCTTCAGGTATTCAATCTGCTTATTTATTTTGTAGTTTTCTTTGTCCTAAAGCTTGAAGAAATTCATGACTCTATGTATCTATGCATTTAGGCATCTGTGTATGTCTGTCTGTCTATCTAGCCATCTGTCCATCAATCTAGCTCTCTCTCTCTGTATCTAATTTCTGTCTTGTTCATCTCTTCTTTTATTCAGTTAGTAAATTTGTGCTTACAACTTGGAGCAGTACTGTTAAATCATGTAGGTGTTACATAAATTATAGGAAGCAGATATCAGAGATAAATGTCTATAATAAAATGTCCCATATTAATAGGTGTTAGAAGCACTGTACATACTGTAAGCCATCACTCATATAGACACAGTGTATACACACACACACACACACACACACACACACACACACACACACACACACACACACAAAATCACACATAGACACAGCATACCTCTCGATTTCTTAGCACAAGAAATCTGCTCAAAGCCTAAAATAATGGGGGGAGCCAAAATATAGGGACAGATTTTAAATATTGTTCTGATAAACTTAGAAAGTTGCCTAGAATAATATGTTTTGCATTATCATGCATTTTATGAAGGATATGAAATATGAAATATGAAAGTCAAATTTATGTCACTTATTTAGTGACTTCAGTTATCTGTGATTTGCCAGAAAACTGCAAATTTTATGAGGAACAGACCAGAAATATGAAGCAAAAATCTGGACATTGACATGTATGAGATACACAAACAAATGCACTGTCACAAATGATCACACACACACACACAGACACACACACACACACACACACACACACCTGCTCATGTGAAATATATTTTTAGACACTTTACAAATGAATATTATCAGGATAATATTGTCTAGCAGTAACAATTTATGGAAAAGGCAAGTACCAAAGCTTTTCAAGTACTGTCAAGGAAAGAATGGCTGTGTAGGGGGAATTAGAAGTGACCAGCTGTGATAGTCACAGAATAAGCCAGGTGTGAGAGTTTTTTTTTTTTTTTTGCTGTGTTGTAAATGTCAGTAATTTGAGCTCTTTCAGGTGATGTGGCATACTAACAGAAAAGGTACAAAAGGGCAGGCTTCATAGGTTCGTACAAGGCTAACTGCCCTTGCGAGCCATTTTAAGCCTAGCCAATTATCCTCTGTGAGATTCAAACTCTGTACCTTGCGTTTGCAAGGCAAACACCTTAACCATTAGGCCATCCTCCCAACCCCTATCATGTAAAGGGGGGCACTTGTATTCAGGTTTTATATCATATTAATTATTAATATGGATAAGCATCTTTCAGATGGAGCATAGAGTAAGGCAGAGGACAAGAGTCCCACAGCACCCACCACATAGGCATGCTTTGATGGTTAATCTTGTTTCAAAGTGTGAGAAAGTTAGCTTGTGCATAAGGACTGCGGGTCTGGATGAAGCCTTGATTCACTGACAGTTGACCCAGTCATTTCACAATAATGAATGGATAAGACAGAGGGAAAGAGAGAGAGAGATAGACAGACCGGCAGGCAGGCAGACAGATAGATATGCAGACTGAAAGACAGACAGGCAGGCAGAAAAGACCTGCACCATCTGCACTTTGTGAAGCCACCATTACTTATGAGTGGTATAGCTACAATAATACCCCTAAATTCAACTGTCAGGTTTCTTTCTCTAGGCACCAAGGGTGGCTCATGCTGTAGGACTGCAGGACTGCAGCCCCCCACCTGTAGAAAGAAAAAAACAAAACTAATCGTAAAGTCCCGGAACTCCTGTAGAAAGAAAGAAAAAAGAAAAAGAAAAAAACAAATTGCAATGTCCCAGAACTCCGCGCATGCATGCTTGGAGTTCCTAGAACTCACAGAACTCCAGATTGCTGTGTCAGGCAGTCCGGACAGGGGGGAAGGCATCTCTGCCCTGCAGATGCTCAGAAGTCTGTGCAGTGACAACTGCATAGAACGGAAGAACTCTGGACTGCATCATCTGCAGGCTGGAGCCTACTGTTGCGGGGAAAGGGGCTTGCACGGGCGGGACTGAAACACTGAGAACAAGCTTGCACAGTATGGGGAAAGGAAGGGAAACCAGCTGTTAGCTTGCACAGAATGGGACTGTGAATTCAGGTCCTGTTAGCTTTAGAACTGAGAAGTGTGTGTGTGTGTGTGTGTGTGTGTGTGTGTGTGTGTGTGTGTGTGTGTGTGTGTGTGTGTGTGTGTGTGTGTGTGTGTGTGTGTGTGTGTGTGTGTGTGTGTGTGTGTGTGTGTGTGTGTGTGTGAGCTTTGGGACTGAGAAGTGTGTGTGTGTGTGTGTGTGTGTGTGTGTGTGTGTGTGTGTGTGTGTGTGTGTGTGTGTGTGTGTGTGTGTGTGTGTGTGGGATTGTGTGTGTGTGTGTGTGTGTGTGTGTGTGTGTGTGTGTGTGTGTGTGTGTGTGTGGGTGTGAGCTTTGGGATTGAGAACTGTGTGTTTGTGTGTGTGTGTGTGTGTGTGTGTGTGTGTGTGTGTGTGTGTGTGTGTGTGTGTGTGTGTGAGCTTTGGAAATGAGAAGTGTGTGTGTGTGTTTGTGCGTGTGTGTGTGCGTGTGTGGGTGTCAGTTTGTGTGTGTGTTTGTGTGTGTGTGTGTGTGTGTGTGTGTGTGTGTGTGTGTGTGTGAGCTTTGGGGCTGAGAATGTGTGAGTTTTGGGACTGAGAAGTGTGTGTGCGTGTGTGTGTGTGTGTGTGTGTGTGTGTGTGTGTGTGTGTGTGTGTGTGTGTGTGTGTGTGTGTGTGTGTAATGCCCCAGTTACTATATACTGGTGGCTAGAGAGAACACATAGTGGTGGGTAGAGAATACCTCAAGCTTGAATCCTGTACCTTGGGTGTAGGTGGCAAGGGCCTGAATTCCCCACCCACCACCATTTGTAAAAAATTTGCAGATTTTTCCCTCATATTTTTTTCTGTTCTGTTCCTCATAAAATCTGTTTTTTGTATTTTTGCTTCCTTACACAGTCAGTAGTGCAGTGGTAGCATTGTTGCCTGACAGCTACAGGTTCTCTGGTTTGATTCTTGGCTGGGGTGCCTTCTGTTTGGAGTCTGCATGTCCTCCCATCTTACAAAGACATGTGTCTGGAGTGTTTCTCCCTGGGCCTCTGCTGAAAATTAGCTTTTGTTCCAAGTTAGACTTTCCTGGTTAACAATTGTAAAATTGGCTTTTGTTCCAAGTCAGAATTTCCTGGTTAACAAATGTTCTTCTTTTGGCTTTTCCCAGTAAGGGGTCGCCACAGCGGACCACCTGTCTGCTCATGATTGGCAGTGGAGTTTTACAGTGTCGAGTTGCCAGCCTGGTGCCCAACCTTCCACAGAAGGCACACACACATGCACGCACTCATACCTAGGGCCAATTTAGAGTGTCCAATCCACCTACAGCATGTCTTTAGGATGTGGGAGGAAACCGGAGCACCCGGAGGAAACCCACGCGACCACAGGGAGGACATGCAGACTCCGCACAGAAGGCACCCCAGCCAAGGATCGAACCGGAGAACCTCTTGTTGTGAGGAGACAACGCTAACCGCTGCACCACTGTGGCCACCCCTGGTTAGCAAATGTTAAATAAATAAAAATAACAAGCATTTGAATTTCAGACTTCATATTTTTCAGAAAGTACATGGTAACATAAAACCTTTTATTCTAGCAATTTTCTAAGTTTATAAGATGGATATTTGGAATTTGTCCCTATTTGTGGATCTGTATTCCCCCATTACTGGCTTCATCCAGGGCTTTTGTGCTAAGGTTGAGAGCTATGGTGAAAACTGAATTCACTGAATATGTTTGGCTAAGAGGTTGAGAGCTATGGTGAGAAATGAACTCACTGAATATGTCTGGGGGCTGTATTGCCCCATTATTGGCTTTGTTCAGGTGTTTTGTGCTAAGAGGATGAAAGCTATGGTGAGAACTGAATTCACCAAATTAAGTTTCAGTCTTCCTGTCTTTCGCAAAACAGCTGAGTTGGCATAGTGGTATGTTGCTCTGACTGTTTTGCCCAGGGTCCTGGGTTCAAGTCTTGCCAGTAAAATGTATGGTGGTAACACAGCATTTTATTCTAGCAACTTTCCAACATTACACAGATAATGGGCCGGATTCACGAAGGCTTGCATGGAGTCTAAGAGTAGTGTAAGACTCCATGCAGCCTTCGCGATCCAGGAACAGCCCAAAGTCCGTGTAAGAGACAAGCTAAAACGCTCTTACGGAGTGGCGTGGATAAGCTAATCACCTCACTTGCAGCCGAATAGCATGCAAATGAGGATGATTAGCGATCCAGGAAGCCCAGAACAGCCCGTGTAAGAGCCGTTTTAGCTGCAGAAATGTACTCAGTTGACAACTGAGTACGTTTCTGCAAAAACTGCAATGGAGCCATGTCAGCTCCAAATAAAGGGTGCATATGTGTCAGGCAGCATGTCAATGGCCAAATATGTGGCCATTGGCAAAGTAACCTGATGCAAATATAATAAAAATATAATTTTTTTTTTTCGGCGATTGCCGATGTTTAAACCCAGCGCAGCCCCGTGCAAATGGGCTGCACTGTATAAAACATAAAAACGAAGGTTTTAAACCCACAAATGTGGGTTTTATGCAATACATGGAATGTCAATGCAGGGACCAGCAGACCAAAACCAACATGGCCACCGTGTAGTGGTTGCTAAGGGGGGAAGCTGAGTCTAAGAGATGTAACTAAGCATTAGTAGGCAATCTGATGCAAATGAGTGTTAGGATACTGAATTCCACTGTCACATAGCAAATGAGCACAGTCTGAGTAGTGTAAGAGTTACAGAAGGGGGAGGAACAGAGTAGGAGATAGGTGACATCACAGGGGGGAATGGTAGAAAGAAATGCAGTTCATTGGAGGTCAGAGTTACATGACAGATGTCAGACAGATATCATGGAAAGAGGTGTGCCACTAAATAAGCATGAGAAAGTCTCTTGTTACACCAAAGTTTCTTGCTGGATGTATATGCGCACGTGTGCGCGCCATGAAGCGTGAGTAAGGCAGTGTGCGCACGTGTAAGGCAGTGTGCGCACGTGTAAGGCAGACTGAGCATGTGGGAGCATGTTGGGAGATGTTTAACACCGTTTGCACGGGCGTGCACGCGTTTTAATCCGAATAAGCAGATTCTGAACTGTGTAAGTATGTGTGCACGCGTGTAAGCCACTGTGAGCGTGTTTCTGCTGGTTTACACACGGCTTCACCCTGAGGAAACAGAAAGGAAAAAGGAAGCAACAGATTTAGTAGGAAGCTAGCAGAGAATACTGCTGGAGCTAGCAGGTGAAAACAATTAGATGCAGGCAAGTACACAGGCAGAATAGTAGCCCAGCCCGGCACTTAAAACTCTGCAAACAGCAGTGCAGGATGTTTCTCTCAAGAGACACTGCAAGACAGGAGTTAAGTTATCAGAAGTGAAAACTGAAAAAGCTGAACTCAGAGCAGAAATGTTAGGGGCTGCCATAGCTGTCATAATGAGACATAGGCGACTTGCTGAGGGTGGTGACAATGCAGATGCTGCCAGACAACCCACAGTGAGGAGACGGAGAAGAGTGAACAGGCCCAGGGTCACCTACCACGGGTTACATGAGCTGGAGATAGTAGAGCGCTATAGAGTGGACAGAGACCGCCTCACACACAGAACCAACAGAGGGGAACCCATCCCAGTGGAAACCAAGGTATGTGTTGGCCTAAGAATACTAGCAACAGGTACCTTCCAGAGACCAACTGGTGATATGATGGGGATATCACAGGCATCAACCTCCAGGGTACTGCACCAGTTCCTGGATGCCATGTCAGCACATGTCGGTGATCATGTATATTTCCCCAATGCCAGTGAGGTATTGGCCAGCAATATGCGTCTCTTCCAGCAAATAGCGGAATACCCTGAGGTAGTGGGTGCAATAGACTGCACGCACATATGCATCAAAGCACCAGCCGGTGAGCGGGGTAGGGCATACATCAACCGCAAGGGCTTCCCCTCCATCAACTGCCAGGTCATGTGTGATGCCCAGGGCATAATAATGAATGTGTGTGCTGGCTGTCCTGGGAGCTACCACGATTCCCACATCTGGCATTTGATGCAGCTGTACCAGACATTTGCCAATGGGGACATCCCGCATGGACACCTAGTGGGGGATGCAGGTTATGCACTGGAGCCGTGGCTGATGACACCGATCAGAAACGCACACACACCTGAACAGGTCCGCCATAATGAGGCACACGCACAAACACGTAATGTAATAGAGCATGTGTTTGGGCTGCTCAAGTCACGGTTCCGGTGTCTGGACACATCTGGTGGAGCCTTGCAGTACACACCAACTACATGTACCCAAATTGTCAAGGTATGTGCTATGCTACATAATATGATCTTGCGAAAACAGCTGCAGCAGGACCAGCATATGGCCGGGCCAAACAGCCCCCCACCATTGCCAAGGCCATCACAGGCAGAGCGTGACTCAGAGGAGGAACAACCTGAGCCTGCCCCAGTAGGCAGAAGGAGGCGTGCCCAGTATGCCCTGGCCTTGGCAAAGAGGCAACACATAGCACATACACTGGCTCAGTAGGAACCCTGGGAATGATACCCCTCTCTGACTCACTCATATAGTAACAGGGATGCCTAACATGACACAACCTGCTCTCAAACATGTACAGGGAAGTGTAATATGCGCATCCGACAGAGGCAGCCCTGCAGCACCACCTGAGGCATGAATGCTATGTGTTAAGTAATGTAACACCATGTACTATATGCACACCTGAGGACCCTGACTAACATCCTACCCTCACCAAGCATCATGCCACAACATGACAATGAGATGATCAAGTGCAATAATTGACTGAAGTATCGCAGTTAGTCAAAGGGGATCCAATGTGTGCCAGTCTGGGATGACATGCTGAGCATGACATGATGCACCACCTGCTAGGACTAGTGTGCACCTATCAGTGCAGGCCGTATGGATACTGGCAAAGGCTGTTGTTACCCACAGTGTGCCCTGAATAGGTAAGGCTCAAAACACAAACCTATCTCCATAGGTATCAGAAGGGATAAGAATAAGATAAGGGATAAGTCGAAACAGCAAGATGCATGCAGTCTAAACTCACCCAGTATGGAGAATGTTGATATCTGCGCTGTAACAGAAAACTGAGTCAAGGCTCACAACAGCACCCTAACACTACCAGGTTACACCTCATACTGTGCTGTACAGCCTCAAAACATGGAACAAGCTACAAAAGGAGGGTGACTAGCAAGAATTGTCAAGGATAACCACACCCCCATGTTGGTAACACAACAAAAAGCAGCAGCATGGACTAGCCATGGTCAAGTAACAGTGGCTAAAACTGCCCCCCCAGTTTATAGCCTGCTACAGACTACTGTCCCAACACCAGGAACTGCACCTGGCCTATGCTGGAATACATGAATATATCAAGTCCTCCAAACCACATTATATTGGGTGACTGAAAATACCCAGACATAGACTGGGAGCATTATACTAGCTCCAACAGTGTAGGACAAAATTCATAGAATCCATAAACCAAAAGGCCCAGGAACAACGTACCACTCCCACAAGAGGGGTAAGCATACTGGATGTGATAATCAGCAACATGGGTACTGGATGGCAAGATGAGAAGTGTATTGCTCACTGGTAAAACCAGACCATAGAGTAATCACACTGGATATACAAATCCTGACCACAGTCCCTGGCCAGAAAACCACAGTGGAAAACATGTGTTAAGCAATATTTGCACTCCTCCAAACTGATGTGGAATCCATTAAAGGTCCTGTGCAGGTGCAAAATATGGGCCACACCTCAGAACCTGTAATACAGCCATTCCATGAACACTGCCAGGAATGCTTGGATTATGCAATCCTAAATTAAAACAAGACACAATGCCATACAAGCAGGAATCTGGCATGGTGGACCCCAGCCATAACCAAACCATGCAAGAGAATGAGAAAGCTACCACATGATAGAGCAAACATAAACAATGAAGTAATCACTGATCAGTAGTATGGCAATAAAGTCTGTCCACACATACAATCCACTAAGGCCAGCCACAACAAGTTGAATCTGTGAATCCTGAGGCAATGTTACACCTGCCCCAAGTACACAGACAACCCCCAACTCCACCCAAGAAATACAAATATATGTGAGAGATGCAACCATCTATCCAAACTGGAGGCTGAGCTCCCTCAACTCAGTACTCCCAAAACTAGTCAGGAGGAGAAGGTAACCACACACACCACAAACACAGTCCCACATAGACCTATCACAACTGCAAACCAAACACATAAACACAGAAAAACATTCCCGGAGGCACAAATTACAAACACAGCACACCAACAGAGGCCTCTAAAGCAGACACCCAATCAAACAACCTCCAAACATAGCACATGCAACACATAGTACACAAAGCTGGTGTGCCAAACAGTCACAGGCCAGAAGGAGAAACAACATGCCTGATACAGTTGTAATAGGTGACTCCATAGTCAGACACACTGCTGTCCCACACACCAGACTGAACAAGGGAAAGGGTACAGTAAGCTGCCTGTAGGCTGCCACAATACGCCACATAACAGAAGTATGCAGGTCACTCCAAAGCAAGTAGAAATATGATGCAGTCATAGTCCATGCTGGTGTGAATGACCTGAGATGTACCTCCCTAGACTACATGAAAAGAGACATAGATGAGCTCTCTGATTATGTAGTCCAGGCCGGTATGACACTCACCGTTGCCAGCATCCTACCCTTACCAAGAATAATGCCACAGTACAAACACGGAATGATCAGTCATAGCAAGTGGCACACTTACTGGAGTCATTCAAGGGGATCCAATGTCTGTCTGATTGGGATATCATGCTTGACAAGCCATGCAGCTGTTCTTGGGATCGCTTGCACCTGTTACCACTGGGCGTCTGAATATTGGATAAGGCCTTTGCCACCTCCATAGAGCCTTTGTAGGCAAGGCTGAAAAGACTGACCCACCACCCTAGAAAACATAAGTGGAAAGAAACATAAGGGAAATGCTGACCAATGCCAGATGTGTAAACCCCAATATGCATGCTCCCAAGGCCATCCCCAGTATGGAGAACATCGATGTCTGTGCAGTGACAGAAACCTGCTGCAAGCCTCCTGACAGCACACCAGCACTACCAGGTTATACCACGTATCATGTGTCATGGCCCCAAAACCTGGAACAAAACATAAAGGAGGGTGAGTATCCATATTCAGCACAGACACCCATCGTCCAGGTAACTGACAATGCACAAGGCATTGGAGTCCACCCATGTGCAACTAACTGTAGGCAAGACTGCTGTACAGTCTGTAGCATGCTACAGACCACACTCTCACACACAGGAACCCCACCCAGCCGTCCTGAAGACACTGGACAGTATGAATGTCCCACCAAATACCAAACAAGGAACCACAAATTACCACATAGGTGGTAAACCATTATGTATGGAAGGAGTAACCAGGGACCTAGGGACACAAGTGGACAGTAACCTGTTATGTGACACCCACATTGCCAATGTGGCTAGGAAGACTGTCTACATTTGACACCGTATCAGGAAAGGATTCACATCTACGTCAACAGAGGTCATTGTGCCCCTATACTGTTCTCTAATCACACCCATAATCTAGTACAATGCCTCATATGGGATGTACCTTACCTGACACCTGCAGCAGTTAGAAAGACCTCAAAGGTACCTCATCAAGAGGATAAAGCATCTCAAATATTTGTCATATGCTGATGGCTGTAGACACCCCAGCTGAATGCAGTCACATACTGCCTACACAGAGGCATTGCATGCCTGTTGTAGAAGGCCATGCCCAACACAGGAGTAATGGACATGCTCCACCCCAGAAAACTCAAATCCATCGGAGCTGTAAGAGTGAGCGATGTCAACCTCAACAAATAATGAAATAGGATGTGCTGGTGGGACAGATACATAATCCAGAGGCTCCCCACACCCTGGACCAGAATCCCACTCCATGTTAGGCAGAGCCCCTCTCTGACACTCTTCAACAGGAATCTTGCCAAGTGGATGGATGATTGTAGAGTTACACTGGGGGTCTTCACTGTGTCATGTCCAGACAGAGGCACAGCAAAGCAAATCATAAATGGCCATAATATTCACATAGCAAGGGTGGCAAAAGCCACACACACTCTGGCTAGGCTAACAAATGCCCTAGGGTGGATAGCCTAGTATGAACCTATGAACCTATGAAGATACAAATTGTACAGGACACTAAGGATAATCCTAAGGCTTTCACAACTGATGGTAGGAACCATGTTGGGAATTCACAGATATGCTCTGAATCACACAAATATCACAAACACACACACATATTGCCAACATACATCCTGACAGGTGCAGTGCAAACCCCCAATGCAGAATATCTATCCCAGCAGACTGCTGGCCCCTGACATTGCAGATGCTGAGGTAACAGCCAACATCTACAAAGCAAAACACACAGCAGCAATGGTATGAGATGGTGTCCTGGGCTTAGTGCAACATGGACTCTAAGATGAATGGAATGCCAAACCACACTGCTGCTCAATGTCAGCCTTACCACAGAATATGTACCCAAAGAGCAGTGTACAACAACAGTGGTCCTTCTCAACAAAGGTGTTGCCTGAATGGATACTGAAAACTACTACCCCAGAATCCTGAGAAGCTCGGTCTGCACAGCTATGGAAAGGATCAGCATGTACCACAGACATAAAGATATTGGGGACCTACTGACACCGGACCCTACCCAGTGTGGCTTTCTTAAGTGAAGATCCTGCCCCTAAACATGTTTGACTCAATTGAAACAGTCATTAAGGTCATTGATGAGGGCAATGTGGTCCACACAGCATAGCTGGACCTTGCAAAGGCTTCTATACAGTACCCTTACATGTTCATTATAGATAAGCTCACCAGCTTAAATATAAACCCCTATGTCAGTAGAGGGGTTGCAAACCAGACCAAGGACAGAACAGACATGGTCAGACATGCTGCAGCCATGTCAGACTACAAACCAGATATAACTGGCATCCCACAAGGCTTGGTCCTGAGATCTCCCTCGTCTGGTATATATGTCCCGTAGGTACAGGCAAACATGGAAGGACTGTGTCCGAACATGTTTGCAGAGGACTACAAACTGCTCACCACATATGATCCACCAGCTGACACAAGCATCCCACAAAAGGGCCACATAGAAACAGACAGCTGGTGCCATAGCCATGTCAGCAAGCTAATTGCAGAAACGTGTATAGTCAACCCCCGTGGATATACAGTAAGTGCCCACCAATTACCACATAGGTGTTAACCCATTGTGTAGTTAACATGTAATGAGAGACCTGGGGACACAAGGTGATAGATATCCTGCATTGGACAAACATGTGCTGTAGTGTTTACAGAAACATACCATATACCCACCTAATCATGAAGGTTGTCAGATCTAGATAAGGGGAGGTCATTGTGGCTCTGCAGTCATCCTTCATCAGCGGTACAATTGACTACAATAGCCCCTGTGGGATGTACCTCAGCAGACACCTTCATCAACTGTAAAGTCCCCAACAGTACCTCACCAGGAGTATCAAAGAGCTAGCACAGATGCCATGTGTTACCTGTGTTGCTGGTATCAATAAACATGCTGCACCTTGTACAATCTGAATGGCAGTGAGCTATGCACATGAGAGACCTGAATCCCAGCACTGACTTACATAGGACAAGCTGTACTGCATGATCCATAACATAGAAGCCACCCCCACCCATGAGTGAACCCCCAGTACAGGCTACCCATAGAGTCACTTATCAATCTTCCTCAATAGGAATCTTGATGAGTGGATGGGAGATGGTAGCTTTATCCTGGGTATCACTGTCATGTCACAGGTAGATAGAGGCACAGTATACTAACCATGACATATGTCATGGCAAACTCCACTTACAATGTGTGTTGAAGGACAAACACACTCTCCAACTAGCATTAGACATGGACTAGGGCACATCGCTAGTGTTTGCAAATGTACACCTATGTTGTGGAATACACTACCAATGTTGGACAAGCCTGGTTTAAGTAGTTCATATCTGAACAGAATGCAACATGGTCAGATGTACACAACTGGCCCCTAACCAGGCTGTTGTGCCCACTATCAAAATGTAAAGCAGTGATAGCACTAAAGCCCAGGATACTGTCCACCACAGTCAAAGTACTACCAGTACACTATACAGTACTACAGTGTTAGGTCAGTGTGAAAGGATGTTGACAACTGTATGCAAAGTATCCCATGCAAACACTGCAGGCACAGTATAATCCTGTTGTGTTCATACACAAAGCAGTTGTACAGTAACTACACAACATGACACACAACACACAACCATAAACGGGTGATATTTGTTGAAGTTCACACTCATCCACAAATGTGGTGGGCTGCAGAGTCCAACATATGGAATGCTCAAACAGGGCATGCTCACACACTTTGATAAATGAGACATATGTCAGACAACATGCCATGGGCAGGCTGAACTGGGCATGCTCACACACTTAGGCCAAATCTCAGTTTAGCAGTTGGACACACATATCTGGTATTTTTATGTGTTATTCCAGGAACCAACCACATTACAGCAGTCTGCCCAGTGCACACAGTTAAATGCCTACAGAGACATACGTGATATAGTGGATCCCTCCCATATGCAAACATCTTCCACAGATGCACAAGTTGTTCATACAAACAGGGAATGCTATGGCAATAAAGATGTGCAAACAGTCTATCAGCAACACATAATGTGCATTTGACAATTAAACATATGGGTGTAGAGGTCAACACTAGGCTGTTGCCCTAGGGAATGACAGTTTAGCCAGAGTGTGCTTGGTGTCTGCCTCCCCACAGGATGCACATTCCCCTTTCTAAACACCGATGATGTCAGCACCCTATAAGTACAGCAGGAGAAAAGAAGTTTCCCAATAATGCGAATAGCGCGCTTCACTAATGCGTCTATTCCAAGTGTCATAACATGGTTAGGTAGGGGTTTGAATCCTGCAAATGCTCTGTGTGTGAGTGGGGTTGTTGTAAGTCTGTGGGAGAGAAATGTCCCTTTTGGCAACTAGGAAAACACACTACAGGAAGCACATTCCCCTTTCTAAACACCGATGATGTCAGCACTGTATAAGTATAGCAGGAGAAGGGAAACCTCCCAGTAATGCGAATAGCGCGCTCTGCTAATGTGTCCGTCACAAGTGTCATAACATAGTGAGGTAGGGGTTTGAATCTTGCAAATGCTCAGTGTGTGAGTGGGGTTGGTGTGTGTGTAAGTCTGTGGGAGAGAAATGTCCCTTTTGGCAACTGGGAAACACACTATACAGGATGCACATTCCCCTTTCTAAACACCGATGATGTCAGCACTCTATAAGTACAGCAGGAGAAGAGAAACCTCCCAGTAATGCGAATAGCGTGCTCCGCTAATGCGTCCGTCTCAAGTGTCATAACATAGTTAGGTAGGGGTTTGAATCCAGCAAATGGCAAGTGTGTGCGTTTGTCTGAGGGGGGTTAGTGTGTGTGAGGGAAATGTCCCTTTTGGCAACTAGGAGAACAGACTACAGGATTCACATTCCCCTTTCTAAACACTGATGATGTCAGCACTCTATAAGTATAGCAGGAGAAGGAAAACCTCCCAGTAATGCAAATAGCGCGCTCTGCTAATGTGTCTGTTTAAAGTGTCATAACATAGTTAGGTAGGGGTTTGAATTCTCCAAATGGCAAGTGTGTGTGTGTTTGTCTGAGGGGCGTTAGTGTGTGTAAGGGAAATGTCCCTTTTGGCAACTAGGAGAACAGACTACAGGATGCACATTTCCCTTTCTAAACACTGATGATGTCAGCACCCTATAAGTATAGCAAGAGAAGACAAACCTCCCAGTAATGCGAATAGCACACTCTGCTAATGTGTCCGTTTCGAGTGTCATAGCTTAGTCAGATAGGGGTTTGAATCCTGTGAATGGCAAGTGTGTGTTTTTGGCTGAGGGGGGTTAGTGTGTGTGAGGACAATGTCCCTTTGGCAACTAGGTGAACAGACTACAGGATGCACATTTCCCTTTCTAAACACTGATGATGTCAGCACCCTATAAGTACAGCAAGAGAAGCAAAACCTCCCAGTAATGCGAATAGCACACTCTGCTAATGTGTCCGTCTCAAGTGTCATAACTTAGTCAAATAGGGGTTTGAATCCTGCGAATGGCAAGTGTGTGTTTTTGGCTGAGGGGGGTTAGTGTGTGTGAGGACAATGTCCCTTTTGGCAACTAGGTGAACAGACTACAGGATGCACATTTCCCTTTCTAAACACTGATGATTTCAGCACCCTATAAGTACAGCAAGAGAAAGAAAACTTCCCAGTAATGTGAATAGCACACTCTGCTAATGGGTCCATCTCACGTGTCATAACTTAGTCAGATAGGGGTTTGAATCCTGCGAATGGCAAGTGTGTGTTTTTGGCTGAGGGGGGTTAGTGTTTGTGAGGACAATGTCCCTTTTGGCAACTAGGTGAACAGACTACAGGATGCACATTCCCCTTTCTAAACACTGTTCAGCTGAAGGCCATGGCTCTGGCACAAGTTGTCTGTTTCTATGATGCCCCTTTGGAAGATGCTTGTGTCGGCTGGAGAGTCGATTATGGTGGCCAGTTCGCAGTCATCTGCATATTTGGTCAGCCACAGTCCGTCCGTGTTGGCCTGTACCTCCAATAAATATATACCAAACAAGAGAGGTCCCAGGACTGAGCCTTGTGGGACACAACTCGTAACTGGTTTGGAGTCTGGCATGACTCCAGCAATTCTAACCATGTGGGTTCTGTCCTTGAGCCACTGTGCAATCCATCTAGTGACATAGGGGCTTATATTTAAGCCGGTGAGCTTCTCTAGAATGCCCAAGTGGGGTATTGTTGTGAAGGCTTTTGTAAGGTCCAGGTAGGCTGTGTGAACCACCTTCCCCTCGTTAATGGCCTTGGTGACTGTTTCAAAGAAATCAACCAGGTTAAACCTGGTAGTGCTGGTGTGCTCTCAGTAGCCCTGAACCAGGCATCTGTTACTGCACAGATATCGATGTTCTCCATGCCAAGGAGTGTTTTGGGTGCATGCATCTGGAGGTTTAGACTTCTGGCATTGGGTAGCATTACTCTTAGTTTCTCATCCCTTGTGATACCTATGAAGGTGGGTTTGTCATTTGAGCATTGCCTAACATAGGCACTATGGGGGTAACAAGAGCCTTTGCCAATATCTGATAGCCCAGGGGTGACAGGTGCAGGCCGTCCCTAGTGAAGCAGGTAGTTCAACAGAAGATGAATATGTGAAGGTGTAGTGCCTGTGATTAGTTAGCAGTAGCATATATGACTGCTCACGTGGACACATGCCAGGTAAGTCATATGCACTGTGTCACAGGCAATGTACATGTGAACAGGACAAACAGTGACATCCTGTCCAGTGGGACATGGACATACATATAGTACGCTATGCAGATGGCACTAGGAGTCCACAGAAGCTCTATAACTATGCATTGCAGGTGTGATCAGTATTCCAGAGTAATTGCAAGCAAACATGCATGCAAACAAAGCTACAGTAAACAGGGCTGCATGTAGTCCATTGTACAACAAACAAGCTGTACCAGTTCCAGTAGGTAACACTGCAAATATGCAGGCACTATGCACATGTACATGGAAATACACGGGTCAGATGGCTAGGGTCCAGTCTCAGTGCACACAAGTGTACATACCATGTACTGACAGGATGTACAATAACTGGATGGAAAGACATGTGCTCATACCTGCAGTAATACACATGTCAAATAACAGACACTGAGCCTTCACTCAGTGGTTCCATACTTAGTAGGATGTATGCTACCTGGCCTGCCACCACAGTATCCCTGACATATATGGGGACTCTCCCTCCTGTGACAGTTAGTTTTGTGTATTGGGGCTGTCTAGCATGGTATGAGATGTGAGCATGCAATGCTAGGGTGCTCCTGTGTGTCCTGTACCAGTCGTGTAGTACTGCACACATATCAACATCCTCAAACATCTGCATTGCAGAGTCCAGTGTGGGCAACATGCCACTTGCAATTTACATGTCCATCATTGCGTATTACTACATTCATTACCTTATCACCTGTGCTACCTATGTATGTAGCCTTCTGTTGACATCATTACCACCAGTATGCCAACATGTGCAGATGATACACTATGGTACTTACCATGGGTGTAGACAACAGGACATGACAATCACACACTTACTGCATCAGGCATGCTGTGATATACCCACAATTAATTCAGCACACAGTACTGTTAACAACATGATACTATTACTACACATCTATGTGGTCACCCTGTGCATCAGCAACATGTTAACCTGTACCTGCACAGTTGTTACAGATTGCAGGAGGTGGCACAGTTTCATCATATGCACAGGATGTGAACTTGGTATGCTTGAGTCAGCCACCGATACCACCAATTGACATGTATGTGTATGTGTGTTGGTGAGGGACAGCAGTAGAAGGTGGGGCAATGTTGATACAGTGTGTGCGTGTATGCGGTAGCCCTAGGTGTTGTCAATTCGCATGTGTGTATGGATGCACACAGTTCCACCTCATGGCTGCCATACACTGGTGTTTGTGGACAGCCACAGACAGTACCTGCCAGGTCATACAGATCAGTGTCTCTGGCCACGGACACGGTACCTGTGCCTTGCAGGGGTGCTACGGACCGTATCCAGTACCAACCCAGACTGGGTACTGTCATCAAAAGCAGGTGTTCGTTGACTGGACACAGATCACTGCCGGGCCTGGCCAGAGCCAAGTGCACGTGGTCTCCTGGGGCGGTCTGATGACAGCACAGACCCAGCATTGCTGGGGCTGCTGCTGGCACTACGGGGGCGGCCACGGCCCTGTTGTCGTTCGCGACGACTGCCAGCTGCTGCTGTTGCTTGCATACGGCCACGTTGACGCCTCAACCGCCCACCATCGCCCTGGCTCATGGACATGTAGTTGTGGAACCGGTCTAATATGTCCACACAATGTCTGTCTATGACATCGGTGAAATCATAGATGGCGGCCGCAATGTCACGCATACTGTCAGTCATGGCTGTGCGACATGCTGTCAGCTCCCTCAGACCCTGTCTGGTGTACCGTTCCATACGTGACTGTGACTGCATGACAACCCGAAACATAGCTGAGGTTGTAAGACCTCTGTGGGCACATCTGACAGGGGCAGTGCGTAGCGGATGCTCCCACGAACCCCTGGACATCTGTCTGTGTGGTACCATCTCTGGGCCATGCCCATGGCTGCTGTGTGGGGAGGCATGTGCCACAGATACCGCATTACCCTGGTCAATGCCCACTGTATGCTGTCCATCACCTAGGGACATTGGTGACAAGGGGTGTATTGGCAGGATAACTGCGCATTGATGGGGTCGACAGCTGTGTACTGTCAATCGGCTGACCAATGGCGGACCCTGGCATACTTTCCTGTGCCATTACACAGATGTCATCATTATCAGTACCCACGGCACCTGATTCAGGTTCCATGCTACATGACACCAGAGCAGCAACAGAACCTGTGGGAGGGAAACAGGAAACACAGTTTACAATGTCTACACATTACCAGTGATGCACACATGCACACATGCACATGCACACATGCACAGGTGCACACATGCACACACATGCACACATGCACATGCGAGCACAGGTGCACACATGCACACGTGCACACGTGCACACATGCACAGGTGCACAGGTGCACAGGTGCACACATGCACAGGTGCACAGGTGCACACATGCACACATGCACACATGCACAGGTGCACACATGCACACAAGCACATGCACACATGCACACATGCACCCATGCACAGGTGCACACATGCACACATGCACACATGCACACGTGCACAGGTGCACAGGTGCACACATGCACATGCACACATGCACACATGCACACATGCACAGGTGCACACATGCACACATGCACAGGTGCACACATGCACGTGCACATGCACACGCACATGCACATGCACACATGCACACAGTTTCACACAATTGTACAGTACTCAGTATGCGTGATATCAACACACAGACACAGACACACCTACATGCATACAAAGAGCACTACTAAGTGAGCCAAATAGTACTATTACTATCAACACTATTACAGGAATTGTTAATACACACTCACCAGCATGGATAGGCTGCATTGCTGTTATACCAGAGGGTCCTGCAGACGTGAAGAAACTGATGTCAGTGGGCACAACTGTGCTATTGTTACTGAGTATGATACAGGTCAGTAGTACAACAGTCGCCTTTCACAGGTCGGCTGCTAATATTGAGGATATCACACTTGCACATTAAATACTATGGTGACAGCTACAAACCAAGGACACACCTCACACATGCATTAACTACCAGTGTACACAACAGTCAACTGTACATATGGCATATTACCTGCACGTTCACTGTCTTGCTGCTGCGTGGCTCCAGCCTCCATCATAATGCATGTCTGCTGCTGTTGTTGTTGCTGGCAGACTGGAGCCACTACACTCATGAGTAGTCCCTCCAGTCTGGTGAGTGGGGGATGTGTAGCCACCCCACCACCTGTGGCGACCTGTTGCTTGTGGATATTCGACGCACGCTGACGGACATGTCTGATTAAATCACTGCAGTGATGTCGTACCTGCTCATATGTCATATTATGCGTGCCTATGTCATTTACCCGACGGACAAGGTCTTGCCACAGTGCAGCCCTCTCCTGCTGATTCTGGCTGGTGCGGGAAAAGAGTATTGCATAATCCCGCACCAGGCTCTGGTGTATCTCCTCATCCTCAGCTGTGGAGTAGGTGGGATTCCACGGGTGGGCCATGTACCTGAAAGAAAATAACCTGGTATCAGCAATATATGTCAGCAGAATTTGGCACACATACTACACATGCTACTCGACTGTTATGATACAACATATCTGACATATGTAGCATCTGTCTGTCTATTGGTGGATACACATGTAGATGGCCAGGTATCAGTGCTCAGCCAGCAACTGTGCAACAGTACCTGGCACACTCCATACGACATACGACCTAACCCCAGCAGTCAGAACACTGATTCAGGTCAAGAGCACCTCCTCACTCTGTGGGTTTGTATCTAGGTACTGTATGGCCTACATCATCAACTACTGTGAGCTGACCACACACTGATTGCCCTGGATATACATATCCCACCTCCACCACCAGCACAAACTACTATAGTGCATAACATTACAGATACAAACTTTACACTTTGTAACAGTGACATGGTATCCTTTCAGCCCACTGGGCCAGTGGCAGATGCAACCCACAATGCTGACCCCTACACAATTGCTTTCTATAGACATCTCCGAGAATGCATAGATCATGCAATCCCATATATGACCAAGACACTCTCCACAAAGGGACAGCATCCTGTCTGGTGGACCCCAGCCATAGACAGAATGTATTACAGAAGATGGAAGCTACTGCAAGACAGAGCATAATTCCATAAAGGGAGGGCATGTCTGAGCAGCACTAGTAAGGATCTATTTTCCATCATACAAAATCCATGGGCAACTTTGAGAGGGAAATCAAGAGGGACACTACAGATAACCAGAAGGCCTTCTTCAGTTATGTTAGCAACCTGGTCATGATCCATCCTCTATGCCCATAGTTAGTACACAACAACAAATATTTCACTGACACCACAGATATCGACAACATTGTGGCAGACAGGTTCAGTGCAGGTGTCACCCGCCCTCTCCCCAAAATAAGACATAGTTATCCCAGCTGACTGTAACCTCCCTGTCATCACAGATGTCCAGGTGAGAGCCACCCTCAGGACAGCAGAATACACAACATGAATGGGACCTGATGGTATCCCCAGTTGCATGCTACATAAACTCTGACAGGAGCTAAACACACATATAGAAGTGCTATGTAACACTAGCCTGACTACAGGATATGTACCTGTACACTGGCGCACAGCAGCAGTGGTTCCACTCCACGAAGGAGGCACCTCGACATACCAATACAATACAACACAATACATTACATTACAATACAATACTATACAATATGCTATTGCCCCTGGGACTACAGCAGCGTACTGTTCTGCCACCCTGACCATTGTGACACATGTGGTGTGATGGTACCTGCTGCTGTCACACAGTTACACAGGGTGACTCATATGGCATATTACCTATCTGACTAACATTCAGCAGGGTATGTGTAACATCTACTCATGGGTAGTCTTGCTTCTTAACACTGTGTGGTTTATTGCAGGGTATGTCTTATCTGTGGGTAGGAACTCTTACCTCCACATGTGCACTCTATTGCAGTGGCACGGACGACACACAGCAGACATTTAGGTTGTGGATGGTGTGAGGTGTTACTATAGTTGTTGGACATCTGTCATGGGTGTGACTTACATATGTAAATCTGGGAGTGGTAACCTCTATGTGGGTAGCATATGTGTACTCTGTGGTGTTGTCAGTCACTGTGCATTGGTAATGTGTTTGAGTGCATTGTCACAGTGTTGTACATGTCACTGTGTCCTTCTCCATATCTGTAGCTGTCATGTGAGGTCCATACCATGGCATCCATTATGTGGTGTGGAGGGGTACACCGACCTACATGTCCATAGCTGACACACCATGTCCGCTGACACATACCATGTGCAGGTATTCCATCATAGTGTGCCACTGTGAATATCATTGGGGCCACTATTGTACACATTTATGACCCTGTTCACCCCTGACACATGCAGTGGTGGGCAGCCAATCACATATCTGGTTGTTACTGGTGTAGGTGATCTGGAATGTGGTATGGTACTCCGGTTTTGACACTGGTGTTCACTCCATGCCTTTGTCACCAGGCACCTGTTGCAATACATCTGTACACATGTGCCTCACTCAGAATTTATATACATCTCTCTCTCTCTCTCTCTCTCTATATATATATATATATATATATATATATATGTATATAGATATATGTATATGTATATATATATATATATATATTTGTATATATATATATATATATATATATATATATATATATATATATATATCCGTATACATATACACATATATATATTGATGTACATATATTGCTATAGATGTGGAGGGACACAGAGGGGTGTGAGTGACAGAGGGGTGGGACAGGCTGTGTTGCAGGTCGTCATATACAGTCATACCTGTAGGTAGTCAGATCAGTCTGTCTATGTATATGTATCTACATATATCTATATCTGTATGTGTGCATTACATAGATATGTTTGTACAATATTCTATCTACATCTGTCTATGTATTCCTACATCTCTCTCTCTAAGTATGTATACATATATGCATATCATATATATATATATATATATATATATATATATATATATATATATATACACATACATATGTTGACATACATACGTATCCATATGTTAGACAGGTATATCAACATATTTGTCTACCATACTGTATACACACACTAACATACTGCTAAACATACATAACTGTGAAACCTACTTTGTACATGGCACTACAACCTACAATCAACCAACATTGATATGTGCACATAGATGCTCTCACATACAAATGTATGTACAGCCTTCACTGATAGTTGCTGTATGTCCCCTGCCCTTTACACATCTTCATATACATATGGATACAGACCAATGACACATATGGAGGTTCACAGTATGTAGACCTTTATAGTATTACTTTACATTACCTGTGTTTGTCACAGCTGCTTGTGTTGCCATCTGGTTCTCTGTCCTGCTGCTCCACTTCCCAGTTGTCAGCTTTCAGGTAGCTGTTGCTGAACAATTTGTTTGTGTCTGCTTAATTGCAGTTTTCTCTGTCTCTCTCTCTCTCTCTCTCTGTCTGTCTCTCACGTCCTTCTCAGGGTGCAATGAAAGTATTGCATGTGAGGACTGGGAGTACAGCATACTTTTGTAGGTATCTGTATATGCCCATGTGATGGCCTCTGCACCAATTGTTAGCCAGCATTTGCTAATTGCATGCAGCCAGTTGTGTACTGATTGCAGTTCTCACTGTGATTTCAGAACAGTGCTATAAAAAAGGTATGTGAGATAGTCGTAGCCCTTTCAGATTTTAAGGGCAGGGGCCATGCTGTTATGCTGTGGACAATGTTCTGTGAGTGTAAAGGTTGGTATCTCTCATATTTCCAGGTGTGTTGTAGATTAACATTCCTCCATTCATTTCTCCAGTTTCCTGTACTAACTGTGTATGTACACTGACACCTACAATTACTACTACTGTTAATGTGTGTGTGTGTGCTTTCCTTTCACTTTTGCTTGCACTTTGTTGCTAAGGCTTCAATAGTTGCCCTTTACAGTCACTACTTGTATGCCTGCTAGGTGTCTTGACTGTAGTGTGCTGCTGTAGCTTTCCTGTTTTCCGTATACATTCACACCTTGGAATGCTTGCTATATCTGCTAGGGTGTTACAGCATGCAGTGTGGTCTGGCCATGGTGTGGGCCTTGACATCTATTAGGGTATTTGAGTATGCTGATGAGCAGGCCCCAGAGACTTTCAGGTTCATCTGTTATGTGCCTCATGGAATGGTACATATCAGTGGGGTACACCCATTAAAATGTCTGGTATGCTGCAGTTGTGACTGTGGGTTAGCATGAGCATATGTATTACTACACTTTTTCTGCCATGCAAGTGATGAATACTTTCAGGACTCCATAGTTACCATTGCATGTGTTACACCTTTCTGCCTACTGTTTGTACATTTCACATGAGGTCTGTGGGGCATCCCTGTAAGTCATTCACTGTTGCTATGTCTATGCTCTTAACAAATCAAATATGGTGGTGTCAGACCCATCATGTGTACAGATATTTGCAGGTTGTCCACATTTCTGCCTCATATTTTGGTCAATATCTCATGCACACCTTTTTCTGGCAAGTCACTCTGGGCTCAAGTCAGAATATGGTGACAAACATTCAAGTTTCAGACTGCATACCCTTCCAAACATCCCACAAAGTGCAGACCCTGTTACTCTCTGAACTGTCTGCGTTTGTTGTAACATTACTTGTAATGTGTCCCTGGTTTTGGGCCTTTGCTCCACATATTTTATTACTTGGTCCAGATGTGTTCCTGTAAGAGGTTGTGGGGTATGGGCAGTGCTTATCCTGCTGTGAGTATGTGTGTGGCTTGCAAGGTGCTATAGTGACATTATTACCTACTAGCTTCCAACTAGCATGGCTGTTTCTGTTCACACACTACTATTATGGAAATCCACTAGTTTTGATAGTAATTCTAAATGGCATGCTTTGTGTACTACACATCTATATTCCCTTTACATTCATTCCTACTATTACATGATATATTTATTTTAGCACAATGTTCTTGTATAAGAGTCATGGTTTAGTGGTAAGTCATGCAGACTACTGCTTTCAGGGTCCTGGGTTTGGGACTCCCACTGGGATTTTATTTTGCTTTTGAACTGAGTACAGGACCTGTCAATCAAAGTGACTAAGGCACTTTTAAGCAGTTGTAACTGGGTTAGCGCTGGTTTGCGCGGAGCTCACGATGCGCACTGGCGGTTAGCTCACACCGCTACAACCGCTAAACGCTTTTACTTTTATGACACCACTCGCGCTTATTTTCTTTGAAAGAAAAGAAAATGGGGAGACAGTGGTGAAAAAGGTGGTGAAAAGGTCACAAAGAGGGTAAGACAGTAGGGAAACAAGCTTGGGATGTGCAGGAGGGATGTAGGTAAGGCCCATAGCTGCCCATTTCTTCATCAGCAACAGCTGTGCATATGTATGTAATTTGGTGTGACATTTGAAACCTTCCACCCCTGAGAGAGGTGTCAGGACAACAATAATACTTGTTGTACAGCCAATTGCAATTGATAGGTTCCATGTCCAGTAGACATGTGCGGATTGGGCAGCTATGTATGGGGCATAATTTTTTTGTGGGTACAGAGTGCCTTTTTTTTTTTTTTTTTTTTTCAGGTGAGAGTGGTATGTCAGGTGAAGGAAGTCGGTACAGCTGGGGAGGTAGGTTGGGTAGGTAAACAGACAAGACAAACAAGACGCATACAGGGGCAGTGTATGACACGTGTGGTGGGGTTACGCAATTGACAGGGACGGAGGTTTGGATATCCAGAGCCCATGAGCCCACAGATGGCAACAGTGGAACTGATATCCCCACCCATAGGCAGTTGCCACTGTTCCTTCACTGCCCAGGATGGGGCTGTGCTGGGGGCTGTGTAGGCCGGGCAACAGACATGCCCGTTAGTTGTGCCACCCATGCCTCGAGCTGGCGTATGGGCTCGAGAACAGAGTCCCGGATCTCCCTACGCACCACAGTCCGGACGCTACGGAGGGTGAGTGGTGGTTCTCCTCTGGCCACACTTGCAGAGGGGGGGGCGAGCCCCATCCCCTGCAGTGCTTCCACCCGCAGGTGGCACAGGGCCACCGGAGGAGGGTCCGGACTTGGCACTAGTGCCAGGTGCACTCGCCAGCTGAGGTGGGAGAGGTGGGTCCGCTGGAACCCGCCTTCCCTGTCATACTATGTTTTGCATTATGTCATGACAGTTTGGGTTAGTGACATATAATACCATTCACAATTAGTTGTAACAGCATGCATTAGTATTCCCATTAACCAAACACCCAGATATTCACACCATTGAACAGCGTGCATAACACATGCATAATTTGAACAGAAATACACAGTCCAACAACATGTAGGGTTAATTGATGGCAACAGGCCATCAGGTGTGGATGTATGAACAGGGCAGATGCATCAACAGACATGCAAATATATATGACCCAACAGGACAAACATCCAGGGTTGTTAACTGTGATTGCACATACCATTTTCACGTGGAATGGGTTATATGTGGTTATAGGGTGGGGTGAAGAAAGTAATATTAACACCTTGAATAACAATACATATGCTGTACATTTCTAATAGCTACAGTTATATACACACTACTGTTCTAACTACAGTTTCCTATATGATAACTATTTCAACTTGGTGATAGGACTGTTACTGCAACATCAATATACATTTTATGGTTCTTCATACACATTCATATCTAGCTTTGTTCAGCTACATCATCCTGCTACATTTGCTTTATATAACTGTAGACAAGTGTGGATGTTTGGTATATCAGACAAACATCCTATCTGCATATTGCAGACTGAGAGCAACATATCCAGATTTTGGGATACACATTCCAGATGCAGCAACACTTTGAACAGATTTTGCTGTTTGGTTTTGAATCTCACATGCATTTCATTCTGTCTTGACTGCAGTATACTTTATTCAGGGGTTATTACTACTGTATTGCTGGATTCATGACACTTTCTCACACTCTCTCACTTGCTTTCATTTTACTATTCAGGATGGTACTTCTAGGCTTTATTGACATGTTTTACCAGTAGTTATTACAATCCTTTCCAGCAGTCTCACTTCTGTCATGTTTCAGTATTTCCACAGGGATATATTTCACACATGTGATTTCATCATCTTCTGCAGCTATACTTTTCAGCCTGCTGCAGGTTGTGTACTATTTTCTTACAGGCAGGGCATTTTTATTTCAGAATATATGTCAGACAGTTTCATGTTTAGGTTAAACTTACAGGCTGGAACACACTTTTGTAATCAAGCAATACTTGCATACACTTTCACACTGTTACTTGCAGATTTTATTCCTTACTGACTACACTGCACTCTTTTGCTGACTGTCATACTTTTATATTTCTTTACAGTTACTGGTAGTGGATTACTGACCTGCCTGGTGGCGCAACCGCACCAGCCTATCGCCATAGGCTCTGCGGTTCGCAGAATGGACACCTGCAGCTGTAATATAAATTAAGTAATATTGGAATACACATCTCCATAATATCAGCTAGTTTAATTTCTTACATACATAATTAAATGTTACTTACTCAGTAGTGGGGTGTTGGGTGTTTGCCGGGCCTCCTGGATCCAAAGGTTCAGTTGGTCCTGCTTGCGTCTCTTCAGATCCGCATGGTGGTGACGGACCTGCTCACCAGTCCTTGGAATCCCTGTGGCACTGGTGAGATCATGAGCCAACCGGTCCCACGCCTCAGCCCTGTATGCTCCCAGAGGACCTGGCCCTGCATGAGTTGGGCCTCATGATTATGGACTAGGAACCAGACCATGTACCTGGACTCCTCAACACCCCACCTCTGTGCTCGAAAGCGACTACCCTCTCCTACTCCTGTCATTCTGCCTGCAGGTCAGTTCTACAATCGTTTATGCTGTGTATTCCCGCCTATGGGGCTTATATAGTCCATTTTTCCTGCACATATCTGTGATTGGCCATTTTGGAATTGTATCAACTTCAGTAAACCTGCATTGTCATGCTCTAGTTTGTATTCATTCCTATATATTAGCTATTATTGCATTTACAGGTACTGCTGTCATGGCTTAGTGGTTCTGTACCTTGACTATGGTGTATAGTATCCTGGGTTCGAACCTGGCCACTGCTTTTTTATTTTTCATGACTGTCTAGACATGCTGAGGGGTGTGTCTGTGTAAAGGCAGTTTTGATACGGCTTGCTCAACGTTGCCCGTCGGTTAGCTTGTTTGCGCGGTGCGCAGCTCCGCGCAAATGGGGTACGCTGGTTTAAGCCTCATTTGGCTATCGGCACGCATATTACGCTCAGCTCAGTTAGGGGCACATAGATTTAGCATGTTAAACCACTGCTCAGCTACTGGCACTCATTTTGCACCAGTTAAACCACTGCTCATCTACGGGCAGATGCACTCACCCTGTTAAACTGTAGCTCAGCTATGGGCACATCTGGCATTTTTTATTCTTTTGTTACCTCACATTTCTTCAATATAAATGGGCTATTTCATTACATTTTACATATATTGGGGTTTTATGTGTACATATTTGTCAGGGACTTGTTTCCTGCTTATTTTGAAAAATTGGTGTTGTGGGGGCTCGAGCCATGAATGCCTGCTCTTCATCCAACATCTCTACCGCTATGCTATTGCTTCCTGGCTTATTTTGCATATTTAGTTCTTATATGCTTTCCCACTGACTGCTAACTGTAGCTGCGCTAACGAGCGCACTCACGGTTAAACATCTTTACAATTTAAAAAAAATATATAACATGTTAATTTATATATATTTTATGTTCATAGTCTGTGGGGGCATGTGTTGTGTTGTGTTTATTCACATTTCCGTGGACTCTGTTGTGGGTGTTTACTTTGGGCACTTTTACACTTCTGGGGGCGTGTCCGCTTGCAGAGCTCAGCCTACGGACACGCCCCCTACTGTCTTACATGGACCGTGTTAGACTTATGTGTGATTCAGCATGCTCTCATGAATATGCAAAGCATGTTGACATCACTCCGTTTAACTGCAGCCTCCGTGTAAGAGTTATAACTCTTACACGGAGGCTTCGTGAATCCTGGGGAATGTTTAAAATGTGTCCCTGTTTTTTGGGCTTTTGTCCCCCCCCCCCAATAAATTTTGGCTTTTCCAGATTTTTTGTGCTGCAAAGTTCAGAGATACAGCTGAGTGCCAAGTAGATTTTACAAGGAGATGAGAGCTGCAGGGGAACAAAAGTTTGGTGCTGCTTATGCTGAGTCTGTTTGCATTTTTAATAGCACAACAGGTAGTGTACTTGCTTTTGATGCAGAAGGTTTTGGGTTCTACTCCCACAGTAAGTAGATGCATTGCTGATACTGTACTGTGTTGTAAAGGGGGTGGATGCTGCAGTCCTTCTTGGTGAAGATACCTAGCAACTATGAACCTATTATCAGTTTGCCATCCATTCCCTAATGCAATATTACTAGCTTATTATTTTTTTAATGCAACACAGGCAATTTATTCCTCAAGGGCAACAGGCACTTTATTTGTAGATGAAACAATGAAATATAAAGTTTTTTTGCTAGCAGCAACCTCTTCATTAGTTATAGATTTCTTTAATGTGGAATTATTTAGATGACTTTTACGTCTTCAGAGATTGTGCATATTTACTGATACTGGTGGACTTTAGAAGTTTGAGTAGACTTTTATGATAGAGATGTTATGAATTGGGCAGCTTTGTCATTATTGGTGCATGCATTTTGTTTCATTGTTTACTGGAAAAATGTTCAAAACAATAAATTTAAAATGCCCTCTAACAACTGAACTGTATTGTACAAGGAATATAATTTAATGCAATCAGGAAGGTGTATCAAAGAGCACGTGTATGTTTCGTGTGCAAGGGGCCTATGATTTGAAAACAGCCCAAAGTTAATTTTTATCTAGCACTGGCAAAATGTATTTTCTTTGAATGTGGGTTTCAATGCTGTTTCAATGAATGTGAATTTCAAGGGCAGAGAAGTTTTAATGCTATGTTTATTTTCATTGTGAGACTGCATTGCTTTGTTTAGCAGATATCTATTAGTGTCTGTGCTGTAAAATGCAAAATAAAACTTTCAAAAGAAATCCAAATCATCGCAGAAGTAAAGCAGTATGCACATTACAGTGTTTATGGTAAATGTGGTGAAATAACCAAGGAATGGGACATTGGAATGGATGCAGGGGGGAGTCTCCATTAGACCATGATTTTGTGAGGGGGAAGGGCAGCAAACTCAAAGACAGCCCCGGCTGATATCTCTCAACTATCCAGATTTTTGTAGAATGAATATATTTTTGCTTCTTATTTTTGGTTTGTTCCTCATAAAATTTGTGGTTTTCTGGCAAATCATTTAGGAATGAAGTCACTAAATAATGACAGACATTGAGTTTCAGACGTCATAACCTTCAGAAAAATGCATGCTAAATCAAGACCTGCTATTCTATCAACTGTCTTAAGTTTATACAAGAGAAATTTTTAGTACTGTTTGTATGTTTCCCCAATATATTTGGTCTTGTCCAGATTTCCTGCATTAAGAGGTTGAGAGGTACATGCAAATAAATCACTTTATAGAATTAGGAATATCCAAACTTCTCAACTGTCCCCAATTTTGGCTCAAAATGTTGCTCTCCCCCTAATAATCCCTCCGCAAAATGACAGTTTTGGAAGAAAATGTGGAGGGTTTACAAT
The DNA here is from genome assembly GCF_019279795.1 of Protopterus annectens. Classification (NCBI taxonomy): domain Eukaryota; kingdom Metazoa; phylum Chordata; order Ceratodontiformes; family Protopteridae; genus Protopterus; species Protopterus annectens. Next base: position 1,073,041,008 of record NC_056727.1, on the reverse strand, counting down.
TATAAATTACTGTAATGATCAGCGTTATAGATTACTTTTATTTCAGAAATGCGCATAGAGTCTCTTATTTTGTCAGCTGCTCAAGTTAACAGTACTAATATTAAAAAGGTGTCCCTTCTTTGACAGGTTCCCAGCTGTATTGTGTGGCAATTTTATATTTTTGCATCAAAGTTTTGGTCTGTTTTTCATAAAATTGTGTTTTTTCTGGCAAATTAGTGTCAAATCATTAAAGATTGAAGTTAGAAAATAATAGCAGACATTTGAGTTTCAGATTTCATACCCTTCAGAAAATTCATTCTAATGCAAGACCTACTACTATTCTATTATCTTTCTAAGTTGATAAGAACAATATTTAAAAATTATTATTTTTGGGCCTGTGGCCCACTTCTATGTATGACTTTGTCCAGATGTCTTGCTCTGAGGTTGAGAGGTATGTGTCAGAGCCATCACTGACAGCCAGAGACATTTCAAATTGTGACATACTTGTTGCACCCCACTCCCCCATGTAGTGACTCTGGATGTGTCCAAGCAAGGCAAGGAGCAGTTATGTAGTGTAAGTGTGCAGAGTATTCCCCCATCCAAGGTAGACACAAGTATGACAGTGGCTTTTCATCTGTCCTTGATTTTGCAGAATGTTCTGGTTTTCTGTCATATTTTTATACTGTTGATTTATGCTTCTTATTATTCAGAAAATGCATGCTGTTGCAGTGCCCTGTTGCTCTGTGTTTAAGTAGCAATGCTTTAATGACCATCAGGTAAGCTTGTCAGAGATTGTAAGATGCAAGTAAGCTTTAATAAGAATACTGTTAAAGAATTACCAGCATTGAAAGCATTTTTGTTGTTGCCATGCAGAGAATATTTACATAACTATATAATGTATAAGCCTTAGGTATTGAAATGCATATGACAGTATATGTAATAAAGGACAAGATTACATTATTTTAAGAAGCTCATTACATTTGTTGGAGACTTGCAGTCATCTTTGCAGGCTTTACCTATAAACTAAACAGAATTCCAATCTATCATGTATGGTCCATAACCTGTGCAGTAATCCTTTAAACAATGTATGTTGAGCTTGTTTCTTGATTTCTTTTCATTTTTTACTTTGATCATGTTTTCCCCATGAAACAAGTAGATAGTTGTCAGGCAGCAGGTCTTTTTTGGATAAGAAACATTTTTACAAGTGAGGGTTATCACAGAGATTGCTACTTTCAGCATGTTACCTGGTAATTTATAAAGCTGAATATAAATTATAATTAGAACTGCAGTGCAAGGAAACGTGGTTTGAGTTGAGTGCTGCTTGTTTTTTATATTTGATTTTGACTGACATTCCAGTAATGTATTTAAAAAGTAATTTATTTTTTCATGTCTCACAACCTTTGTGTTTCCATCTAGATATTAAGTAAGCTGTCATGTAGCCAATGCATTGAAATATTTTTTTTCTTCTATACTTCATTTTGTCTTGATTGGATTCTCGTAATGACTGTCTGGCACCCAGGGCAGTGTATTTAATTAAAGTTCCAGTTGTTGTGGTTTTGAGCATAGCTCCACTCCTTTCTAGGTGGTCACACCCCTTCCCATTGGACCCACCCATTCAGCTGTCCCCTGCAGCCCCCCCCCTTTAATATGAAGTCACCAGCCGCCACTGCTAGGCACATAAATTCTGTTAACGTATCAGAAATTGACACTCAGGTGCCAACCAAGGTGGATTATAAAACCAAAACTATTAACCTAAACACTTGAAAGAAGTTATATATTTATGGATGCTCATCGGCTGTTGACAGGACTAGGATTTTTATCTACAGAGACATCCATAAGTTTGGTCATTGTTTATTTCAAGCCATTGTTATTTAGTCTGAGCCATATATCCACTAAACCCCACTGTCACACTGTGATGTATCAATAGCACATGACTGCCAGCACACACATGGACCGTTAATTGGGTAACACTTTAACTTCCATCTAGAAGTGCCTCAACAGTCTCAAAAAACTTTGGGTAGTATACAAACAAGAGGGAAATGGAAGTGAGCTCTGTATCAGCTGCTGAGGAACTGTTCAAATTAGGTTAAGGGAACAGATAAGAGATGAGTAATCTTTTATCACTGAAAAAAAGGTTTGCAAGAAAAGACATTTCTCTTTGTTACAGTAAAGTGAGGACCACAACAGATGCATTATTTAAGTCATTACATGTAGGACTTACAAAGTCATTTCTTTCCGGAACATCATACAGATAATGGGTGCAGTCTGACAGAACAGTGCATACTGTCTTGTCTGATTATTGAAACAACTACAGCCCTCATTGATGTTTCATAAAAACAGAAAATTGAATGTTCTTATAATGCACAGAAAAATGTTTTAATCTGTCTATTACAACCCATAGAGCAGAGTTCACTTCTAAGCATAGAAGCAAAATTAAGAGCTGACAGTATTATATCAGAAAAGAAGCTGAATATGTTGCGAGGGGGAGAACCTTAAAACTCTGCAGAAGCAAGGAAGCAAGAGTAAATGCTTTTCTTCCAGATTTTATGAAGAATTCCTCCTAAAATGTATTATGTCTAGGACAGAGATGAATTTAGACTGAATCGCCATCCTAATGCCCTAAATGGAAGATAATCTAGTTTATTATTAAGGGAAATTATTACACTGCCACCAGTGAAGGTGTTGCTACATATGTCATTAAACTGCCACCAGTGAAGGTGCCACTAAATATGTCATTGCACTGCAACAGTGAAGGTGTCACTACAAGTGTCATTGCACTGCCATTAGTGAAGGTAAAACTATATATGTTATTGCACTGTCACCAGCGAAATTATCACTACATATGTTCAATGCATTGCTACCAGTGAAGGTATCACTACATATGTGAGTAACCTCCTCAGGGTTAAGGGTACTTATAGTGTAACTGTAACACAGTAGCTGTCATCAAACTCACATTCCTTCCTTCAAGAGGCTGCATAAAACATTAAAACATCTGTTTTCTTTACCCAGGATGATGCAACTTGTGATGCCAAAACTGCAAGAATCATTAACTTGTAGTCATTATGTTTGTAACTTTTCAACTTATACCACCTGATATATAGCATTATGCATTCAACATATCATGTTTGATTTACATTTTTATTTGTATTCATTTTTTCTTTTACTACAACTGATTTCCCTTTCATTATCTACCTGTCATGTTGCAATTTACTTCCAGCAGAGTACATTTTCACAGCTCCTACAACTGGTATGAGACAGGGACATTGAGTTATTTGCTTCTTTTATAAAGCATAGGCTGTATTTTCTAAAGTCCAGTCTAAGACTGACAGAGCAATAGTTCTAATCCAGAAATGGTATAAAACAAAAGGCAGGGTGACTACACCATCCAAATGATGCAGACGTTTTGCTGCATAAGGGTAGAAGCTTCACAGTATCCCTTCAGTCTGAATATGTGTCTTTAATACATGTGAGTGTAGGCACAAATGCTAGTAAATTGACCAGATGAATGAAAGCCTTGGGAAGTCTCTACATATGGGTAACATTCAGCAGACAAACCACGTTATGGAAAAAATGTAAGGGGATATCACAAGTATGCTACAAACAGACAAACTCA